>NC_083228.1:53078855-53396355 GCF_032191835.1 Heteronotia binoei | reverse complement strand
CCATCTGATCAGTCCTTCATGGGGTGAGTGCAGGATAAAGTGGATTAAGGATGGAATGTCTGATTAAATTTCTCCAGTACAAAAAGAGGTGGGGCCAGACCATGCTAACTCTGCTGTGTGGCCACAGCCCATGTGGTCTGTAATCTGGAACAGCTGAAGAGTATAAACTATCTTTAAAAGCAACACTCTGCAGATTGTGTTATAGTAGCCCAACCAGGATACTAATGGCCTGTTGGAGCAAGAATCTACATAAACCCAGTCTGACAGCTACAGTATGACAGCTGGTGATCTAGCTGCCAGGCTAGGTCACAGTGACCTGATCAGCAGACCGGCTTGAGCCGGCAGAAGCCAAGTGATGCAATCTGCTGAGTCAGCACGGCCAGGATTGGCTGCTTGGACTATATATGATCTGTGTGTGCATCACACAGGTCTCTCCCTGTGAGATGGTGGTTAGGCGAAGCACTTTGTCCGTGGAGGTGATATTGTATAGACTGCACAAGAGAGCACTTGTCGTGTATATATGTTAATACACCTTTTGGCACTAGTTGCACGTGTCGGCCTGATTTTCTTTCCTGAAGCCCTGTGTCGGGCAAGTCATCTCCCTCACTCTGCTACTCCCGCTCCGATAGGGTTATGGGCCCAGGGCGGTTCCGCTGCGCGGGGGAGAGAGTTGAGAGTTGAGCTGACTGTGAGTTTGGAAAGAGCCGGAGGCGAGGAACGCCGGTGAAGGACACAGAAGCACCACCGTTCTCTGTTTGAGAGCCAGAGGGACGTCGGCAGCCAGCTGTGAGGAGGAGTCGGCACGATGGCTCAGCAACAGCTTGGAGTAGCCGTTGAGAAGCTCACCTCAGCCAACTACGCGGTGTGGAGCCTGAGAATGCAACACTACCTCAAGCGTGAAGGGCAATGGCTGTTCGTGAGTAACCCCCCTGCTGACTTATCTCCTGCCGAGGCTGTGTTTTCGGATAAGGCACTGGCCAACATAGTGCTGTCTATAGGAGATGACCAGCTGGTTTATGTGCGAGGGAAGGACACTCCCAAGGCTGCCTGGGACGCGTTGAGTGCGGTGCATGTTAGCACCACTGCTGGTTCCCTCATGGCCTTGACAAGGAGGATGTTCCGCACCGTTATGCCGGCTGGAGGGTGTGTGAAAGATCACATCAAACGGCTAACGGACTGTTTCGTTGAGCTGGAGGCAAGAGGCAAGACTGTAGCCCCAGACGACAGAGTGTACATTTTGCTGTCGTCGTTGCCACCTGAGTACACTCCCCTGATAACTTCTCTGGAGACGGTGGACGTAGCGACCCTGACCATGGAATACGTCTGTGCCCACCTGCTTGACTTCCAAGAGAGAATTGCGGCCGTGAGCTGTCCGGGGGTGTCGGCCGGGCAGCGTGCTGTTATCGGTGTGTCCGGGAAGACAGCCAAGAATGAGCCAGCTTTTGCTGCTGGCAGGCGTCCGAAGGTGGAGGAAGTGGAGCCGACTGCGTTTGCAGTCCGTCGCTGCTATGGATGCGGGTCGTCGCAGCACCTGCTCCGAGCTTGCCCTGAGAGGGAGAAGAGGCGGGGGCGTGTGCGGCGAGAGCGGAGGACCGCCAGCCCGTGTGAGGAAGCAACCCGGCTGGTCACGTCTGCAGTAGAGAGCACAGGGTCTGCTTGGATTTTAGACTCCGGGGCAACGAGCCATCTCTGCTGCGAGAAGGAGTTGTTGAAAAACATTGACAGTCCTGAGCATAAGTATGTGAGATTGGCTGATGGGACCACTGCCAATTCTGTTTGCTCAGGCAATGTGGAATTTCCTGCACTGAAATGTATGTTGCAAAATGTGTTGTATGTACCCTCACTGCAGTCTAACCTGTTGAGTGTTAGCACACTGTTTGACCAGGGATACCAGGTGAGATTTGAGAAAACCTGCTGCAAAATCCTGGGAGGTGGGGGAAAGTTGCTGGTGACAGGAAAGAGGGAAGGTAAACTGTATGTGGTCCAGAGTGATTGTGCCCAGGTGGCTCAGGTGTCGAATGAGCCTGTGCACAATAATTGTATACATTTGCTCCATAGGAGACTTGGGCACTGCGGATTTAGGGCGTTAAAGAAAACCCTGGAGCTTGTGCCTAGTTTGAAAGTAAATCCTTGCAAATGTTACTTGGATTGCCAGGTCTGCAAGAAGACCAAAAGCAAGGCGTGTGCTGTTGCTAAAGAAAGCTCAAGGGAAAGCACACGAGCCCTGGAACTAGTCCATTTAGACGTTATTGGCCCATTGCCAAAGAGTCTGTCGGGGAGGAGATACTGCTTGGTGGCCACCGACGACCACACGAGGTACGCGTGGGTTTTCACCATGGTGCATAAGTCTGAGGTGTATAAGACATTCACCAAGTGGGTCAAAGCAGTGGAGAGACAATTAGGGGTTAATCTCCTAGCTGTACAAACCGACAGAGGGGGGGAATTCTTATCTAACCAGATGAAACGTTGGCTGGAGAACAAGGGCATCGCCCACCGTCTGACGAACCCGGCAACGCCCCGAGAAAATGGGCATGGGGCTGTATTGCAGAATGTGATGTATTGCATGTTAGAGGATGCACAACTGCCAATGACCTATTGGGCAGAAACCATACATGCAGCTGTTTTTTTGCAAAATAGGGTTTGGTGTAATACTGTGAAAAATGTGCCTTACAGGTTACTGTTGAACAAGACCCCAGATTTGAGTTCTTTAAAAGTCTTTGGGTCACGGGCTCGGGTTGGCATCCACTCCACGAGTAGCGGGGAGGGGGATGTCCGGGCAGAGAGCCTAATTTTTCTGGGCTACAAGCCAAGGGCCAGGTGTTATCGTTTCTGCAATAGCAAAAGCAAGATAACACTTAGTAAGAGTGCCCAGTTCAATGAAAAAAGCAGCTGGCCAAGGTTGCACTCCTTGCAGAAACAATTTGTCCTGCTGCCAAGTAGCGATAACGATGTTGGAGCGCAGCCCAGAACTCCAGCCCAGGAGGTGGCACCCAGTGGGGCTGGAGAAGGTGAGCCGAATGCTGGCACAGAGCCTGACGAGCAGAGTCAGGAGGCAGAGCCTCAAATGCAGGAACTGGAGGTAAAGTGTGAGAGTCAGGAGGTTCAACACCCAATTACAGGGGCAGAGCAACCAGCCCAGGAGGTGGGAACAGAGCAACCCGAAGAAGACAAAGCTGGTCCAAGCACAGGGCCACGGGTGTCTGCCAGGTCCACCAAAGGCCAACGTCCCGCTAGGTACAAGTGTCCCTATGTCACTCTGACTGTCAATCCAGACCCACCCGGATTTGAGGAAATGTTAAAAGAAAAGGCTAAGAAATGGAAAGCCTGGGTGGCAGAGTGCGAGGCAAGGGAGAAGGAGGCTGAAGCCAAGCGTCTGAAAGAGCTGGCTGAACAGGAACACGATGATGTGTTTTACAATCATGATGAGTTCCTGAACGAATTCCGGAAAGGGTTCCGAGCTACGTAAATATGAACTGTAATGTTGCTGGTGCACATGTATGTAAACTGTGTAAAGTGTTTTGGTGCACTGGGTTTAAATAGATTAGGAGGTGTGTTGGAGCAAGAATCTACATAAACCCAGTCTGACAGCTACAGTATGACAGCTGGTGATCTAGCTGCCAGGCTAGGTCACAGTGACCTGATCAGCAGACCGGCTTGAGCCGGCAGAAGCCAAGTGATGCAATCTGCTGAGTCAGCACGGCCAGGATTGGCTGCTTGGACTATATATGATCTGTGTGTGCATCACACAGGTCTCTCCCTGTGAGATGGTGGTTAGGCGAAGCACTTTGTCCGTGGAGGTGATATTGTATAGACTGCACAAGAGAGCACTTGTCGTGTATATATGTTAATACACCTTTTGGCACTAGTTGCACGTGTCGGCCTGATTTTCTTTCCTGAAGCCCTGTGTCGGGCAAGTCATCTCCCTCACTCTGCTACTCCCGCTCCGACATGGCCATCTGACTTTGGGCCCTAGATCTGCCTTATACAGAAAAGACATATCAAACTGGTAGACTGGATCAGTGCTTCATTCAGGAGCAGACCCCCAACAGTGGGCATGTTTCTTTGGTGGGGAGGAGTACACCCCAGTCCAATGCAGGTTAATACTTACTCCTGGATAAACTCCCCCCCCCAACCGTCTGCACAACCTAATTTGTTTGGATTTAATTTAATTCCATTTATCTTCTTTCAGTCTTTCATAGACTCCAGTTAAGTTCATCCACAGCTTCTCTAGATCTTTATGGAAAGAGCTCCCCAAGACTTTCATATAGATAACAAATACCATGGGATTACACACTGGAGCCTTGTGGTAACCCAACAGAGCCATGGTCAAGGGGCTGGGTAAAAGTTTCCTAGAACCACTTTTTGAAACTTACCTTCCAAAAAGACCAAAAACAATCTAATACCAGTTAGGCCCATTTTCACCAGGTGGTTCAGAAGGTTAACTTCATTGAATTTGTGTGATGGGATACCATAGGTTCCTTTCTGTTCATCACCACTGAGTGAGCTCATCCAGAGTGTCTGGATTCAGAGCCAGATAGGTACTCTGACATCAGTCCCAGAACCATTGCAAAGATGGGGATGTAGGATGGGGCACAGTTCCTCAATGTGGCTGTGGGCTCAGGCTTTCTTAGGGTGCAGGAAGCAAGTGGCAAGTTGGCAACACTGCAGCTTCAAGCCTTAGTAGGCCAGAAATCAAATCCATGTGACAGCCCCATGGAAAAGACCAGAGCAAAGCTGACCACAAGGGAGCACAGAACATCCCCAGCTCTTTTTCAGGGATGGGAGGCAACACCTGGGATTGTCCAGTTCCTACCAATCAGAGAAAGGGGCAGGGGAGAGACTTGCAGGGACTGTTAAGAATTATTTAAGTTCCTTCACCTCAGAGCTGAGAGCACATGATTGTAGCTTCTTCTTTCTCTATAGAGCTAGCTCAGAGGCTAGGAAAGGATGGGGGAGTCCTGGAAGGAAAAGCTGGATCATGGTGAAGATTCAGTCCCTTTTTCCCTGAGGTGTCTATGGGGTGGAGGGTGAACTCATCATACCCTCTGGTGGCCTCCTTTCTGAGGAGATGGACATGAAACACAGTCACTTAATGACCCATGAGCTGTGGATAATTGAATGGCTTTCTCTTGTGACGCTAAAGCCAGCCCAGCTTTTCACACTGAGATTTACCAGAAACAGATAAGGCAGTATAAGCCAGGCTAAAATAAGCTTTTAATTTAAGTCTTCTATTTTAAAAAGTTATGATCCACTTCTATCTATGCTGTGGTTTTTATGGTTTGTTTTAATATTGATAATGTTGTTTTTGAGATTGTTGTCGTTTTTGGTTTGCGGGCTACCTCAAACAGATCTCTGGAGAGGTGGATTCTTTCAAGGGAGAAGCAAACTCAAAATGGGGATATTCAGTTCAAACTTACCAAAGCTTACCAAATTTAGAATACAGATTGCCTAGAACTAACTCTGCTTTCCCTTCCCTGCTTTACTGCACTGAACTCTGCCATTTCAAGTTTATTTTATCATGGCCAGATTCTGATATCAGAAGTTAGCTGGACCAGTGGGAAAATGATGGATGCAACAGTACTCAAAGAAGCAAAGGATGGGAAACAGTAGTGTTTCTTTCTCCTTGCTTGCATATTCCATCCATTTTTTTAACCTGAGTCCTTGCATGTAAAACACCTGCTTGAATAATTAATTAACGGATGGTAGGTTGCTATTTCTGCCAAAACAAGGCATTTGTAAATCTTGAACAGGACAAAATAAACAAATACTAGATAGAACAAGATAATGTTATCTTGCCATTTCATGAAATAGAGCACTGGTGCCAATTGCATTATCTTTTAACTTTATTCTTCATTTATCTGACTTTTCAATGTGCCGTTGACCCTTTATGACACAGTCCTTTGGTTGTATTTTGTTCTGAGAATTGCAACTCAGAATAAAAGGGAATATCATAAAGGTTTATCCTCTACCCCAGTCCTTTTGCTTTCTTCCAACCTTTTGGTCCAGGAGGAGAAACATATTCTATTCCTATGGATATATGCATAGGAATCTTTTGCCATAACATATTTGATAGCATAATCTTATCCATTCATTCATTCATTCATTCATTCATTCATTCATTCATTCAGTTAGTTACTTAGATTTATATGCCACCCATTCTGCGAAGACTCAAGGCAGCTAACAACATAAGATAAACAAAGGCAACATTAGTAACCAATATTAAACAATAAAACAATCGAGTAGAATCACAATGGTGCTACTACGTCTATTATATACAGTATCTTCCTCTCCAAAGTCATCAAATCCTAGGTAGTTGGTACTAATACAAGATAAGTCCAGGTGGAGTGGCAGCCCTCTCCCATTTATAGGTCCTTGGAGCATGAAGTTCAGTATTAGGGAAGTGCAAAAAAAAATCTGGTAAAATTTGGATTTGGGGTTATTTGGGGGCAAAATATTCAGTAGCTGAATCTGATTCAGGAGATACTAGGCTATTCCCAAATGAATGACTCCATTATACCCTCTGGGCCATTGAAGTCAATGGCAAAATAGGCTATAATGAATGGCAGCTATGTAAACAAGGATGACCTTATTTGCAGAATACCTTTCAGTACTTTTTTGCAGCATTTGGGGTCTTAGGCAATAAAAGGTACAAAAGAGGCCCACAAAGACGTGTGTGAGGAAAAATCCCCAGTTGTCTACTCCTCCCTTTGCCACCAGTTTCACCTTTGCCAACTTTAGCTCCCCCACTGCTAATTTTTGCCAACTTCAGCTCCCCCACTGCTAATTAATTCTTAGTTTTCCCCTTTTGTACCATTACTGGTTCACTTCCACCAGCTCAAGCATCTCGCTGACTTCTCCCTCCTTGACTCTTTCTCCTGGTTGTTGCCACCTCTGCCATCTTCCCCTGTGGACCACCACAGTGACACAAAATGCCATCCAAATCATGTGCATAGATGTAAAGATTAACTGTTATTTAAAATCAAGATGTTTTGACAATTTCCCCTACATTTGCAAACCCCCAAAATTGTAGATTTACCTGTCAACACTGGGACAAATCTTAGATATGTAGGGATAATTTACACAAATTTTGAACAGTGATTTCCAGCATAATAGAAAGAACTTTGTAAATTATGCACCTCATCAGTTCAATGGTATGTAGCTCTGAAGCTGGCTGAGCAACAGTAAGCATAACCCATCTAAACTTCTTACAAGAATGCATGCATTATAAAGATTTATCAGTCATGTAAATGTTCTTGTTTCACCCAGAGGAGTAAGATACTGAGCCTACACAGGCATTCAAAATTATCCACAATTTGCTGTTAAGCCTATTCATTTTTCCTACCTTTATTAAAACTGTGAAAGGAGCTGCTTGTAGGTGCAAGCCATTATGGCATCACACCTAGATGAATGGCTTAGTGAGTGTGACAGTGCGAGCTTATAGAGGAGCTCTAGTTAAACTCAGTTAAATGTCAAAGGCAACCTGAACTAAAAACCTAGCATCTATGTAGCTCCTTTTGTTGCCTCTGTACAGAAATAGCACTGATTTCAGTGCAGTGTTTTATCAGGACATAGCTATTTTAAGACCTTAATGGCTTTTCACATGGCTGAAAAACAGTCCAAAATTGGCTTAAACCTGGACCACTCCAGGGCCAATTTCATGTCATGTATATTCAGTATTTCTGTACTAAACATGCAAGAACATAGTGATTCTATCTGTTGTGCATGGTTTGTTTGTTTTTTGGGGAGGGCTATGAGTAAAAATTCATGGATCTGCAAAGAACAGAAACCTTCAGAGAAAGAAGCCAGGCACTGTCGTGCCATTCAGCAATCATTAGCAAAGATACTAAGACACAGATCTTTTTAAAAGAAGAAAAAGTCATAAAGATGTTAATTTGGTGGCACATGCATTGATTCAGAATGGACTGTGTTCCAGTCATCTTACAGCAAGTTTGCATAATGTGACCACCAAACTATCCATGGTCCACTTGCTATTTATGGAACCCTACCAGGGGTAAACTTCAAGCCTGTTTGAGACTGTAAAACTATCAATGTTGAATAGGAGATCTTCCAAACAATGCTTTTATGAGAAGGACCAGGTAATACTTTCAAATCACTCATTATTTATTATTATTATTTATTATAATGGACTTGTAGGGTTACTCTTCCCTGTGAGCAAGGCCCAGAGCAGCTTACATCAAAGAAAATACAATAACATGATTCAAACAGCATTAAAATATTTAGTATCTGCAGTAAAAAATAATACACTAACCAAGATGGGAATAGAATTTTTCAGTGCTCACTTGCCCCCTCTGTAGGTAAAATATAAGGAGATGGAAAAGAGGGAGAATGGGATGTTTGAGTGCCAGATTGTCACTGTCCTCAATTGAATGCCTGGTGGGACATCTCTGCCTTGCAAGTGCTACAGAATGGTAGCAAATCTTGTAGGGCATGGAGGTCCTCAGGCAGGGAATTCCATAACTAGGCAAGGACAGCCAGATCTCTCTCAGGCTGGGGACCACCAGGAGGTTCTTATTTCCAGATTGTAATGCTCTTCCTGGGGCATACTTAGAGAAGCGATCTTGAAGATATGTGGATTCCTGACTGCTAAAGGCCTTAAGGTCAAAACCAGAACCTGGATCCAGATCCGGTGCTCCACCAGAAGACAGTGCAGCTCATGCAACACAGACTGTAGGTGTTACAAGGGGACCGTGTTAGGACCTGTATGGCTGCATTCTGGATCAGTTGGAGTTTTAGGATCAGGCACAAGGGTGAGCCCACTTAAAGCAAATTACAGTAACTGTGGATTACCACCAATGTGTGCATTTAATTTAATTTAATTTAATTTTTTTATTTATACCCCGCTCTATTCTGCAAGTGGGTTGTGGGTGGCTTACAACATTAAAATCCTTACAGAAACATTAAACAAACCACATCCAGACTAGATAATATCATAAATTACCGAATTAACAGAAACTATGATCCACATCATTGGCAACAAGTCATAAACCACACATAGGCTGGTAGTATTCAGCATAGCATAGATGGCAAGGTGCTGGGGTGAGCAATGACTTCAGGGGACACCCACTGGATCAATTAAAAGCCTGGTGGAAGAGCTCCATCTTACAGGCCCTGTGAAACTTAGATAAGTCCTGCAGGGCCCGGATCTCCAATGGGAGCTCATTCCACCAGGTGGGGGCCCGGAACAAAAAGGCCCTGGCCCTTGTTGAAGCCAGTCATGCATCCTTA
This sequence comes from Heteronotia binoei, assembly GCF_032191835.1. Classification (NCBI taxonomy): domain Eukaryota; kingdom Metazoa; phylum Chordata; class Lepidosauria; order Squamata; family Gekkonidae; genus Heteronotia; species Heteronotia binoei. The sequence continues at coordinate 53,387,109 of NC_083228.1, read as the reverse complement.
GGACCAGGGATCACAAGAAGATGTTGTGCAGCTGACCTCAGAGCTCGGGGGGGGGGGCTCATATGGGGAGAGGTGGTCCCAAAGATATGCAGGTCCCAGGCCGTAAAGGGCCTTAAGGTAAAGACCAACACCTTGAAACAGATCCGATACTCAAGGAGTAGCCAGTGCAGTTCGCACAGCACTGGATGCATCCATGCCTGTAAAGGCCTCGATGCTAATAATAGGGCTGCTGCGTTCTGCACCCACTGGAGTTTCTGGAGCAAAATCAAGGGTAACCTCATGTAGAAAGAGTTACAATAGTCCAATCTGGAGGTGACCGTTGCATGAATCACTGTGGCTAGATCACAGGGGGGGGGAAGGTAGGGGGCCAACCTCAGATAGAAAAAGGTGACCCTTGCCGTGGCAGCAACCTGGGCCTCCATAGGTAAAGAGGTATCCAGGAATACCCCCCCCTCAAGCTCTTCAGCTCTGTTGATGGCATCAAACGGCAGGAGCCTGATCCCATTTCCTGCCCTCCCCCAATCCAGACACAGGATTTCTGTCTTAGATGGATTACCATGGCTAAGTTAGGGTGAGACAGGTAGGGAGCCAGTTGCCTAACCTGTTGTAGTTGGAGAAATGCCAGCTTGGAAACCTTTGTGACCTGGGCCTCCATAGACAAGGAGGCATCCAGAGTCATGCCTAAGTTCTTGACAGCTAAGGCTGGTGATAACAGCATATTGGTGATACCTCAGTCCAATATTAAGTGAAGGATCATATGTTGAACATTTAACATGATTTGTACGTTGAACATTTAATTATGCAAATAGATCCAGGTGAGTAGCTGTGTTGGTCTGAAGCAATAGAACAAGGTTAGAGTCCAGTGGCGCCTTTAAGACCAACAAAGGGAGTGTTTTGTTAGTCTTAAAGGTGCCATTGGACTCTAACTTTGTTCTATTTAATTATGCAAAGTAATAGTAAAGATTTTATTCTGGATTTTGAAATTATTTGAAACTAATGTAATGCATGTGATATGATAAAAAAAGTTTTAGGAAAAATATTCTACAAAAAGTGGGACATTAGATATGACAACAGCCTTCAAAATTAACTTAATCTAGAAGAGTTTAAAAATGAAATCTATTTTCAGTTATAATGCATAAATTATTTTAGACTAGATTGTGGGGTTATGGGAAGATATTTTATGGCCTCACAAAATCTTGACAACACTCCTGGTTTTGACAACACCCCAAGCTCAAGTGGAATGCCATAAATGATTGGTTGGCTGTGAACAGGTTGGTGTTTAAGGTAGCTAAGTCCCTCTCCAATTATGGCCAAAGGGAAAGAAGGAAGATGGCCACTCAGAAAGGGAGAACTAGGATGGATGAGAAGCCAAGTGCCAGGGCTTGAGAAAATGCTGCCCCCATCAAAATGCCACCTCAAGTGGCTGCTTATGCTGCTTGACCCATGAGCAATGTTCCCTCTAAGCTGCAGAGTCTTGTGAGCAAAAATTCTACTTTGTGAGCTGCTGGTATTAAAGTTGTGAGCTACTGCATAAATTATTGTGCTGTGGGATCATCCTTCATGAGCTAAGACAAAAATGTGTGAGCTGTAGGCTAAAAACCTGTGAGCTAGCTCACGCTAACTCAGCTTAGAGGGAACATTGCCCATGAGATGGCCCTGCAAGTAAGTTTGAAGGCATTTCCCATATTAATGAATCCATACAATATGATGCAGTATGATCTTGCTATTTCATGAACAATATCAGACCAAGTAAACAGAAGTTATGTAATCATGCAAGCTTCCAGAAAATATAGTTTTGTGAAATCATGGCAAATATGTGGTTTTCCTTCTTTAGTTGTAATTTTTTTAACCAGAGGTGGCTGATGGTAGAAAAGGCCTTAATTATTACTTTATCTAGAAAATAACATTTATGAAGATTTTTGAGATAAAGGGGTACAACAAAGCTGTAGTAAGCCATTTATCAGAGCTTACTTCATTCCTTCCAATAGCTTTGGATAAAGGAAGAGCCAATAAAGCCCCATGCAATAGACTGCTGAAAGAACATCCACTTCAAGTCTTCCATAGGCACTCACTGGGATTCCTTTTTGAAGTGCTGGCTCTTCATACTTCTCAAATGCCTGCTGGGCCAAAATTGCAATCAATGAGTTAAAAGCATGCTTTAGTCCGCAATGTGGCCTTTGTCTTTTATAATTTATGGGATCATGTTTTACCCTGTTGTCTTTTATAATTTATGGGATCATGTTTTACCCTTTTCTAAACATCTACAAGGTTTGCACTTCCTCAAATCAATAATCAAATAAGTACTTTGCATCAGAAAAAATAAAAAGTCAATTCAAAACCTGGAAAATAGGTATTATTATATAGATTAAAATGCATTTCCTTTTTTCTAGTATAAATATTAAAGACTACTGAGGAGTACTGATGGACTTCTACAGAACTTCTTCCTGCCCTGATATGACTACCATTTGACACAATGCCATCACAAACTAAAGGAAATAGTTTTCTTGACATAATTTGTTCACAAGAGATTAAATGCTTTAAGATCTAGTAATGCTGTAAACAAGAGGAGCTAAACTCATTTGTTACGTAATTGTTACATAAATGTCAATTTGGCAGTCCAGGCCAAGTTTGCCTTAAAATGTAATACCAGCTTCTGGAGATATAAACTTTATAAAGGACACAGGCGAACCTGATTAATGGTATTATTTTTAACTCAAGCAATTGATTCCTAGCAGTGAAAGCAATCAATTTACTACGGGAGAACCCACAAAACCCTGGCTCTCCCAGATCCCCCACCTCCATTTCTCATCCCTCCTATATTTTTCACAGAAGCAGAGGAGCTGAGGGGAAGTCCTGACAGAGAGGCTATTTCCAAAACTTCCAGGGGATGCTTTTTGTCCTCCAGTGACCTCTTTTCCCTTATGGGGTGAGAACAGCATCAACTGCTCATGGTCTGGATAAGAGCCCTGAATGGCCCAGTTCCAACCAGCAGGCCATATGTTTGACACCATATGTTTGATTCCATATGTTTGTTACTCTAAACAAATGGAATACCTCTTAGGAAAACCCAGGTAATTAAAGCTACAATTAAAAAATGCTGAAATGCTATTTGGAATTATAATTCAGTTTTTGTTTTGTTTTGTCAAAAATACTACACAGTGTAAGAGAGCGATGTCTAGAAGAACAGAAGAGACGGAGACAACGAGCAACCAAGAAAATTAGCACCTTTATTGGCACATTTATACTTTGCTTTGCACCATATGTAATCACAAGGTAAGGTTTAAACTAGCCACTTGAACTGTATCTAAACAAATCAGGACAGATTTTTTTGTTTGTTTGTTTAAGAACATAAGAGAAGCCATGTTGGATCAGGCCAATGGCCCATCCAGTCCAACACTCGGTTTCACACAGTGGCCGAAAAACCCAGGTGCCATCAGGAGGTCCATCAGTGGGGTCAGGGCACTAGAAGTCCTCACACTGTTGCCCCTCTCAAGCATCAAGAATACAGAACATCACTGCCCCAGACGGAGAGTTCCAACAATACGCTGTGGCTAATAGCCACTGATGGACCTCTGCTCCATATGTTTATCCAATCCCTTCTTTTTTGATTTATATCCTGTCCTGTCCATGGAGTGGGCTCAGGGCATATTACAAGACTCATAACATCATTTAGAGAATAAGCTTTTTCTGAGCGTTGGGGTGTGGTAAGCAGAGTAAAACAAAAAGAAGGAATCAACATAGGGCTTCAGCCAAGAAGACCTTAGTCATTAATAGCATCAAGCTTCAGTTCTAATGGAAACAAATAATAAATATAATAAAGAAAATAAACACATGTAATAAAGAAAAGAGGAAAAAAAATAAAATGAAAATGAGCCAAAAGTTAAAACTCCTTTAGCCCTCCTTCATTTAAGGGGCAGGTTGTGGATTTTCAGTATTTTGTAGGATTACTATTGTTGTTGTCATCCCTAATCGCTCATATTTTATGGGCCCCACTATAGCAAATCACTTGCTAATGAAAAGGAAGCCAGTCTACATCCTGATAAAGGAATTTTTAATAGAAGTTGAGAAGAAAACAATCACATAGCAATCATATTTGGGGCTTACTCACCTGTGTTAGAGTGGAGTATCTTTGCATAGGATCACACTCTTAGAGTTCCAGAAGATCAGACTGTCTATATCAGCATGTCTACATTAATACTCTCAGACTTTTCAAGCTCATGGCAAGCCTAAGAGTAAAGAGGCTCCCATCATTTGGGGCCAGATGTACTATTTAGAGAAGCAGGGAACAATCTCTTCTCCCTGCATTTCAGATCACATGATTTGTTCTTATTTATCATCTATATATCTGTAATGAGGTATACAAAATGGACCACATTTTTATTTGAATACAACTTCTTTTGCAATTTAATTTTGAATTTATCTGTTATAAATCAGAATAATCAGGGTGTGGTTCTTAATGACTAAATTAGGGAATACTAGCTACAGGAAGGAAAGTTTGAGATTTTCTCTTCACTAAATAATTTGCAATCAGGTTGAGATTTTCTCTTTCCTAAATAAGTTGTCAAATACAACCTTGTTACTCTAGTTTTTCACCTGACTGTTTCTCTGGGTGGACTGAGAACTTTGCAGCAGCCATGTTCATTTGGCAAACATAGCTTGTTTAAACTCTCTCAGAAAACTGAGCTCCTGAGTAGATTGCCTCTATATTCTCTGGCAAAATTAATCTTGAGCACAGTTCAACTTCTTTTCCAATTAACTTTGTAGCTGGACAGATGCTGTTTGGTCACTGGAGTTTATGGCTGCTTTTGCTCAGTTGTCATCTTACTTAGCGAAGAAGAGGTAGTATACCCCCGGGGTCATGGTTGTTCAGGCCATTCAGCCCTTGAGCAACCCAGTGGGGGTACTACTTACTCTGTTTTGATTGTTTTTTGTTATAATGCAGATAAAAGTGGCTCTAGCAGCTATTCCTCTAGGACACTGTCCCCTGTACAGTAACAAAGAGTGTCACCAAAGTACAGCCACTTACCACTTACAGTTTTCTTTTGTAAAAAGCTACCATGGGAAGAAATACAACCCCAGAAAGCTATGCTTTTTGCCATTGGGGTACTTTCTAACACCAGCCCATTTGGCTGGAAAAAATACCTCATGACTTTTGAATAATGTACTACTCCAGGAGAACCATTTACAGTGCTCTGGAAAGATGCAGTTTATCATGACAAACTGATAAAAATTCCCATTAAATATCACCATAGGAAATATGTTTCTGGGGCAGAAAGTATACCCCAAAGTGCAAAAAATGTTAGCCATTTTTGATGTTATATATTATTAATTTGTGATATTTTAGATATTTTTAGATATTTCTCTTTAAAATTCATGAAAGTTCATATTTGTTTTAGATGTAAGGTACCTGAAAACTTTATTTCTGCTGTTTCAAATAAATGAATTTTGTCTGGGGATAGAATATACCCAGAATGCCATATGTGATTCCCCTGCCCCCCAGGTTTGAGGGTTTATATTGACCAGCTTGTGGAAAGCATTGAATCACTTGGTGTTTGTCACCTGTTTTTGACTGAACAGTTGGATGTGTCTTTTGCTCCTAAGACTAGAGTAGTACAGACACATGAATTCTAAAAATGATTAAGATTAATTATGCAACAGTTGCTACAATTTACACAATGGAAAATGCTACAATCAATTAGAAAAGAGCTAAACACTAAGGGTGAGGGTAAAAATGACAGGCATGAAACAGCCAACTAAATCCAGTGAACAACCAAACTTGTATTTTTGGAACTGAAGGAGCAAACACTTTGGCTCTGACCTCAAAAGAAACTTGAAAATTCCAAAAATCCCTAGTTAATTTGTATCATTTATATGAGTCAAATGACAAATTCTAAGTCATACAAAGGATTTCACAGCTTTTTCGAACTTGGATCTGCGCAGTCTTTTGGCTTACAAGCAAATGAATAATTTTTAATCATCGATTTCATAACCTGTTAAATATTAAAAGACACAAAAATTAGCTGGAGTGAGAATGGTAAAAAATAATAGTCCAAATAAATAGATTATACAGTATATTGAATAATAATGAATGACTTACATCCATTGGAGAGGTTTGATAAGTCCCTGTACTGTTGCTATGATCAGTTGCTGGGAAGAAGCAAAAAGAAAAAGCTTCATTCAAAAATATCACTCAAAATTGTTCTAGTGGAAATGAATTATTGAAATGTTGATTACTGTGCTTCAAAAACTGCATAAGAGGGAACAATCTGAAAGGTTACGTTAGCTTTTCAGAACATTTGGAATATGTACATTTATTTTTAACAAAGTGGTTCATGGAAAAATGAAAATTGCTTGTTATTCTTACAATATGACCATTTTTAGGGAACTGTTGCCAATTTAATATCAGAAGATCAGATGAAACTTAGGAGATAGCATTAAAGATTATCTTAGTACTTGATAATAATATATGAATGTCATGATAAGATATAATGAAACACAATTATTACTAAATAATATTTACTAAGAACTTTTAAGTCAAGATGATGGCAAGTTTGTTACTCACCAGTCTTTCTCATATATACTTTTGGAGAACCTACAGAAGTGCTTAGAACCCCCCAAATAGAGTTAGACTCTAAGCATCATAAATTACTATGCATTCCTACAGCAACCCACTGTCCCACCCAGCTTGTCCTGAGGTTGGGGGCCCTTGTAGGATGTGGTAAGCAGAGTGAAACAATAAGAAGGAATCAACATAGGGGTTCAGCCAAGAAGATGTTAATTATTAACAGCATCAGGTTTCAGTTCTAATGGAAACAAATAATGAATATAATAAAGAAAATAAAAAACATATAATAAAGAAAAGAGGAAAAATAAAATTAGAATGATCCAAAAATTAAAACAACTTCTTCATCCCTCCATTGGTCAGCACAGAAGTCAGGTTCAAGTTACTTCTGACTTTTATATTTTCAAAGGGACAGTGATCATTGCTCCTCCATTGGTTTGAAGCAACCAGAGATCTTTTCATACAAGGAACAATCTTAACCTACAAATACTTACCTGAGAACCAGTGTGTGGTAGTGCTTAAGAGCAGCTAATCTGGAGAATGGGTTGATTCCCCACTTCTCCACAAGGTGTCTGCAGGGTGACCTTTGGCCTGTCACAGTTCTCTCTGAACTCTTTCAGCCCCACCTACTTCACACGGTGCCTGTTGTGAGGAGAGGAAAGGAAGGTGATTGTAAACTGCTCTGAGACTAGTTAAGGTAAAAAAAAAGTGGGGATGTAGCTCGCTAATACGCACCGCCAATCAAGATCTGTGGCGGGAAGTTTAACTGACCAGGATTGGACCTGGCCTCACTGAGGGTTGTTCTGGGGCATGTATATAATCGGGACTCAGCCCGCCATTCTTTCTCTTGTGATGTACCCGCTAATAAAGTATGTTGCCTTCAACGCGTCTCGTCACTGAGTACATTACAATCACACATCCTCTTCTGTACACAGAAATGTCTGTCAGTATCCAACTTACCATACATTCTTCAAACACACTTCATTTGTGATGGCTTCATCCTCACTCCGACCCAAAGTTGGCAACTTCCCAACCAAGCACATTTAAACCCTGTCAGTTTCAGTTGGAAAGCTGAAGGATAGCCTTGGCACACTGTAGTCCATGAGACTTCAGACTGGCTGAATTGTGGCCTGCATTGTTATTCATATGTTATGACTATTCTTAGAAGATTGCTGCCAGTTAATTTTTAATATCAGAAGAAACATAAATGTGATTTTATATCCTGCAAATGTTATGTCATTAAATACCAATGACTTCAGAGAGATGACAGCAGGCTTAGGGCTTGTTAGCAAGTTCAAGTGTTCCATAAAACATGCCCAATGGCCTAATGCCAATTTATAACAATATGGTGCTGGGAGGTGACTCTAGTTCTGGCCCAGAAGCCACAAAGGATTGACTTTGGGGGCATGAGAAGGAATCAAACATCTGATTACACAATGGCCTACAAATGTTCTGGCTTCAAAGGCTGCCATGAATATAGAATCCAGCAGTTCTGGATCCAGATGTACCTTCCTCACATCATAGTGAAAGGTAGAAGATAATTGTAAATGCAAAAACATAATTACAGAGTCCAGTTTCTCTTTGTCCCACTACTGCAAATGTTTTTTGCAATAAGCAAAAATTAGCACTACAGCACGGTTCCCTGTACATTAGTGTACTTAGCTCAGTCATAGTCCCCAAGTACCCTTAACATTCAGAAAGCAAAACAAACTTTGAGTCCAGTGGTACCTTTAAGAACAACTAAGTTATTCTAAGTATAGGTTTTCCTGTACATGCACATTTCTTCAGATACAAATCTGCTTCAAACTAATATGGCTACCCACCTGAATCCAGGTTTAGAAAGCAAGTTATTTATAGCTTTAATTGGCATAGATGTAAATCCTGTTTCCATATTTTAGGGATCTGATGGGATTAGCAGCATTAGAGATAAACAAAAACAATTCCATTTTAGAGATGAACATTTAACAACCAGTGGTACAGTACTCCTGGAACGCACCCCGTATAGCATGCTGATAAAGGAACAGCCATGGATAGCTAGCATGTCAAGAATTAGGATTATTGCCAAGCATTTTCAACAAAATATTTTTCTACATTAAATGGGGGGTTTTTTTTAAAAAAAAAATCAAGCATACAATAAGCCCTATCCACTGACTGAAGTAGTATTTCCTAAGGTCCAAGATCACATTATGTTTTTTTGGCAAGTTGAGTTTTGGTTCCCTGGATTGGATTCACTTTCTCTGCAGTCACATAGCAGATGCAGGGGAAGGCATGTTTAAACTCCCCAGGAGCCTGATTCCACTCAGACCTGCAGAACTTCCCCATCTACTCTGTTTCTCCAAGTCAAAAGAGCCCCTATATGAAGTTATTTGCATAACTTTGGGACTGCACATGGAATGTCCCAAACATCTGCAGCTGCAAACTTCCTGCTGGGTACATTTTAGTTCAGCAAAACAGCACAGAGGGGAAGATATGGGCCCTTCCTGTGCTGGTTCTGCAGAAACAGGCTCCTGGGGACTTTAAACAAGTCTTTCCCCACAAAAGCGGCACAACCGCAGTGAAAGCAAATTGGGTCCGGGGAACCACCAACCCAATGTCAAAAAGTGTAAAGTTTAGTAAAGAGGGCTGTACCACATGGTCATGTCAAATTTACAGAGTATCTCAGATTCATAAGGTTCATAATAACCTTCTATAATATTCAGCACTATAGTGGTTGGCTAGCTTTAAATTGTGAGCAAATTTCCAGTGGAAGACAGGTACTGTAAGTTTGAGTTCCTGTAATTCTGAAAATATGGGCAAGTCATGGATCTGACAGAATAGAATATGTATTTTTCCATCATACATGTTAACAGTCTTTAAATGGGGGAGTCAGGAATGGCAGTTGCAGGTAATTTTCAGCTTGCAGGAAGAGGCCAAGATTAATTGTGTTTACAAAGTTTCATGCTGACAGTATTTTATTGTACTTAATAGAATGTTGCTGTATGGAAAGAGCTCTGGAACTTTGGAGCTCTGGAAGGGAGTGCAGGGGACTAGGTTGTTTTGAGTAGTGTTTTGAACAACTGGGATGCTTTCAGTAGTGTTTTGAATTTTGTAATAGATAGAGAGAGAGAGAGAGAGAGAGAGAGAGAGAGAGAGAGATGATAGATAGATAGATAGATAGATAGATAGATAGATAGATAGATAGATAGATAGATAGATAGATAGATAGATGATAGATAGATAGATAGATAGATAGATAGATAGATAGATGATAGATAGATAGATGATAGATAGATAGATAGATAGATAGATAGATAGATAGATAGATAGATAGATAGATAGATAGATAGATAGATAGATAGATAGATAGATAGATGATGGACGGACGGACAGACAGACAAATCACCTGTCAGTCTGAAATTACTATCCAATCCATCTTTATTTAAAACATCTTTATGTGCCATCACAGAATTAGTGCCATCAGGATATTTGAATATGCACCAAATCAAAATTATGCTGCATAGACAAGCCATTTGCTCTTGAGCACGTGTTCAGGTATGGCTCCAATTTGTGCCTGTGGCTGCTGATCCCACAAATGACATGCGTGCATACCTTTACTTCTGCACATAGATCTAATTCAACTATATCACAACAACAACAAAAAAGTGAAGTATTATCCAGTGCATTGAAAATAAATGTACAGTTTAATTATATGATCAATATGCTTTCTATTTCCAAAAACCCACAGATTACAGTTTGAAAACTTAGCAATATGCAAAGGCATTTAAGGAAATGTTCTAATAAACTCCCAAAGATTCTTCTGAAAAACTGAGATGCTCTTTAATAACTGTCAATCAGCTGGAAAAATAGCTATTCTTTACATATTTCACATTCTTTTATAATGGCTAATTGCAATGCATAATATTGATTGGCACAGGGTAAAATATGAACCACTTTGCATTTTGATCTCTTAGGGTCTCTCACTGAGCTTCATCAACTTCCATCAAAATATCAATAAGCCACACTAAGAAAGCATTTTAGATATTAAAGAATGAATTATATCATAGAATCATAGAGCTGAAAGGGACCACCAGGATCATCTGGTCCAACCCCCTGCACAATGCAGGAAATTTGCAAGTACCTTCCCACACACACACTCTCCCAGTAACCCCTGTTCCATGCCCAGAAGATAAAATAAATAAAAAAAATTCTTTATACCCCGCTCTCCCCGCCGAGGCAGGCTCAGGGCGGCTAGCAAAAAAAAAGATAGCCAAAAAAAAAAAAAAACCCTCCAGGATCCCTGGACAAACTGGCTTGGAGAAAAATCGCTCCCTGACCCCAGAGTGGTGAACAACATTTCCCTGGGTGTAAGAAAGGGTCATGAGAACTAAGCATCAATGCAACTTTTCTTGCCCTCCTTCTTATGATCTGCCTAATTCACAGAATCAGCATTGCTGTCAGATGACTATCTAGTCTTTAAAAAACCTCCAAGGAAGGAGAGCCCACCACCTCCCAAGGAAACCTGTTCCACTGAGAAACCACTCTAACTGTCAGGAAATTCCTAATGCCGAAAACTCTTTTGATTTAATTTCAACCCATTGACTCTGGTCCACCCTTCTGGCAGAAGTTCTGCAGTTCAGTAAATCTTGAAAAGCAATACTCATAAAACAAAATTTCAGAACTGCTGCTAAACTACAGCTGTCCCATTAAACCAATACAGAGCCAATAACCACAACATAGTAAAGAAATGCATTAATTTTTTCAGTTGAGGTGCTCAATTCATTGCCATAAAACATCATGAAAGGATATGAATACCCTGACATCACAGCCTTGCTTACACTTGGTTAATAAGATCCCTGTGTTGGAATCTTGTAGGAGCTGTATTTTGTTTCAACCATGTTGTTCTATTTGGAAACGAAGAGTATTTTATATATTGTGATACTGTTGTTTGTTTATTAATATTCATATATCATTGCTTTTTACAAGTACATTAGCTTATTCCCAGGGAGGGGAGCAAGCATGACTGATTTCATCAGATCTTGGAAGCTAAGCAGGGTTGTTACTTGGAAGCAGGACTTTCTTTTTCCTGCAAAAAGAGGTGCCAGAACTCTCAAGAGGGAAACATAGGCGAAACACATGGGTGTTCCTCATGAAGTTTTAAACATTTTTTGAAATTTTTGTTTCCACAAAGAGGTTCCAGAAATCCGTTCCACCACGTTCCCCCAGAAAAAAAAACACTGTTTGGAAGACAGGCCACCAAGGAAGAGTCTGGAGATGAAGGCAATGGCAAACTATCTTGGCATCTCCTTTGAAAGCCCCTTGCTGGAGTTGCCATAAATTGGCTGCAACTTGACAGCAGTTTACATGCATAATTTATTCCCATTTTTCAACTTTTAACGTAACAGGACTTTGGAATTTCAGCACGGATTCAGAGGAGGAATCCCAAACATTGCCTGTTTCTGGACCTGAAACTGTTCCTCAACATCCATGTGAATTGTCATTCCCAACAAAATATTTTGTCACATTAAGTAAATTGGTGCCATTTGTATTTTGGAAAGGAACAAAATACAATGTCATTTAAGGAAGCTTTTCATTTCTCATAGGAACTGCATGTGATCCAGCCTTCTTGTTAATTGTGCTATTTTATTCCCACTTTCATTATTTTTTTAAAATACAAATCATTTTAACAGTTGCAAACTGCTCTGATTTTAGGGAAATGATTGAGATATTTTAAATCAGTAAACAACAAATCGATTTATTTATGGGAATTATTTCAAATGCCCTCACCATCCAGACCAAACAATCAGACCTGACAAAGGAGAACTTGTCTCTAGTGGACAATTCTTCCAGTGGCTCCTTTATGGAAGCATGTATGCAAAGACATATTTATTATTTATTAAATTAGGCTTTTTATCACCCTCCCCACAAGTAGGCTCAGAAGGCAACATACACTACTTGTTTGTACATATTGGTCCCTCCAGTGTTGCTGACATAAATATGCAGATATAAAAGTAGGCTTCTAACCTATTTGTAGCCATGATAGATAAATGGAACCTCCAGGGTCAGAGACAGTATTTGTTTGAATACCAGATACTGGGAACAAAAGGTAGAGTTGAGCCCATACTTTTATGCCTTGGTTGTGAATCTCCCAGAAATTAATCTGGTCCCACTTGAAAGCAGACTACTGGACTAGTCCAGGATGTCTATTCTTATAGCTGATGTACTTGATTCTTATTCTTTCAGTACTTGCTCTGACAGTAATTTATTTCCTCTTTTTTTGGCAGATTGATAGAATTATCATCCATAGTCCCTATCAATGCACACTGGGGAGTCATTTCCAAGTGTCTGGCTTATAGCAAAGCTGTTTCAGATCCTTTTGTGTACTCTTTGTTACGACACCAGTACAAGAAGACATGGAAGGACATCATAAACAAAATTCTTAAAAGAAGTTCAATAAATTCATCAGCCCTCACAAGTGAATCACAAAGTCGGAATATTTTGCAAGCAAATGAATAAAGAGGCCAGTCTGAACTACTTGTCACATGTGGGCTAACAATGGTGAGGAGAAGTGAAGGAAGAGTAGCAGGTGCCTCCTTAGTATCATCAGCTGGCAATAAGTTGGAAAGCTTGCCTTTGAAATCTTCAGTGACCTGGGTAATGAATTTCAGAGCAAAGCTGGCTGCCTTTCAGTACTGGTATTCAGTCTCAACTACAAACTCTCTACCATCTTCATGAAATGTGTGTGTCTGTAAGGACAAAACCCTGTCTTTATCCATCATTGGTTGTCTAGCGGTATGGTAATGACAAAGAGTATGTTACACGTCCAAAAAACAACTAGTTTTCCCTGACAGGAGAATCGTTTTCCCTGACAGGAGAACTTTTGTGCTAGTTTTGTTTTGCGACAGCAAATTAACAATTTGCTAGCATGACCATGAGGATAATCAAGAACAAGTAGTCATTCCTGATTCTTTTGAGATTGCCCTCATTTGGCTATACCTGATTACATGTAAACCACCTGGAAGATCTAAACGCTAGTCCCACCCCCCCACCAGTCTAGATGTGTGTTGTTCTGTCTCTGTGCAAGACAGAAACTTTCATTGTGGCTCAGTTTAATGTTTGTCAAGTGAAGCTTGTACCCCTTGTATACCAAAGAGCAATTGCTTTCATGCATCATAAGTGACATCCACATGATTCCTCATTTCAGGGACTGCATGTAGTGCTTCAGCACACCAGTTTCCCCAGACATGCAGGTTTTGGTGATCCACTATCCAGATGATTGACAGGGACTACCACTGGCTTGCCTAAGAGAATCTACAAGTGGGTTTTTGCAGGAAAGGGGATGCCACATTGAGAAAAAGCTCTACCCCAGGACACCTGCTATCCTTCCCTATTGCGTATAACCATCCCATCCCATGAAAGCAGGAAAAGGCCACTTGTTCCTGACCCAAATGTTTCCATCTTGCAGTGGTTTTCTGACTGTGAAAATGACTATAGTGTTGCTGCATCAAAGCATAGGTCTCTAATGTCTGCAGTGCTCTGACTTGCATAGACTGCTGGGCAGTCTGGAATGTAATGCTCTTCACAATGCAATAGCTAACATCCTTCTCTAGAGAACGATGAAGGTCCTACCTAAACATATATAAAAATGCTGCTCAGAATTCCTTCATCAGGGCTCAGAACTGATTTAAAAGGTTTGCACACATGCCAAAAAGACAGTTAGCTAAATCTGTTTTTATTTTTAAATTGAGGAAATTATGATCTGCTCAGATTTTTTAAAGAATTTGTCATGAAAAACTAGAGACTAATTACAACCAAAATGTACTTTAAAACTAGGGGAAATAGTTTATAGTGACCAGATTGCTGTTTCATAAACCTCCAGTAATAAGAAGACAGTTTTTAAAAATAAAACCCAGTTTTGCGAATGCAAAATGGAAGTGGATGATTCAGCCCTCCTTCATGCAGACCTGCTGGTACTCTGCATGGAGCAATTCCTTACCATTTACCCTTCTTCTTCCATCAGCAGCCCTTTTCTGGCATGGATTGCAGCACATGCCCAGTAGAATGCTTGTGGAATTAACATTACATGAAAACATGAAATAAACATGCCCCTTTGAAACATGCCTCTTTTTATGCTTCTGTGGCCATTCTGTACAATTTATTTTAAACCTAGTGAATAACATCGATTTTTCAAAATGCTGATGTATAAGAGAGGAACTAATTCTGTTTATTCTAATTCTGTTTATTTCTAGTACCAATTCCTCAAGTGTTAATACATGAGGGACTTTCAAACAAAGGTTTTTAGGCTATTCACCTTTTTACAATATGCCTTGAGTCAGAAGAGAGGGAATAATTTTGCCTTAGAATTTGTGTTTGCTAAACAAAAGTTATTAATGACATTCTTTGGTACCACTGCTTTGGACAACTACAAAATGTCATGCTTCTGAAGTGATTCAAGTAAATAATTTTCACTAAAGGTTGCTGATAGCTTTCCCCTCAATGTACCATTCAGCAGTTGAATCAGAATACCCTTATCTCAGTCCAGAACCCCTCAAGTGTACTCTAAAGTTCTTTCATGTACGGGCAGAGCCATTTAGAGATCTGCTTCTTCCCCTGAAAAGTATGTAGTGGTCATTGAAAGCACATTGAGACTCCTGTGGACTAGGATCTTTTGTGCATATCTAGCCACTTGCAAAATTGTCATCTACTAAATCTGAATTAAACCCTTGATCAGGCATAGCAACATTTCTGTCAGTACGTAAGATAGTGATTTTATTTAACTTGCTAACTGCATTACTGATTGCATTAGCAATACATTTGCAACTAATATTCCATTCTAAATCAATAAATGATAATCCTATTGACAATATTAAGAGAATGTGATCTGCCAGTAGGTAGCATATCAGTCTGCTGAAATCATATGGTTCACAATGCTATTTCATGCACATTTATTTGTTGATTCACTGTCCATCCAGTCTTACTTATGATTAACAGATGACTTCATAATCAAATGGTTTCAGATATTTGACAAAGTACCTCATTGATAATTTTTAAAAACTTATTCTTAAAAGTCATTTCTAATCAGCTAAGGCATAGATGAGATTGCATCTGTGCCAAATGTTTCTTGTCTGTTAAGTGAGATGTAAAGAAAAATTTCAAGCACAGAAATATTTTAGAATATAGGTTTTGCTATTGTAATTTCAAGACAGTATTTAATCTGAAGTATATTTTGAGAGCTCTCTTTCTCTGTTGGTCTTGCCCTAGTGCCAGTAACCAAAGTAGCCTTCTGCCAAGATAACACTGCTCAAGGGATAATGAATATTCTCTCAAATAAACCTGCCATAAATCTTCATCTGTTAAAATGTCTCTAAGGAGGCAGCAACATTTGGCACAATGGGAAATTTACAATTAAGAAAGACAAAGGGCTAGAGCAAGCTGTGAAGAATTCCACCTCCCCGCTTTCCTCTGCACCCCTTGAAAGAAAAGCCATTGCTGAGAGTTGATGGATGCTCCAAACCAATAAGCAATGTGGCATAGGGAAGGCAGCAACAAAGAATTTACCAAAATACCCCTTTTATTGCTGAGCAAGCTGCTACTGTTTTCATGTACAGCACTCTTACAAGAAGGAGGGGAAAGGGTGACTGGTACATTGCTCTGTAGTGTCACTTGATCATAAGCAGTGACTTTTCAGGGGAGTTCTAGGGCTGCTGTAGAGAAGAGGAAGGCAGCATACAATCACTTCCATAAGATTGCTTGATTTAAAGCAGGACTTTTTTTGAGCAGGAACACAGGCTGGCTTGATGTCAGGGAGTGTGTCCTAATATGTAAATGAGTTTCTGCTGGACTTTTTCTACAAAGAAAGCCCTGATTTAAAATATCTGGAATCCAGTCTAATTCTTTCAATCCCATTTAATTGGACTGGGAAATTAAGCCTGACCTCACATTTTCCCCATTGAAAGCAATGAGGCATAAAGTGGTTCTGCTTTGACAGGATAATATATGTGATTTGTAGGTAATGTAAAGTTAGATTTTGTTACCCAGAACCTCAGTACTGAAGGATAGGAATGGGACTGATATTTGGAGGAGAATCAACAGGCATACCATATCCTGCTATGTGCAGAGAACAGATTTAAATACTAACGCCTCACCGTAGAACTTCATAGGCACTCCATGGCTGATGTGAAGCTTTCATGGGAATAGGTAGTTCCTATCCTTTTTAAAGGCTGGAACAGATGTATCTTTGTGAATAACTGTCCTTGCACTGAAGTTTCCTCTACCAATATGAACAGGATAGACTGAGGAGTGATAGCTCTTTGTAGGTATAAGAAAAGTTAGGATACATTCACACTACACTAAATAATGCATTTGTAACTGGATTTTTATTGTGTAAGAATAGCAAAAATTCAGTTGCAAAATGCACTATTTTGTATAGTGTGAATAACATATCCCTAGTTTAGGTATAATGATCTAATCTTGTTCTGTTACACATGTGTAAAACTTATTAACATAAATGGGACAAAATAAAACCAAAGCCCAGTATGAACCTTTCTGAGTCATAGCTCACTTCTTCAGATGTGGGTGGAAATGGAACAATCTGCCTTATCTTGTCCAGTAGCAAGTCCCATTGAGTTCCATGGAGTTTATTCCCAAATAAGTATATCTAGCATTGCAGCCTGAGGTGTTTACCATAAGCCTAGGGGTGCAGTAACTTGACAACCACTTAAGGTGAAATGTATACACATAATTGATTTTGAAATTTAGAGGAATACATGGTCCTTAAATCCATTCTACTTAAATTAAATATGAACTAGGCTGTGTAAGCATGCTACCCGGACTAGACTGGAACAACGTGCACTGCATATAGTCCCATTTCCTGACATAGCATACTTTGGTTCTTAAAGTAAAAACAGACACATTCTGGTGGTAAAACCTATACGGTTCAGATTAAACTGACCAAAATCAATTAACTCAGGCTGGAGTAACCCTGCATAGGATGACACATTGTAAGTGTGCTAGAAATAGTTTGGATATTTCTGTTACGGAAACAAATGCATCACAATGCAGTGAATGTGTGTGTGTTCAAATCTCTTACACCAGATTTTAGAATGTCTGTCTCATCCTGCACCCATGACATAACTGGGTAAGACAAAGAGGGCTGTGTGATCTTGCTAACTATCCCCCATCCTCCTGCCTATGCAAATCCAGTCCACTATTTGTACAGATCCTATGGGCAGGCATAGGACCGGAAAGAACTGCAAAAATGTGGTTTTGTCCATACTCCGTAGCCCATTATAATGTGGGTGGTCATGTTGCATCTAGCATTAACGTCAGGAATGGCTCAATTCACAATTCCCTGCTTCATTAGAAATCTCTTGGAGATATTGTACAATTCCTCCCCCCCCCCCCCAAAAAAAAATATGACTCTTAAATTCCCAGTTCACAATAGGGTACTATGACAGTCCTAAATACTTGCTGGCATCTCAGCAAGCCATCTGTTCATCTTTTCTCCTGGCAGTTTTCTTCATCAATTTGATTGAGTGGGAGACTGGGGCTTGGATTCAACAGAACATTTCTGCAGACTGAAGATATCAACCCCCAGGGCGTGACTTTCTTGCCTCCCTGCACCCATTGCAGTTTGAAATGCTCCCCCAATGCAGTTCACAGGAACAATTTAGACTGCAGGCACCAAGCCTTTCCTCTGTGGAAAGACTCTGTTGGATCCAGCCTATTATTTAGCTCAGAGTACTTGGAATCCAGGGTTAGCAGCACCTTTCTCAGCAGCTAAGAGCTAGCAATAACAAACATCACTCAATAGCTTGCTTCTAAACCTTAGCTCACAAGCTAATTCCAAGAATAGCCTATATACATCGTTTTAGGTTTATGAAACATATTGGGTGCAATTATACTAACATCAATATGAAATTAAATATTTTAAATAGTATTTCAGTACAACATGGGAAATGGGCATATCTATTGGGGCATTTGCTTCTCTACCATGTGAAGACAGCACTTACCTCTCCAAATGAATGAACCAGTGCCAAGTTACTTGGAATTCCTTATGCAAAATGAGATTGGGTGATTCTTTACTCAATTTTTTTTTAATTTAATACACTCTATTTTTAAATAATACAAAGCCCATTGAACATCTTCACATTCTGGTTTTCTAATATGATTCATTATTACATGCCTTCTTCTGCAGAGCCTTCTTTGGTGGTCTCCCATCCAAGTCCTGATCCTCCTGACCCTTCCAAGATCTGACCAGATAGGGCAATACCTTGCCACGTTCCCTCCACAAAATTGTTTAGGTGCTACTAAATAACTGGGATGGGAGAAAACAGACAGCAATGGAAACTGTTCAAGCAATTGGCACAAGTGGCACCTGAATGAAAAATAGGTAGTCTTTGTAATGAGCAGCCTGAAAATCCCCTTGTTCTTTCTTAGGATGGTTGATTTGTGTTAACAAAGAAAGGCTGAACATCCTCAGCAGCTACTTAATTGATTATTGTGTCTCGAAAGAAGCATCTGCATGGCAGCTTTGAAGTGAGGCCAATGCACTCCAATGCCCTACAAGTGCTTGTGCTGCTGCTTTCCCCTAATTTGCAGCTTGCACACACAGACACTGTAACTGGTGGCAGTAATGATGGGACACAATCAGTACGCATGGCACAAACCAGCAAAAAGGCCCTTTTTAACTTATATCCCTGCTCTCCCACGTATAATTTTGCTTATGATAGGTAGAGCACTGTCATTGTACATGAGGCTTTTAGAGAGAAAAAGAAGTTTAATAAAAAGGGGTCAGTATACAGTTTAAGGGTTAAGCTACATGAGGTTGGGAATATGTATGCTTATCAGATTTGCTGTCTCATTAAATTTGTCTAAATAGATGAGAGGCATTTAGATCAGGAGTTGAGTTTACTACTTCCCCCCAATAGCTCTGCTGATATATTATTCCTAACCTGTGGCAATACTTGGTCTGGAAGAATCAAAATGCTGGAAATGTTTAATAAGACATGAGATCCAATCACAGATCTCCAATGGCTCTAACAAAGTTCAGTCCTTACTTTCACTCAGTTTAACACACATGAACCCAGCCTTGTAGGAGATTGTGACTGGGATGCATGACCTTTATTATGAATTGATCTTAATAGTGCCGTATGGTAAAAATGTAGAAGACACAAAGGCATGATCTTTGTTTGCATTCAGCTGGGTACCCCATTACTATCTTTAAATGTTCATGTGCTGTTTTTAACAATAAAATCTACTTTGGTAAATGTGAAAAAAGCAGCTTTCAGGGTACCTTTCTGGCAGAATTAACCTTATCAGAAAGAACCCCATTTTTAATTTCTTCCTCAAATCTGCTTACGTGCAGACCCAATTACTGGAGATGGGAAGCATGTCAACATTTTGATTATAACATTTTAAATATTTTGCCTGTAAGCGTTCTGTCGAATGTTTGTTAGATGTTATGCTGAAAACTAATTGATGCAAATCTATTTGTTAATTGTGCCATGTGTCCTAAATATAGTACTACAACAATTAACTCTTGTTATGATACTATATTTAGAAATCTAATTGATGGCAGGCAATGTTTTAAAATGTGCATCAGACTAATGATTAGCTATATGGCTACAGACCTCAAATGGAATTCAAGTAAAATTGCTCTTCTTAAAGACGAAGTTAACTCTGCATAGGTTTATACTGCTGCAATGTCTATCTCTATTCTGAGAGTAGTTTCCAAAAAGAAAAAGAAATAGAAAAAAGGAGGGGGCTAGAATTATTAAGCAGTATCTCATCATTTCTCCTCTGAAACTAGATGCTATGTTTGATTTTAAAGAAAATCAGAGAAAAATACACCTGTCATGTTTAATGTGGTTATCACATACCTGGCCTACATAAGGAACTCCTTTTCAAATGTGACAGTATGTACATGTTGAAGGTTGTCTGCCATACAGTTGGAGTGCTGGGACTAGTAACATGAACAAGAGCAAAATAGAAAAAGTACCTTTTATGATTAAATATAGAGTAGAGGGGTTTTTTTAATGGAACATTAATTACAGCCATTAATTTAACTAAGCTGATTCAGTAATACATGATATGGGAGGTGTCCTATTCAAAAGTAATAATTGCATCTTTTAGTATCCAATTTCTATTTAAGAACTCAGAGTGGGGCTTTGTATCTTATAATTTATTATATTGCTAGTGCAATTCATCTGTCCTCTGTGTGAATAGTAGCCCCCACTACCATTACACTTTTTAAAAAGAAAACATGACTCATTGAGATTTTTAGTGTTCATTTGTTAAATTCACAGTCTTAGTTGAAGAACCTCATTACTTTTATAGTCAAAAATAGAATATATGCATCTGCTTCACTGAAATCATTACCTAATATTGTGCATTTTCTTTATGAAATTTTATACTGCTGTTATGATTGTATTGCATTTTATTTTTTGAGCTGCCTTGAGCAGGTCTCTAGGGAGGCAGCATATACATTCTCTCAATATGTTACTAGGTCTGTTGATTCCAGAAGACTTCCAGCTGAGCTACACAAACAGGCAAATTACATCGTACAGCAGCTTGTGCTGGACTTGGGCCACTTCAGACCCAAGTGGGTGAACATATATTTTGATGTCCTCCTATAATATGCACTTCCTAATATTGAGTACTAGCATGCAGTAATGTAGCCAAATGTTCTTACCAACCTTTTTGTCATACTAGTTTCTTTCTCCTTCCTCTTCTCTGGCACATGCACTGTTGGAGGCAAGATGTCACAATTTAAGTTCCCCACATAGGATCTAAAATAGTACATTCCAGCAAACAGTTCTCTTGCTTGGTTTAGAAGATGAATGTTGCATAGATGTGTGTCCAGATTTGTAGCGCATGTATCTACCTTTCCATTTACATGAATGGGAAAACTTGTGGTCAGAGAAGGTCTGATGATATACTGGAACTACAACAGTAGCAAGGAAACACTGAACTGGGGTGTCTTTTAATTCTTCTCCTAGCAATTCAGGATCTGAGAGGTGTCACAGTGATATAGGGCCTGATCCCCACCCCCCTCCCCCAAGAATTCACTCTTCACAACATAAGTAATGTACAAGTCTTGGAAATTTCAATTAATTCTCATGATTGATATGATGATAAATATATTTGTTTTGAAAGGTCCAAAGCACTGTTAGTTTAATCAGCTTTGTTTGTGAAATATTTGGTATTAAGGTGACAGTCAAATGGTCTCTGGGGTACATATGAGGTCACAGAAGAATAAAAGGGAAATTTTTTTTTACAACTTGCAAATCAGTGATATTGACCATACATAGGTAAGGCTTGATGGAAACACCAATATTCTTAATATTCAGTCACATGCAAGCACTTGTAGAATCAGGAGTTAAATTCTTTGGGATAACTTCAATTTTTAGGCCCATTAGAGTGAACAAAGAGTAATAATTCAGCCTTAACTTTTCATTTTCAAAATTCATTTGAGTATTATCTTTATGTAATATGTCCATGGATTGATGGAAATGTGGTAGGGATGAGAGGTCTAAATGTAAGAAAGAATGCAAGATTTTGTATCATAGCAAAAGATAAAACTGCTAAGATTTTTATAAAATGTGATGTGTACAGCACCATAATCTCTGTTGTATATGTGTAAATATCCATTGAGGGATCTGGGAACTTTTTAAAATTAAAAGGAGGAATAATATGGATCTAATGAGCTGTACATGAATACTCCTAAACCTATAATGTAGGGTGCCATTCTGATGGGCTGTAACTGCACTTTATTGGGGGGAAATGCAGTTGATAAATTAATCTAGGTATAGTATAGGCAAGGCAGCACAGTAATTTCATATAATGAGACTGATGGATGTGTGTGTATGGTACTGAACACAGTTTCAGTATACCAAAGGCAGGAATCAATATTGATGATAAATTTCTGATGAACATCATTGGAAAATTAATATATTGTCAATATTATTTCTACCTATGCTCATAGAACATAAGATGAACCCTGCTGGATCAGACCAATGGTCTATTCACTCCATCAATGCATCCTGTCTCACACAGTAGCCAACCAATTCCTCTTGATGACCAACAACAGGGCATTGAGGCTGAGGCCTTCCCCTGATGTTAACTTCTGGCTGATGTCTACCTCTGGGAGTCAGAGACTTAGTGCCTCTGAATGTAGGGGTTCCCCTCAGTCACCATGGCTAGTAGCCATAGAAAAACGTTTCCTCTGTGAATCTATCTAACCCCCCTTTAAAGCTGTTTACTCATGTGGCC
Organism: Heteronotia binoei; assembly: GCF_032191835.1. Classification (NCBI taxonomy): domain Eukaryota; kingdom Metazoa; phylum Chordata; class Lepidosauria; order Squamata; family Gekkonidae; genus Heteronotia; species Heteronotia binoei. The sequence continues at coordinate 53,364,299 of NC_083228.1, read as the reverse complement.
AGTTTGGAATTGTTCTCACCTCACCTCAACCATGCAAGCATCACAAATGCTTTGAGACTGCGACATTGAGATTGACCAGTAGATTTGATTATACTTAAAGGTAGTATAATTTCCCTTTGATTGTATTTCCAATCCCATACATAATCCTATGAAAATAATTTAAAATACCCTGTTCTTCACTATGGTTTTTGATCCGGACATTTTCTCTTCACAATCTCAATATGGAGAGACTTGATGACAAAAGCAGTTGTAGGTTGGTTTCAGAGATGAGATAGATCTGTGTTGTCCTAATCTTGAATCTGACCTTTATCAGAGACAGCTAAATTTCCTTCCCAATCTAACTCACAATGAAGGGGAAGTAACATCAACCTGTTTAGCACTATTATTACTAAGACTGACTGCAGTCTAGATAACTGGATATGCTTGATGGCTTGCAATCATCAAAGGTGTGTGTGTGACCTCTCTCAAATCATGTCCAAAAGCACATCACAATGTGCCTTTGAAGAAACTTCTCAAAATCAGCTTGCCATTCTGCATAGTATGTGTGTGGGGGGGGGGGAGGGTGATGTTGTTTCAAAACAATTGTGAAAAACTTTACTGTATATGAATGCTATCATTCATAACCCATGAGTACTTCTCCTGTACTGGTATGCAACACCATTCCAACCATAACATAATGCTGGAAAAAATGGAAGTCTGTCATAATGCATAATCCCATTACATGAGTATACCTAAAAGACATGGAAGAAGGTAAACCCCAAGGACTGACTCACACAAAAGTGAATCAGGTAACCTCTGAAAGTCAGTAACTTTGCTGTCTTTCTGCATTGGGAATGATTGGAGCATTACTCCTGATGCTGAGGAGATGGTTGAAAAGAGGCATGTCTGACATCCCCAAGTAATTAACTTCTTACAGGATACTAGTGGTTTTCTCAAGTCACACTAATAAAACACAGAGAATGATTGGTTAATACAAAACAAGATTTGTAGTGCTTTGGTTCCATTGGCTCTGGCATATTCGACACTCTTTCATAACATCCTAATTTTATGCAGCAGACAGTGCTACTTTTGATAGATCTGCAACATTTCTAACCTGATGCTAACTGTGGGCTCTGAAAAGTGAACAAAACCCAGACCCAGCACTCTTAAGCAGATGTATGGTCAAAGCTCTTTTGTAGCCTTCTAAACTACACTGACCAGGAAAGTATGTAGAAATGATTGATCAGTATATTCAGCGCACAACACATAGTCTGCTTGCCCTCACATCAAATGAACCTATAACCAGGGACAGAAAATTCCCTCCAGAATGATATATTTTCAGTATCACCAAGTGCATTGGCAGTGAGCCCCAGCTATCAGACTCTAAACTCATTCCAATAGCATGGCAAGAGAGTCCAAATTAACCGCCATTCTAGAAGAAAAGAGGGCTTTTCTAGGAAAACACTGAACAGGTATGATCACAAATTGCCTTGGAAGAAAGAAAAAAATAATGAACAGGTGCCTTGATTTACAAAATGAATTTATACATAGAGCATTTTTCCTAAATGTAATATTGCATGAGTATTTTTTTAAAGATCGTTTTAGGGTGGAGTATACATACCCTTGTGTATCACTTTTTGGTCACAGAATTCTCAAAGGAATGTAAAGTAGTGTTTTATCCAGTTGCATATACTATTGGGTATTGGAGAGTAAACTTGGTATTTGGAAACAAGTGCTAAAATAATAGCTTACTGAATGCTTAATCTCACTCCAGGGAACCACTTATGTGTTACTAAACTCCCAAAACATTCATCTTATCCTCAAGCCAACTCATAAGACCATTCAACATGCTGAGATGGGGAATTTTAGACTTACATAATTTACCTAACCACTTAAGTGGTACACACTATGGCCTCAGAGGGTTGTTGTATACCAGTGGGCAGATATCATTACATGGTTCTCTCCAACCCTGCCACTAAAGAGGCTGATAAATGGAATTTTGAATTATTTGGTGCCTTCCAATGTCAGATCTACTACTACATTGCTATGGAAATCTGGTGGTTTACTAAAATAGATCCTGTGACCCAAATTTTAAAATAATGGAATTAAATGAAATGTGTTTTGGAGTTGAGAAGGAGAACAGACATTAAGATTTTAACATGGCAAGGCTCAAGAATGCATCCAAGAATGCAAGATTTTAACATGGCAAGGCCCAACAGCATCCTGGGAATCTGGATGACATTGATAGACTAAAAATAGCTTTAAATTAGGATGGTAGATAAACATATGATGGCTCAGAAACTAGGAGAATTTGACAAAGCTCTGAGTGTCCAGAGAGCAGTATTTATAGGAATCTACCTCAGAAAGTTAGATTCTGGTTTTACAACTGAGTATATTAATGTCAAATATAAACCAAATTGTTTAATTTACGTAATTTATTTCTCCCTTTATTCTGTGTTTCAGTTATGCAGAATCTTTGGAATAAGGAAGTTTTCACAATCATTATTATTCTGTTTTACAATAATAGTTAGGAGCAAACAAAAATAATAAATTATAGACTTGTGTAATGCACTTTTAACAAAACACACCAAAGGCCTGTGTTGCCTGTTCTGCTTACAATGGCTTGTGTTGTGTGAGGACATATCAAATGTTGTATGATATTTTTGTTCTGTAGAATTAATGTTCAATACAAAAAGGACATATAAATGTATATGTATGTATATTGTGATTTTTTGTTAAACTTTACTGGTATAAAATTGTGGATCTAATTAAATGAACTTGTATGAGCAATTTTTAACACAAGACTTTGCATGTAGAATGTGTGTCTAATTTGCTTTATGGGTAAGAAATTGATCACAAATATACAGACTGACAGAATCCCAAGTGGATAAGGATTGTCACTGATGACATTTTTATAAGAAAACATGAAATTGTAACAATTCACAACTGGATTATCCTGTATGGTCAAGCCAATCCAGTAGTAAATAATTGCTGTAGTGAAACAATACTATAAACTTCAAGCTAAAAAATACTGTAGTGGGATATACCACAATGTGTGAATGCAGCCATATTCTAAAACAGATTCAAAGGTCAGGGGGAAACTAAGACAATCTGGCCAGGAGGAATTACTAAGAAAGAAATCAAAGGCATTTAGATATAAAACATGTTAGAAGCTGTAATGTGAGAGTTGAAACCTAAGACAAGAAAGAAAAAAAATCATGCAAACAGAAAACTAGGATAGGACAGGCATGGATGACTGACAGGAGCCACCACAAAACCTTAGACAAATGTATGTATTCTTTCTTTCTTTCTTTCTTTCTTTCTTTCTTTCTTTCTTTCTTTCTTTCTTTCTTTCTTTCTTTCTTTCTTTCTTTCTTTCTTTCTTTCTTTCTTTCTTTCTTTCTTTCTTTCTTTCTTTCTAGCAGATTTCTATTCTGCCCTCCCTGCAAAGAGGCTCAGGGAAGAGTACAACATTTAAATGACTAAAACAATAAATTACAATAAAACAATTATTAGCACTCAATTTCAGGTGCAAGACAAATTAGCCAAGTTTTATACAGCTACAAGCTGGAACCGGTAATACATGGACAGGCCCATCTAAAGATGGAATATTGGGCATATTGCAGCAAGGGAGGACAGATTCTGTTTACTTTGGATGCCTGCTGCCTTACTCAAAGGCCTGGTGGAACAGCTCCATTTTGCAGGCCCTACAAAAAAGTAGCAAATCTGATAGGGCCCTGATTTCTAATGGGAGTATGTTCCACCAGGCTGGGGCCAGGGGAGAAAAAGCCCTAGCCCTAGTTGAGGCAAGGCAGACATCCTTCAGGCCATGGACAACGAGCAGATGTTGATTAGCAGAGTGTAAAGCTTTTCAGGGCAGACATGGGAGAGACAGTCCCCCAGATATGCCAGTCCCAGGCCACACAGGGTTTTAAAAGTCAATACCAAAACCTTGAAGCTAGTACTCAATATGCAGCCAGTGCAATAGGCATAGCACCGGCCATATGCTTGCCTCTATAGGCAATGCAGTTAGCAGGCACACCACTGCATTTTGCACCAGCTGGAGTTTCTGGATTAACCCCAAGGGCAAGTCCACGTAGAGCAAGTTACAGTAATCTAATCTGGAAGTGACCATTGCATGGGTCACTATAGCTAAATCCTAAGAGGAGAGGCAGGGTGCTAGCTGTCTGATCTGCCAAAGATGGTAAAACTGTGGTGACCTAGCAACTGTGGTGACCTGGGCCTTTGTGAAAACTGTGGCAACCAAAGTCACCCCCAGGCCCTTCACCTTCTGAGCCAGAACAAGTGGTGCACTGTCCAGGGCTGGGAGCCAGATACCCAATTCTATTCCACCCCAGCTCAGGTACAGGATCTCCGTCTTTATACAATAATAATAATATAATAATAAATTTTATTTGTACCCCGCCCTCCCCTGCCGAAGCAGAGCAGAGCTTCAGTCAGCTCTGTTTCAACCACCCAGCTACAGCTCCCAATGCATTGGCCAGATGGTCTGAGCAGAGTTTGGGTGACCAACCATCAACAGATATAGCTGGGTGTCATCCACATACTGGTGACAACCCAGCCCAAACTCCTGTGCTAACTGGGCAAGGGGGGGCGCATATAGATGTTAAACATCATTTGTGAGAGAATTGCCGCCTGCGGCACACCACATTCAAGTGGGTGTCATGAGGAGATCTGCTCACCAAGTGCCACCCTATGTCCCTGACCGCAAAGAAAAGAGAAGAACCATTGTAAGGCAATCCTCTGAACTCCAATGTCAGCAAGGCAGTGGGTCATAAGATTATAGTCTACCATATCAAACACTGCTGTGAGATCTAAAAGCAACAGCAGTGTTGACCAGTCTCGATCCAAATACCTCTGGAAGTTATCTGTGAAAGCAACCAATACAGTCTCTGTCTTATGGCCAAGGCAGAAGCTGGACTGGAATAGGTCAAGGATAATTGTGTCCTCCAGGAAAACCTGGAGTTGTTCAGCCACTGCTTTCTCAACTACGTACCTTACCCAGAAATGGAAGATTTGAAATTGGGAGGTAGTTGGCAGGACCATATGGTCCATTGTTGGTTTCTTTAAAAGCACATGAATAACCGCCTCCTTCAGCCCTTCTGAGAAGTCCCCAAAGAAATGGATAGGTTGACAATTTCACCCACGGGGTCCCAAATACCATCTCTGCAAGCTTTAATCAGCCAGGATGAATATGGGTCAAGGAGGCAAGTAGCTGGCTTCACAGCTGACAGGATCCTGTCAATATCTTCCTGAGAGGGTCGGTTAAAGTGATTCAAAATCAGACCTGAAGATGGACAAGGGGCTTCTAGTTCCCTTACTGTATCAGCTGCGGCTGGAAGATTCTGGCCGAGAGACAAGACTTTATCTGCAAAATAGGTCACAAAAGCCTCACAGCCAATGTCCAATTCTCTATCCATTTGTTTGCCTGATGGCAATTTAGTTAAAAGATTGAATTGTCCTAAATAATTCAGCCAGGTGAAGATTTGCAGATGCAATGAAAGCTGCATAGAACTCCCTCTTAGCAGACTTCATTGCCATCTCATAGACCTTCAAAAACATTCTATAAGAAACTCTTGCCTCCTCATCATGAGTATGCCACCACACTCACTCTGGCTGTCTAAGTTGTCACTTCATCTTTTGCAACTCCAGGGTATACCACGGGGCTGCTTTGGTGCAACAGCAAAGAAAGCACCAGGGAGCAATTTCAAGGCAGAACCCATCAACCTTCTTTTGGGTTCCAATTCCTCTAGTTCTTACTATCCAATTCTGTTGATCATTTAATTGTAAGAAACAACAGAGACTAAAAAGCAAAAACAATAGACTTGAAAGTATGACTTTCAGTGCCAGTACTTGGATTGTAATTGCAGAAAACAGCAGCAGGGCTCCCTTAGTATCACAGTGTATTTGTTCATGAAGCTTATGATGCTGAGATTTATACTTTTATGTAGCAAAAATTTTATAACTAATCAAGATCCTAATCATGAACAATATTTCTGGAATTTGAATTGTGGCATTTGGTCCAACTGATGATCTGAAGTATCATTTTACTGTCAGACTCAAGGTCAAACTACATGAGATGGCAACATTCTGTGCTTGAAACTCCTAATGTATTTTTTGGACCTAAAAATCTGCAAAAAGTTTGAGATCCAATAGAGGGGAAAGACAGGCAAAATCTGGAAGCCTGCCCTCCTCCACTCCAGAAGTGCTTAAATCAGCACAGGTGAAGGACATTTTGATCAGGAAAACAGCACCAGAAACCAGTACCATTTTGATCAGGAAAACAAGCATTATAAGACCTAGCCTCTTCCCAAATGACATTGCCATTAATCATATTTGGGTTTTTTTTCCCCTGCAGCAATTTTTTTTTAAGGTCCAACTGCAGAATTCTGCTGGTATGTGTTTTGGTCACTGGTGCTCCTGCAAGCCACTGTGAGAGATCATCATTCTAGAAAAAATAAACTAAAAACAGCAACAACTACCCAGTGTTATAAGGATGTGGTTTTGCAGCTTCAGGGTTTTCCCCAGACACCCTTCAATGAAGACAGGAGATAGCAGCTTGGGTTTAGCTAGCTTATTTACTTATTTAAACTGATCTGTGGCATAATAAAATATACTAACATATTTAAATTGGGTAGGATGTGCTAGGCAGCCTGGCCATGATTGTCCCCAAGACAACATGATGCTCCTTGTCCACTTGGTCTATCTTGGACTTAAGATTACCTTATCTGTCTGGCAAAACTTTGAGATCGGCCACCTGCAAGGCATTATGCTATATGTCTCATCTGGAAACAGCCTACAGCTTGCTAATGCAGAGGGCAGCACAGAAGGCCACTAAAGCAATCACACAAAATAATTCAGTCTCATCTGAATCTGTACATTGTGTTCTGTACCCCTGCACTAACATCATCACGATGTCTGGGGTAAATGGACACCTAGCATCTCTACCCACAGGTGTCTGACTCACCCAGCCTCTAGCATTTTCCTTACCTTAAATTTTCCCTGTGTTGGCTCTAAAGCTATGGCAGCAAGTAACTTTTCATAGTCCTCACTGTCAAACCCTTAGCCTTAAAGGCCACCCAAAATAGCTGGACATAAGCAACCGGTACTGGCCACTCTCGGTCCAAGCCTTCCTTTTCCCTAAATTGTAAAGAATCCTTGCATTGCTTATCATAAACTGCAATTGTACCATAATATAGGAATGCCATCCTCCAGGTGGATCCTGGGGTTTCCCTGGAATTACAGCTCATCTCCAGATTACAGAGATCAATTCCCCTGAAGAAATGGATGCTTTGGAAGGTGGACTCTATGGCATTGGATCCTGTTAAAGCTCCTGTCTTTCCCAGGATCCAACCCCAAAACTCCAAGGGCGTTTTCGCACTCACCTTCAGCCGGCGCGACCCCCCTCTTCACCACGCAGGATCTGCGCGGATTTCGCACTAAACGCCGCGGAGCAGCCGGAAGAGCCGGAAAGTCCCGGCGCTTTTGCCGCGCAAACAGAAACTGCTTTTTGGCGGTTTACATTTGCGCCGCAAAAGCGCCGGGACTTTCCGGCTCTTCCGGCTGCTCCGCGGCGTTTGGTGCGAAATCCGCACAGATCCTGTGCGGTGAAGAGGGGGGTCGCACCGGCTGAAGGTGAGTGCGAAAACGCCCCAAGAGTTTCCCAACCTGAACCTGGCAATCCAACCCCCTCATTCCCCATTGGTGGCCAGTGAGGACCTGGCTACTTGATGTTAAGAAAGCCATCACTGCTTTCTCTGCCTCCACTTTCCAAGCCCCACAACTTGAGAGTTGGACTTAAATCTGCATAGCTGGCAGAAACACCACTTGTGAAATCAAGACAAGGTGACAGCAGTGCCATTATCTAAACCTGGAACATGCCAAGCCTTAAACAATATTGTGCCTTAAAAAGTGCAACACAAAACCCCTCAAAGCTGCAATACCACAATGTTCCTGGAAGTCTTCCTATTCAGCATCTGTGCTGCAGCAGTATTATTGCACCAAATCAAGACTAGTGAGTTTTTCAAGATATCCACCCGAATGAGCACAGCTACAACTATCGGGAACAATTTTAGAAAGGTAAGACCCCTAAGCACCCTCTTCTGCTCCAGGCTTAAGGCCAACACTGGGTGCACCAATGACACTGGAAATAAATACCAAAATCATTTTCAGTTTTAACCAATTTATTGATAGCATATGGTTACCGAACTTAATTTCCCTTCGTTGCTTCAATACTAGCCCATATGACTTTTCAATCCCCCCTCCCTCCAATATAGACTTCCCCGAGGTTATAGATTCTAATTCAATACTAAAGATACATCTGACTAATCAAAATTCGTTATATAAATATTTCCCCCCCCTTCTTGCTTCTTCGTTTTTTCCCCCCCCATTATTACTAAAAAATTGTCCAATGTCTTCTTACATTCGACTCTTTCTCTATATATTCTTTAAACTTCCTCCATAAATACCAAAATCATGAGCACCTTCCACATGAGATTGACCCTGAAAATCCTGCCCAGCAAGCCAGTTTTTACTCAAAAATAACATCCACAAGAAATCTAACCATATGTGCAAATCTGTCTTTATCTGCTCTGAAACTCTAATCAGAAAATGAGCCAACTTTACATTCTTACTTGAAACAGCCATATGCCATAAAAAGTCCCTACCTGAGGTTATCACTCTACAGGCAAAATTCAGGTAACCTAAGATTAAACCCTACCGACACAATTTCTCAGCCAGCGGTACAACAGCTCAGTATCACTTTCTGTTCCCCAAGATGCCAGACACTATGCTGGGCCTTCTGACATTTCCTCTGCTAACAGGATGCCCAGCTCTAAAGTCAAATTATAAAAGACAGCCTGGAGTCATGCACACTCAAGCCAGAAGGGCTTGAAAATAGAAAATTGTCCAAATAGTGTTCCATCTCTCTATGTGCCCACTCAAGCATTGCACTTGAATGCTCAAAGGTGGAACAGGATATGGACATCCCATTGGCAAGGCCTTATCAAAATGGAACTTTTCCTCAAACTGGAATCGTAATTATTCAAACTCCTCTAGGTGTACCAGAAGAAGCTGAAATGCAGACTTTGTCACAGTTAGTTAACAATGCTCCTTCACCACATGACCTCACCATGTCTATGGTTATATAAAATGGAATATACTACACTGATGTCCCATCATTGACTGACTCACTGCAGGGGAGAGCAGATGATGAATAATCCAAAGGTCCCTGGGGGCCTTCTGAGGGAAAATGCCCAAGGAAACATCCTGAGGGTTCACAATGGAACTGTTAAACTGTAAAAATGTTTTTAAAATGCCCTCTTCTGTACTATATTGAATTTCTCTACTAAATGCTCCATGCCAAGAACTGGCTACAAATTCTTGGCCATATAACATTGTCTCAGGCCTCAGTATGGGATTTGAAAACTTACCCTAAAATCCACAATTAGATACTCAGCATTCCCCTGTTTGGGGAGTGTTCCAATCAATGCACAAGTGCCTCAACCTTAAAAAGGGCTGTTCTCAGCTTCCCCTCTTCTGCCTCCTCTCAAGTTGCCCTAGGGTGCCATGACCACCCCTGAATGCAGGACATGCAAACCCTGGGTGATTACCTCCACATGTGTTTCAGGCATGTTGAAATCTTGCTTCAGACTCCTGCATTTTTAAAATCTCAGCAAAGCAGCTGGGGTTGAACCAGATGTTTAATTCTGCAAGCTGCATATGGTATATGTACTCCTTCTGATGTAAGATGGCCGCTATCCAAGTATCTCTTAGTCAAAGGGTGTGCCAGCCTATGCATTGGGATCAGAGATGCTGATCCCCTTTGTCCAAAGCTAATTCAGGGTCCAAGGTGGTACACATCTAGAAGGTCTCAGCATATCTAAGCCATGGTGATTGTGTCTTCAACATACACCCTGTGAATTATGTGTAAATATTTGATGGGCTGAATCTGAATGACCACTGCCATATAGATGATGTATGTAGATAGCCAATTATCCCATGTTCCTCTATTACTGAAATATGTTTTCCAGGGCCTTAGCTAGAAATTTAAAGGTTGGGTTTTTGTTTTTTTGGGGAGGGGGGGCTTTTTAAAAATTTAGGGGGCACCTGAATTTTTAAAAAGTCCCCCCTCCCACCTAAAAATCACTCTGGAGGTGCAGTAAGAGCAGCCTCCAGACTCCAGGAGCAATTTAAAGACCCCAGCAACCAACTGGATCACCTCCAGTCTGACATTTTTCTATATAGTCAGCTCACTTATTTCCATGGGACATGTGAAGCTGCAGTATTCTGAATCAGACCTCTTGGTCCATCAAGAACAGTACTCTCAGATGGGCAACAGCTCGGAGAGTGTGAGCAAATCCATGAAAGAGAGCGAGCCAGAGAAGGGGATTTCTAGGACTCAGTCTGGCAGCAGCATCTCATATTCCCATTCTATTACAAACCCCACCACCACCAGGATGATGCAGAAATTTAATGGCTCTTTAAATGGGGATCCTCAGGTCCCAACTGGAGCCTAGTATCCCCATAGACAGTTTTAGGAATAGATTAGAGTACCGGTTACACTGCCCTGGACTACCCTCAATTTACCAGGCTTATCCACTAGAGACAATGACAAGAGAAGGGAGAGGGAGAGTGTCAGCAAACAAAATTAACTGAACAGTAGTGCCAGTGTGTGATTGGATGGGAGGCAGAGTTAAGGGCTTGCCAACAAGTGTGGGAAGGCACAACAGAGCAATAGATTGGTTTCTGAGCAGCTTTAGAGGCGAGACTTTCCTCCTTGCTGGGGCAGGGCTGCTTTGCCAGCTACAACAGGAAATGTGAGACACTTGGATTTTTTTTTTTTTACTAAATACATTTTCTGTATTTTCTTTACTGCCTCTGGGCCAGCTCAGGTAGCTTATCCCCAGATTAGCTTGTCTATTCGGATAGCCCAGTTTACACATATGTCAAACTCAGGAGTATCCTCACACAGCAGGCAGGAATGCACGCACTTCCCAATCGCCCATTGGGGGAAGCCTTCTACCACTGCCCTGCTCCCTCCCCCACCCCAAGCTCTGTGCTGCAGAGTCCTTTGCCGGAAGCCATGGGGACGAGCCATGCTGCCTGCCCAAGCCTGTAGCCATGAGGTGGGAGAGGAGGGCTTTATGGGAGAAATGACTCAGGTGGCAGCAGTCACAGTCTGGCCTCCAGTACAATTCCCTTCCCTTCCTAAGTTCCTTCAGAGTCTTGTTGTCGCTGCATCTGCCTCCTCCTCCTTCCCTCTGCCACTCAATTCGTGCACCAGAGGGGCAGCTGAGGCAGCCTCTAGCCCGATTCCCTTCCCTTCTCTTTGCCACCACTGTCTCCTCCCCCCTCCCCCCCACCACTCAAATTGCACACCCGGCACAATTCCCTTCCCTTCTTGTTGCCCCAGCTGCCTCCTCCTCCATCCCCCTGCCACTCAAATTGCACACCCAGTACGATTCTCTTCCCTTTCCTTTTTATTGCTGTTGCCATCCGCCACTGTGTCCCCTCCCCTCCATATCATATGCCAGAGGGACAGCTGATCGACAGGGCCTTAAAATGGGGGGGGGGGGAGAAACCAAGGACTGCTTCTGCCATTCTTCCCATGCCTGATTAGAATCAGGGAGAGTCAGGGGGCAAGTTAGGAGGCCAGTTAGGGCTGGAAAGTTAGGGGGGCCTCGCAAATAAGTCAGAGGGCTGTGCCCTGGGAGGCCCCCTCATGGCTACAGGCCTGATGCTATCTCTTATTTAATTGGGGAAATGAGAGGGGGTAATGAGGAATCTTCACCTATGTATACCAAGATCTTTAGAGAATCCTCTGAAGACTCTTAGGGAACTCTTAAAATGAACCAGTCAGATGTTCAACTGGAAGTGTTTTTATTAAAAAACAATAAAAGGGCAAAAACACATATATAAACACACTGAAAAGCACACAAGATAGCTAAGAGAAAAATAAAGGGAGGAGCATGGAAAGAGAGGGAATTTCAGAGAGGTTATATTTACCAATCTAGACTAGAGTAGTCCACAAAGAACTTGTGAGATGACCAGCATTTCACACAGCAAAGATGAGAGAAAGCCCACATGCAAGTAGGGATGTGAGATAGGCATTGGGTGCTTACATTTATAATTATTTATTTATATATAAATAATATATAATATTTATATATAAAAATGTTTCCTGGGCCAGATGCTGACATGTCAGTCCTAAAACAACACCTTGGGTGGATTCAGACAGGCAGATCATGGCAGTAGCCTCTTGGTTTAAAAAACGGTCTGCACCGTTTGAGGCACCCCACTACAAGCAGACAGCACACACCCATCTGCTGAGAGAGATCTCAGGCTGTGCGTGCCTGGAGGAGCAGTTGCACCACTTATGCGCATGGAAAGCACTTGCATAGCACATCCCAGACATTTAGATGGCCCAGAAACATGCCATGAAAGTGTTCCAGCAGTTTGTCACCTAGTGGCTTTTTAAGGTGGAGTAAAGCCACAGGAAGACAAGGTGGATGCATTTGCAGCTTGGAGCCCAGATGTGCATGTATAAATGCACCTTTGAAATCCAGGGGTGGGGGTGGCTGTTTAACGGCAAATTGCCCATCTAAATGCAGCCTCTGATGGGCTTTCTGGAGAGAAAATAACCTTTTAAAATATATTTTATGTTGAATTTTAAGGGAATACAGAAAAAGGAAATGGGGGGAAATGCATAGGAAACGTAATTAGCAAAAACACAACATAATGGACAATTTTACAAATAGTAAGGACATTCCTTAGTCAAAATATATCTTAGATATAATAAAAGCTGAACATGCTGGCTTGATCCTCAGTTTTTATTGGAAGATGTGGCTACCACAGGAGTGGCCTTGCACTGTATCTGTCATCACTCCTTCCTGTCATTGAGTAGCCTCTTTGTGACCCATCTACTGCCAGCCCTGTCAGGCCAGAACCCCATCAGAAGGCCACTGACCTTTGAGTGAGACAGTTCTCTGTGACGAGGTTCTCTTTGAGCCTTACTGATTACTACTGCCTCTCCTCAGTCCATCTCACCCCACGCCCCAACAATACTGTCACTGGTTTGCTGCCTCCAACTAACACTCCCTGCCAAAGTTGCAATCCCCCACTACACACACACACACCCTGCCCCTTCTGTTCGGGAGGTGAAGTGTGTATATATATATATTCTATTTATAAATATGCCAGAAACTCCTCCTTATGGGCAATATACCACCTCTTCATTTACAGCACAGTCTGTGGTTGAATCCAGTGTGAACTAATATCATAGAACTAATATTTGCTTAAATAACAATGAACATCATTTAATAACTATAAACACTGAAGTAAACTCTGACAGAAAACAGTTAAATCTCTTCTATGGGCAGAAAAGGAATGTTCCATCACAATGGAAGAGGGAAAGTTCTCACTATATTCTATACTCTCTATAGAAACAGTCTCACTATATTCTATACTCTCTATACCCAAGCCCCTTTTTTACCTACTCAAAATAGGCTACAGTGGGCTGCTTGCTTTAAGAGGCAGGAAGCCATTTGAAGGCTCACTTTCGCTCCCCTTACCACTAGGGATGTGCAAAAAAAAAATCAGTAGTACACTGATTCGGAAATATATGGGGGGGGGATACGGAATCCCGTATATTTCTGAATTCCGTAGTCAGAATAGCCGCATATACGGTAGATGTGCGGCTATTTCCAAATATGCGGCCCCATTATACCCTATGGGCCATTGAAATCAATGGCAAATAGGGTATATTTGAAGCTGCCTGGAGGGGAGGGGGTTTGAGGGAGAGCCCCCAAATTTGCAGGGGACCTGCAGGGGACTCTCCCCTACAAACTCCCCAAGTCCCATAAAGATTGGGCCAGGGGGTCCAATTCCTGGGGCACCCAAAGCCAAACCTAACTTCACACCAGAGAATCTCTATAGGACCCAAATGCACTATATACATCTATCTACTCTATGAACCCTGCCACACAAAACACAATCTGCTCAAGGCTGCAGCAAACCCAGATGCCAGCTCTCCAGCCCTGCCTCAAAGAACGCGGGGAGAGCTGCCCAAGCACAACAAGCCTGCTGGTTCTGGGTCTCTCACCCAGATGCCAGCTTCCTTGCCACAGAACACACAATCTACAGATGCCAGCTCTCCAGCCCTGCCCCAAACAACACGGGGAGAGCTGGTCAAGCACAACAAGCATACTGGCTCTGGGTCTCTCACCCAGGTGCCAGCTTCCCTGCCACAGAACACACAATCTACAGATGCCAGCTCTCCAGCCCTGCCCCAGACAACATGGGGAGAGCTGGCCAAGCACAACAAGCCTGCTGGTTCTGGGTCTCTCACCCAGGTGCCAGCTCCCCCCCCAAAAAAATCAGAACCAGGAAAAGGGACAACAGGAGAAGGCCAAGAAACTCAACTGTTAAAAAAGTGGCCTTTTAAACAATGAAAATTAGGCCAAACAGCCCCCACACACACACACAAGAACCAGAAGAGAAAAGGAACAACAGCAGCACAACACAGCAGCGCCTTGACTAGGATTTCATTAAAAAAAACCCACCACCTATGACCAGGCAATCTTGAGAGACAGCTGAACTGAACCTCCAATTTCTGGGAGTGGTGAGGGCCTGAAGGCTTTCTTCCTTCTTTTGCAAATGTAGATGTAAAACTCCACAAAAGGTGAGGAACAAGTTTTTAAGTGTGGAAGCATTTTGAATGATGTGAGTTTGTAGCAGGTGGATTCAGTGCTCACTAGAACTGGAGCAAAGCTGAATGGAGAAAGGGCCTTTGTCTTTTTCTTTCATTCTATCTATCTTTCTTCTCATTATTCTTTCTCTCACTCTTTCCCCCCTCTTTTTCCTACCTCCCTTCTGTTCTTTCTCTCATTCTTTGTATCTATGTCTTTTTGTCTTTTTATTTAATTCTGTCTGCGATCACACACACTAACTAATGCACTTTCAATTAGGGATGTAAGTCCAATTCAAGAAATATCTGGGGACTTTGAGGGTGGAGCCAGGAGACTTTGGGGGTGGAGCCAGGAGCAAGGTTGTGACAAGCATAATTGAACTCCAAAGGGAGTTCTGGCAATCACATTTAAAGGGACTGTACACCTTTTAAATGCTTTCCTTCCATTGGAAATAATGATGGATAGGTGGACCTTTTGGGGAGCTCAGAGAATTGAACCCCCTGGTCCAATCTTTTGAAATTTGAAGGGTGTTTTGAGGAGAGGCACTGAATGCTAAGCTGCAAATTTGATGCCTTTACCTCAAAAAACCAACTCCCCTATAGTCCCAGATACCCATGGATCAATTCTTCATTATACCCTATGGGAATCAGTCTCCATAGGGAATACTGGAGTGGCCAGCAGACATGTCCTTCCCACCCCCACTTTCTGATTACCCTGAAGCAGGGGGAGGGTCTCCAAACCACAGGATTCCCTGCCCTCAATTGGGAATGGGCAACCCTACTTTCAATACACTTCCAATGCACTTTCCAACTGGATTTTACTGTGTGAACTGGCAAAATCCAGATGGAAAGTGCTTTGAAACTGGATTGAAACTGCATTATTTAATGTTTGTGATTTCAGCCTCTGTCTGTCTGTCTGCCTTCCTTTCTTTTCTCTTTCTCTCACTCTTTTCTCCCCATCTTTTTCCTACCATTCTTTCTGTCTCTCTGACCGATTTTGCGCTCGCCCTACGCCGCTCTGACATTCCTCTTTTTAGCGCAGCATCCTCCTGATTTCCCACTGGTTTTTAGCGGTTTCTCTTTGCCACACAAAAATGGCGACGCAGGCTGAAGCCCCGAGGCAGATAATGGGAAATCAGGAGGACACCACGCTGAAAAGAGGAATGTCAGAGCGGTGTAGGGTGAGTGCGAAATCGGTCTCTCTTTTTCTTTCATTCTTCCTTCCTTCCTGCCACTTACACATTCATCAGCCCCCTCTCAAATATTTTTCTAGATCCCATTGTATGTCTTCCTACAACAGGCTTCATTGCTAGTATGTATTTAAGAAAAGTATGTGGCATTATAGCTTTAAAACTATATGACATGGTATGTATGTCATTATAAATAATAATAATAATAAATTTATTTTTATATCCCGCCCTCCCCTGCCAAAGGCAGGCTCTGGGCAGCTAACACGACATGGTATGCACCATGATTACAGTAAAATACAATCATTACAACAAAACAATTAAACAATTAAAATAGATAAAATTACATTCATAAATTAAGTTAAAATTAGAAAGATAGTTAAACCGTTATAAATTATAGATTTCAGTGCTACAGTTCAAACTATATATGGGATGGCTAGGTGTCGTTTCCCGGGTTTCATCTTAATGCGAGCTGAAAGAGGACAGTTTTGCAAGCCCTGCGAAACTGATTTAGGTCTCGCAGGGCTCGCACCTCTTCTAGTAGTTGATTCCACCATTGGGGAGCCATTGTTGAGAAGTCTTGCTCCCTCGTTGTCTTCAGTCCAACCTCCCTTGGTCCAGGGACTTTTAAAAGATTTTGAGAACTGGATCTCAGTGCTCTCTGAGGAACATATGGGGAGAGGCGGTCCCTAAGGTAGGCAGGTCCTTGGCCATATAGGGCTTTAAAGGTAATAACCAGCACCTTATAGTGAACTCAGTACACAATCGGCAGCCAGTGCAGGTCCCGCAGCCTAGGCTGCACATGTTCCCACCGAGGTAGTCCCACTAACAGCCTGGCCACCGCATTCTACACTAGCTGCAGTTTCCGCGTTCAGTATAAGGGCAGCCCCATGTAGAGGGCATTACAGTAGTCTAGCCTCGAGGTGACCGTTGCATGGATCACAGTTGCCAGGTCTCTACGTTCCAGGAAGGGGGCCAACTGTCTCGCCCTCCTAAGATGGAAGAAGGCAGATTTAGCAGTGGCAGCTATCTGGGCCTCCATTGTCAAGGAAGGCTCCAGTAGCACTCCCAAACTCATGACCCTGCGCACTGGTATCAGTGACGCACCGTCAAAGGTTGGTAGGGAGATCTCCCCTCCTGGTCCGCTGCGACCTACGCAAAGGACTTCAGTCTTTGCTGGATTCAGCTTCAGCCCACTCAGCCTGAGCCAACCCGCCACGGCCTGCAATGCCTGGTCCAGATTATGGCTTTATATATGACATAATAGCTTAAAGGTATATATGACATAATAGCTTAAAGGTATATATGACATAACCTATTTGATATATTCTACTGTTTTCTCATAATATATCATCATTTTATCCTGTCTTATTGATTGTATATATTATATGATATAACATAAATAGCCTCACAGAATTTTTTATAAAATTTTCACACAACA
The DNA here is from genome assembly GCF_032191835.1 of Heteronotia binoei. Taxonomy (NCBI): domain Eukaryota; kingdom Metazoa; phylum Chordata; class Lepidosauria; order Squamata; family Gekkonidae; genus Heteronotia; species Heteronotia binoei. The sequence goes on along the minus strand of NC_083228.1, from coordinate 53,346,985 downwards.
TTTTGTTATAATAAAACTCACATATGGCAAGTGCCCTCCCACCCTTACTGTCTTCCCACCCACCCAAATGAAGGCATTCACTTTCCCCAACCTTGGTATCTTTCTACCCACCTACCCCCACCTTCCTAACCAACACCCCCCTCAAACTATCACCCATACCCCACCCACCTCTTCCTCTCAACTACCCCTACACCCTTGGCACACGACTACTCCCCCAACCATGACATTTATTCATCTCACCCTTGCTGTCTTCCCACCCACCCCACAGGTGAAACAGATGCTTGCCTCCCCCCACATGTGTGTGTGTTCTCATGTCTGCGGTGGCTCAAAGCCCTGAAAGAGGCCCAGAATGGAGATAAGGAAGAATAATTATGTGGGGTTTGGGAGGGCATTACAACAGTCACACAGACTCTGAAGCTCAGCATTCCTTTGTTTGCAGTACATTTTTGCCACCTTTTCCTGCCATATTCAGCCATGTGGCATTTAGCATCACCATGAGCTTTTGTGATCTGGGGGGAGGTTGCCTGGCTTGGTTGTGTTATGGCATACCACAGAGTATGTGCTTCAAGGTGGCCTTTTTCTGTAGGGGAATTAGTCTGACTTCAGCTTTCCATCTACCCCCCCTTGCAGCCTCTACATAGGGAAAGCACAGTCTTTCTCCACAGTGGGAACCAAAGCAGGAGGGAAGGAACCACAGCAGGGTATAATGATTATCTTTTTTATTCACATTATATTTTCAAGTCAATTCCTTAGCGTAGCTCCTTCTCAATGCTTATCTTCTTTAAGTCTCAATGAAAGTGAAGCAGGACTGAAATAAAAAGATATTAAATAAGGTAGAAAGCCATCAGTTAGGCACAAGGGCAAGAAAACAAAAGGTCAAAGAGATGTTAAAAGTGCTTGCTAGATGTCTCTGTGAAATAATCCTTCTAGATTGCGAAAGGGAGGAAAGAGAAGTTAGCAGTGTGCCCAACTTGTAGAAGCATAAGGCAGCAAAAGAGGAAGTTAATCCTTCACCCACTGCCTCTGCCGCAGCTGCCTAAAAGAAAAACTAGAAACTGGCTGGAATAAGCACTAAAATAAGCATTGAGCAAATGTACCTTGGGAAATGTCTCGGGAGCAAGTCAAAGGTGCAAATGTGCTTTTGATGAACGATATTGCTGCAAGAGTGTTAGCAACATCAATGCCATGTATGGAAAGACCCTCCCTGTCTCCTCCTTGTTCCTTTAGTAATATGACGCTTGTAATGATGTATGGGATATGGGGTGGTCCTTTCCTGTAATTGTGTGATTGTTTACTGGAAATAATTGTCTGTGACTAGACCTTCCTGAAATTGAGGCTCCTGGATGTGTTTAGACATGAGTCTGATCTGGGGTCCATGTACACATTAAATAAACGGCTGTTTCTTCCTGATTTCACCTGTGGCCTGGTTTCTGCCTGACCACCAATGGCTAAGGTTGCTGCTACAAAAGCTGAAGATAAGTTAACCATTGTAGCTTTTCCCCTTCTTCATTAATGCCAACCAGAGGTGGAATTCTAGCAGGAGCTCCTTTGCATATTAGGCCACACACCCCTGATGTAGCCAATCCTCCAAGAGATTACAAGGCTCTTTTTTGTAAGCTCTTGGAGGATTGGCTACATAAGGGTGTGTGTGACCTAATATGCAAAGGAGCTCCTGCTAGAATTCCACCCCTGATGCCAACATTTGACTTTCCCATCTTTATCAATCATATCTTCATATGTTATAAATTCATTGCTTTTCCTCTCAGATTTGTCATGATAAGCCCCTAGTAGTGACATTAAAATTAATATTGGAGGGCTTATTCTTGTATTAAGTGACCACCATTTTTTCAGCAAGCTATCTCTAATAATATGGCCTGTACTTCTAATGAAAATATGTTTTATTATATGCTTTCCCAGTTGTTTTAATTTGATATCTGTGTAAGCCATTACACAAGTCTGCTGCTTCCAGTTTCATCAGTCTCCCATTTGAATTTTTAATCCAGTCAGAAATCCAGATCAGGCAAACTGCTTAATAGTACAACTGGATGTTAGGGACCACTAGTCCTCTTCTCCCCACCCCCCAAAAAATATTTCTTTCTTTTTAAAAAAATATCTTGTAGAACTTTAAATCTGACCCTTGGTGTCTTGCCGAGTATAATATAGTGGGTTCTATGCATTGAGGAGGTGAGGTGGTCATGATAAACAGCTGCACCACAAAGACTGAGGAACGGGGCCCACGGGACTAACTATATACAGCTCTGGGTTCCCACATAAGCATGTTATTGGATCATTCAAACCAGCTAGGAGTCTCTGATTGGTGCAGGGCAGCAGGGATTTGGATCTTGCTGTCCATTGTTCCTGAGTCCCCAAGCTCCGTATGGCTCCAATGAGCCAGGCAAGAACACCTAATTCAGTCCTTACTAGGGATGTGCATTCGGTTCGGCTGAACCGTATTTACAGCCGAATCACCACTGATTCGGCTGTATACGGAATAGGCTGCAGCCGATCCCCATAGGCGCCCATTATATGGCAGCCGAATACGGCTGTCAATTCAAAAGGCGGGAAAGTAGCTTCTGCAGCCTCAAAGGAGCTGCTTGCCTACTTTCCTGCCTTTAGTTGCTTTTTCCCGCCTCTCCCATAGCCTCCCTGGGATCAGGGAGGGGGGGAGGGGGAAGAGGAGCCCCAGGAGCCAATCCAAAGCATGCATTTGCAAAATGCATTGCAAATGCATGCTTTGCAGGGCTTTTTAAGGAGTCTTCCTTCCTGGCTGGACTCCTCCATTGCTGCTGTGTGTGAGAGATTGTGCTGCTGCTGGCTGGCCCTTGGCTTCAGCTGCTGCCTGCTGCTCTCTCACTCAGCCTTACCAGACTTCCCTGGACTAGAGAAGACAAGGTAAGACAGTCTTGGGGTTCTTGTTTTTATTTATTGTTGGTAAAAGGACTTTTTTTAAGACTTAGAGTCCCTTTACTTATCCAGATTTGGGTGGTGGTTGTGGTGGGGTAGCTTATTTGGGGTTAGGGGTTTCTGCTTGGGGAGGGGGCCTGGGGTGGGGGGGGTTTGCCAATTTCCCCATATCTTAATTTAGAGAGAGGACTTTTTAAAAGTGCAGTGTCCTTTTACTTCTGATTTGGGTGGCTTGGATTTCTTGGGGTTAGGGTGAAGGGTTTTTTTGGGGGGGGGAGGGGTTGGCAAAGTTCCTGTATTGTTAAAAGTTAATTTTTTTACTGTTTTAAAAGTATTCATTTGATTTGTTGCTGCTGTGTTGTGCTGCTGCTGTTACTCTTCTCTTTGGGTTCTTGGGGAAGGGGGGTGCTGTTTGGCCTAATTTCCATTGTTTAAAAGGCCACTTTTGTCCCCCTTTTCCTGGTTCTGGTTTTAGGGGGGGGGTGTTGTTGACTGATTTGGCCTGAGCTTTCTTATTGGTGAAAAGGCCATTTTTTAACACTTGAGTTGCTTGGCCTTTTCTCCTGTTGTCCCTTTTCTTGGTTTGGGGGTGGGGGTGGAGGTGTTGTTGACTTATTTGGCCTGAGCTTTCTTGTTGGTGAAAAGGCCACTTTTTTAACACTTGGCCTTTTGTGATTCTGCTGGTTTTGTTTTGGTTTTTTTAAATTGCCTCTGGTTGGTGTGGGGGTTGGCGAGGGTGTGTGTGGGCTGGGTCACTTTCTTGTTTTTATAGAGTAGATTGTGTGTTCTGTGGCAGGGAAGCTGGCACCTGGGTGAGAGACCCAGAACCAGTAGGCTTGTTGTGGTTGGCCAGCTCTCTCCGTGTTGTTTGGGGCAGGGCTGGAGAGCTGGCATCTGTAGATTGTGTGTTCTGTGGCAGGGAAGCTGGCACCTGGGTGAGAGACCCAGAACCAGCAGGCTTGTTGTGGTTGGCCAGCTCTCCCCGTGTTGTTTGGGGCAGGGCTGGAGAGCTGGCATCTGGGTTTGCTGCAGCCAGGTCTGCAGAGCAGACCTTGAGCAGAATGTGTTTTGTGTGGCAGTGACATTGGCAACTGGGTTTATATTGCTTCCAGACCTGCAGGGTTCATAGAGTAGATAGAGGGATGTAGTGCATTTGGGTCCTATAGAGATTCTCTGATGTGGTTAGGTTTGGCTTTGGGTACCCCAGGAATTGGACCCCCTGGTCCAATGTTTTTGGCCTTGTGGGTTTTGTGTGGGACAGTGCCCTGAAGCTGCACAGCGGTTTGGGGGGCTCTCCTCAAAACCCCCTGCTCCCCAGAGCCACGTTTCCCATGATAATTACAGTGAAGAAGTGGCTAATTGGGCTTTCCCCATCATTGTTGGCAATGGGCCTTTTGGGGAGCCCAAAGACAGGGGCCCCCTGGCCCAATCTTTTTGGGACTTGGGGGGGTTGGAGGAGAGGGTCCCCTGCAGGTCCCCTGCAAATTTGGGGGCTCTTCCTCAAACCCCCTGCTCCCCAGTATCCTCTAATTATGCCCTATGTTGCCATTGATTTTAATGGCCCATAGGGTATAATGATGGAATAGGGTCACCATCTTTGGGTGCCCCTGGAATGGGATCCCCTGGCCCAATCTTTTTGGGACTTGGGGGGGTTGGAGGGGAGAGTCCCCTGCAAGTCCCCTGCAAATTTGGGGGCTCTCCCTCAAACCCCCTCCCCTCCATGCAGCTTCAAATATACCCTATTTGCCATTGATTTCAAAGGCCCATAGGGTATAATAGGGCTGTATATTCGGTAATAGCCGCGCATCTACCATATATGCGGCTATTCCGAATGCGGTATTCAATAGTATACGGGGATTCTGAATTTTTTCCCCCCGTATACTTCCGAATTCGTGTAAAACCGATTTTTTTTTTTTTTTTTTGCACATCTCTAGTCCTTACTTGAGTCCAGTACATAACACTGTGAAAACAAACTTTCAGGGGAATCTGGTTAACTTTCCCAGGGATGACCAAAGGTTTTGGGAAACCTTGGTAAGATGACCTGTAGGTGCTTATGGCTCTCAGTGACCCTTGATTACAGGATGGAATGTTTATCATTTGGGTGAAGGGTGTCATAATTAGTATAAACAAGGGAGGAGGGAAAAGTATGACTGGGCATGATGAGATGAGTTCAAAGGGTTGTAAATGTCTTCTTTGGGAGACCCATTTGTCATGATAATAAGTTTCTCTTTAGGGTGGGGAGACCTTGTTAGTGAGCAGCCGCTATGGTTCACCTTCCAAAAATGTGTTCCCAAGTTCTTCCTTAGCAGCAACTCCATTTTGCATATCCAGGCTATCATTTTATTTCCACCTTTTCATTTCTAGGCCTGGCAGTGCCCTGCGCATCTGGTTTTGGGGTGATATTTCAGAAGGGCATTATCTCTGTCGAAATGCAAACTGCACCCTCTTAAGGAGGAGGGTCTGACTGCTAATAGCTCCTTGTTCTCCTTATTTTTCTCCTTTACCTCTGGCTTTTTGAACAATAATGAAAAAGGTCAATGTATTCTTGCAAGATTTTCATCTTAGTTACCTGCAGGAGGTGATCGCCTAAGAGTAACAATTACTTCCCTCCACTTCCTGCTTAGCAACACCCTGCCTTCCCACAAAAATCATTGAAAATCCAAACATTATAATGTTAAGAAAATTCAGTATGTCTATGCAAAATGGCCTTATTTATATCTTGGGTCTTATAGAAAGATCAGATTAAACTCCCACACATGGTTCTGCACTTACCCACCTCATAACTGTTGGCACTTGTTTTCATTTATTCATATTCTTTTGGCAGCCAGGCTGTAATGACAGATAGCATTAGGGAAAGGGAATCAAAATTAATTATCTGGCAGTAAACAAATGCTTATTCATGTTTAGCGCTTTGTCAGCACACAGAAATGATGCTCAAGAGGAAAACAGGATTAAAATATATTAACCATCACAGAATAAGTGCCTTTGAGAGCTGGCAGGTTTGCAAGGTGTTTCCTGCACTAGATGATGAAGCAGCAGTAATCAGAGCACTGAAGAAAGTATGAGCTTTAGAGCAGAATAAATGCCCATCCCATCCATGACCACTTGTGCTCTAAAATGGTATACGCTTAGCCACATCAACCACACAATTTCTCTGCTAGGGTTGCCATCCTCCAGGAGAGACCTGGGCTGGGCATCCCCTGGAATTACAGCTCATCTCCAGACTACAGAGATCAAATCCCCTGGAAAAAATGGATGCTTTGGAGGGTGGACTTTGTGACACTTTATGCCTTGGAGGTTCCTGTCTTCCACAGGTTCCATCCACCAATGACCCGGGGGGGGGGGGGAACCTGGCAATCTTATTTGTCTTTCCCTGCTGCAACTGATCTACTTCACAAGTACAGGCAGCCAAGTATATCCCCTGTGTTCTTGTATGCTGGGACTGAACAGTTTTTGTACTCTTCTCCTTTTCAGGCAGTGCAAGGTATATTTAGACACACAAAACAATTCCTTCACCACTGGTCAGGCATATTTATCTGTCTAAACTCTGGCATACTATATTACATATGGTTTATTTTTGTTTTTATTTACACCTCATTTTCACTCTCATTGGGACCCAAAGAGGTTTACAATGTAGTTTCCCCTTCCTCCATATTATCTTCACAACAACAGCTCTGTGAAGTAAGTTAGGTTGAGAAGAGAGTGGGTGGCCAAAGTCACCCAGTGAGCTTCCATGGCAGAGTGCAGATTTGAAACTGAGTCACTCTGGTCTGAGTCTCCCAGATCTTAAAGAGGTCACGATAATCTCTATCGCAATTCCTGCTGTTTAATATACTGGGATTTTTAAAAATTATTTTTGTAAATGTAAGCTGTGAGAAAGCCTTTTTTTCAAACCTAACCTTCATTTAAAGTTTTAAGGGGTTCCATATGCCGAAGGGCCACACAAAAATTGCTTCAGGCCTTAAATGAAAGGGGGATGGGGGAAGGTTTAACAAACAGCTGTACCTGTACCACATCCAAGTCCATATAAGGCTTGGTTTAGACTTGCAATAGAATGAGGTAGCAATAAGGTGCAGAATGCTGAGCTGGTAGAGCTGACTGCACTGCTTCACAGCACAGATGTGGGACTACATTTTCAGTTACTATATGTAACTGGAAAACTAGCACTCAGGAAGCAGCTCACTCTTTAATGTGCTAATATTTTAATTACAAGGATTGTTATGGGGGGAGTATTAAAATGTGACTCTGCCCCACTACAGCCTGAAGTGGTATAACATGTGCTATTATAAATAATAATTCCTCTATGGTGGTGGCCAAATGAAACTCTCCTATTGCCACCCAGAGGCACATACTCTATGGTATATACAACCAAGCCATGCAAAAAACCCAAACAAACCCAAAACAGATCATGCCACAAGCTCACGCTGATGCTAAATGCCACAAGGCTGAATATGACAGGAAAAGGTGGTAACAATGCACTGCAAACAAGAAGAATGCTGAGCTTCAGCATCTGTGTGACTGTTGCCATGCTCCCCACACTCTGCATAATTATTCTTCCTTATCTCCATTCTAGGCCTCTTTCAGAGCTTTGAGCCACCACAGACATGGGGACACACATTCACACATGTGGGGGAAAGTAAGCATCTGTTTCAGCTGTGTGTGGGGGGGGGGGGTGGAAAGACAGCAAGGGTGGGGGTGAATGAATGTCATGGGTAGAGGAATAGTGGCATGCCAAGAATGTGAGGGTAGTTGAAATGAAGAGGTTGTTTGGGTGTGTGGTATTAGGATGGGGGGTGGGAAGAAACCAAGGGTGGGGTGAGTGAATGCCTTGACTTGGATGAGTGGATGGGAAGACAGCAAGGGTGGTGGGGGCACTTGCCCAGAGTCTCTTTCTGGAGTCCATTGTATTTTTCTTCACAAAGGGCCTTATTCCTAGTCATTTAATATTTCTTCTACTTTGTTTTGTAGCATGATTTAGGCTTAAGTTTTCAATATCACATGTGCTTCTGTGGGCTCCAAACAAATGGCTTGGAAATGCAGCTGATCCTAGGTACAACTCATTAATCTCTAGAGTGGGCTGTAAGCCAAAATGCCCTCAAAAGAGGTTGGGGAATTGACAGGTGGGCACCTTTGGCTTAAAAAGGATCTAGAATCTATGTATACAGGATTCCACTTCCAGAAATTATTGCTACATTTATCAAAAACACTAATTAAGTAAAAAAAATAAAAATTTATTACAGAAAAATATAGAACACACATACAAAGTAATGGATACATTCAACACACATACAGTCCTAATAAAAATAGAGAGAAATACATAGAGGTAACGTAAGGATGGACAAATAGGGTGATAATTACCAATCGTAGTCTTCAAGGAAGGCTCCAATGGTGACAAACGAGGACGATGGGGAAGGGGACCCTCAACTGGCCAAGAATCGGGGATGTATCTAAGCAGCAGGAATGGGGTACTGCTAGATGCACACCTGTGGGGAGCTTGGACACAGGTTATAAGGACTACCTTGAGCCCTTAGGGGGTGGGAGGTGCAGGGGCGGATGACAGGTGGTCAGCTGGTACATGACCTCAGAAAAAGGGGAGGCTCCGCAATGACCATAAGGGCTGGACTTATGCGGTAGCCAATAGCCAGTTTATTGGGGGCACCTGATTGGATGCCCATCCCTGGCCAATGAGCAGACTTGGCCCTGGTTACCTGATTGGACTTCCAGGTAACAATGGGCCAAAGGGGGAGGCTCCAGGATGACCATTAAGGGAAAGAATGGGAGAAATTATTGAGGTGGAGGGAATGAAAAGCTATCAAAACTTATCTAAAAGGTGACAATAGATGGCTAAATTGCTACCTAAGGTAACACCCGATCTATACAAAGAAACTTGGCTCTGGGTGAAGATGTTCTTCCTCTTCTTCATTCCTCTACTGGCACCATCCTTTGTCTTGGGTTCCGTTGGACAAAGGCTTAGGCAATCTGACAGGATCCACGCCTAAGATAAGCTTGATTGCCTTATGCATAGGTGACATCTGTTGAGTACGTGAGCCTCCTGCTTTGCTGTCATGGAGTCTGGCACTGCAGGAAGATAGCTGTTGGTGATGTTAGCCTTTCAATATGGATTCTATGGTCAAGGCTGGAAACCGCTTGCCCGGACAGTTTCTGGAGGCGCAACTTCTTCCACTGCAACAGCCAAGATGGTGAGTGAACGGAGCGACTAGAAACCCATCTGTTCTCCTGGTTAGCACTCCTCCAGAGACATGGAGTGCTGCTGCAACGTTGTGGCTGTTAGTACTCACATAAGTCCCTTACAGTCTGGTAGACAAACCCACGTTCTCATGGCAGATGTGTGTGAGTTGAATCTCCAGGCACCCTGGCAACCAAACGGGTGACTATGATATTCTGAAATTAGGGGTCTTTTTCTCACAGGGTTTGGGGCTGAAGTTGCTTTCCACAGGCTGGTGAATGAAGAGTCTAGATCCAACACATAATGGCTACAATCCAATGCATCCCTGGATACATCTAAGTAATAATAATAATAATCTCCAATCTAAGTAATAATAATAATAATAATCTTATTTATAAGGCCTAATCTATGCATGCAGTAGAATGGACTGATAGAGGTTTGATGTGGTAAAATAGACTTTCTATATACTGTGTATACAAGAGATGGCACATCCATTTTGAGGACTTCTTCATGCTAAACACAAGTAAAAAAGGAATATATCAGCTGGAGATATCTGAGCTCAGTCTACTCACAGATGTATCAGATTTCCATCTAGGGTTGCCAGGTCTGTGTTGGAAAATACCTGGATACTTTTGGGGGTGGAGCCAGAAAAGGACAGGGTTTGAGGAGGTGAGGGGCCTCAGCATGGTGCAATGCCATAAAGTCCACCCTTCAAAGCAGCCATTTTCTCCAGGGGAGCTGATCTGTGTCAGCTGGAGAATCAGTTGTAAAAGCAGAACATCTCTGAGCCCCAATTGGGTGAGCCAAACTTGAGCAATTACATGAGTGTAAAGATGAGACCACAATTTTCCAAGCTTACTGATTTAATTAGAATATCCCTAATTTCAATTGAAAGAGCCCTCTGGCGCAGAGTGGTAAAGCTGCAGTACTGCAGTCTGAACTCCCTGTTCACGACCTGAGTTTGATCCCAGCAGAAGCTGGGTTCTCAGGTAGCTGGTTCCAGATTGACTCAGCCTTCCATCCTTCCAAGGTCGGTAAAATAAGTACCAAGCTTGCTGGGGGTAAGCGTAGACAACTGGGGAAGACAATGGAAAACCACCCCATAAAAAGTCTGCCGTGAAAACATTGTGAAAGCAACATCACCCCACAGTTGGAAATGACTGGTGCTTGCACAGGGGACTACCTTTACCTTTAATTTCAATTGAGCTCCCCTCAGTGGTTTTTTTGGTCTCTTCATGTTGAATTTGTCTGTCAGGACTTGGGGGGGGGGGGGCAGGAATGCATAGGAATGCAGTTCTGGCTGGCTTGGCACCAGGGGGTGTGGCCTAATATGCAAATGAATTCCTGATGCCTGTTAAAACTAATGCATTTTTAAAATATTGCATCAGTTGTATATAAAAGTGGAATGTATGCATAAATGGCATAAAAGAAACAAAAGAATCACCAGTGACAGCAACAAAAATGGTTCACAATGTCAGTGAAGCCTGAAATCTTATCAAATCTACATTGTATAAAATTTGAAAACTTCTCAGTTAATTCAAAGTGTATTTTACTTCAGTGCCATCTCTTTTAACTGTCATAGAAGTTGTCATCTGAGAGAGAGATCATATCTTCTTTTCGTTCCATCTTGCTGTCTGTGTCTTTCTGGGGAAACATTACTGTCATTGAACTTGACATCATTTATGTAAATTCAAAAGCTGATAAAGATTTTCCTGGTGAATATTCATATAGATACTTGCTATCATTACACCCTACTTAAGCTTTTGCAAATCAATTCCGTACATGTAAGATGTTTCATTATGATGGATCCCATTGCTTCCTAATTAAAGCTGCCAGTACAGAGTATTCCTCAGTTGCTGCCTTATGAGGGTTGTCCCCCACCCCCTTTTTTGTATTATATCTCATTTCTATGCAGTGTTAGATTACATTTCCTTGCTTTCATAGCAGATCACACTTTCATTTGGGTGAAATTCAATGTCTAATGAATGCAATGCTTTAGGGACTAGCCAAGCCTTGATTTTACTCTACAGAGAGCTTTGTTTAAAATGTTTTTTAAATTTTCATTGTGTTTGCCCATGGGCTTTAAATCTTTTAAATTTTGTCTTTTCCCTAACTTGGGGTGGGGGGGAAGGTGTGCCCAGTCAGTTCAACTACATTAGGCTTCAGCCAAAGAAGACTTTAACCATTAAAAGCATCAATTTTCTGTTCTAATGGAAACAAATAATAAAGAAAATAAACATGTGTAATAAAAAATCTATTCATATCTGTTTTACCTGTTTGACTTAGTTGGCCCCTCCCAGCCATCTGGCAATGCCCGCGATAGGCTGGGGGCCGCAGTTGCCCTCCTGGAAAAAGGGAGGGCGGGCCCCATTGTTCCTGGCTTCCGGGAAACTACATATGGGCATGGTGTCAGAGCTATAAAAGCCCCAGCCCCACCCAAGGACAGGCAGTTCATTTTCGGCTCTTGGCCCACCCGCCCGCCCTAGCAGTACAGGTTTTTACCGGTCGCCTTATTAGGGGCCAGGTAGGAATTTTTTTCATTTTCACAGAATTGGTCTATGTGAATTTGTTTTTTGCCTACCTTGTACTGCTTGATAGTGTTAGGAAGTCGGGGGTAGGAGTTTTGTTGGCTTGGTCGCTGGGCAGGATGAGGTATGGGCTACAGTGTTTTCAGGGGAGCACCTATGGCTTAGCACCAGTTGGTGCAGGTGGTCTGTATGAACTGCAGATGGGCTTTACGGCTCAATGCTGGGAGTGCAGATCACGACAAAGCCTCATTGGGGCGGATCTTTCCAGAGGGATTGATGCTGGCCTAGGTGAAAGTGGAGTTTGGGGCCTGGCTGCTCAGCACCAGCCAGAAGATATTGGGCTCGTGCTGAGGGCAGAGTAGCTCACCCTCTTAGGACAAGGCGGGGTCCTGGGGTTGACCCCAAGGCCTATACCTCTTGCCATTCTAGTTCGTTCAAGTTATGTTCAATAAAGTGGCCCAGTTTTATCCAACACATTGTGTCATTCTCTTCATTTCGACTGGGGGGGGCAACTGATGGAACCCACCCTGAGCCTGCTTTGTCAGAAGGGTGGGATATAAATTTTATAAATGAAATGAAATGAAGAAGGGGGGATTAAATGAGTTAAAACAATTCCTTTATCCCTCCATTGGTCAGCACTGAAGTCAGATGCAAGCTACTTCTACCTCTTATATTTTCAAAGGGCACGTGATCATTGCTCCTTTGGTCTGGCATGCCTTGAAGCAACCAGAGATCTTTTGATATAAGGTGCAATTTTATCCTACAAACACTTACCTGAGAGCCAGTGTAGTGTAGTGGTTAAGAGCAGCAGATGCTTACCTGGAGAACGGGGTTTAATCCCCCACTCCTCCAAATGATGCCTGTTGGGTGACCTTGGCCAGTCACAGTTCTCTTAGAACTCTCTCAGCTCCACCTATCTCACAAGGTGCCTGTTGTGGGGAGAGGAAGGGAAAGTGATTGTAGAGAAAAGTGGGGTATAAAAACCATCTCTTCATCTTCTTCAGCTGAATAAATGGAACTTGCTTCTGAATCAATGTACATAGGCTTGTACTGTCTGCCAGAAATCCGTCCTCTTCATTTTGTCTTGAGAGAGTTATAAAATACAGATTGGGATTCCATCATGCCCAGCAACAACTTTTCTCTTCCCCCTCTTTTTTGTAGATAGATTCCCAGTAGGCAGCCATGTAAGTCTGAAGCAATAGAACAAAGCAGTAGACAAGTGCACTTTTAAGACCAATTAAGTTTTATTCAGAATGTAAGCTTCCGTATGCTCTTAAGCAGACTTCATCAGACATATGGGAATGGACGTAGCAATTCTTAATATAAGTGTGCAGTGTGGAATCATGGAAATGTTTTTAGCAGACTAAAAGAATCACAAATAGGATCTGTGTTTGTTAGTGTAAGACAAAACAGCTGAAAAAACATTAGGTGATAAAAAGCAGACTGCTGTTGTAGGGGTGCCATAAATCTAGGTGACATTCTGGCTTTGTTAGTTTAAATAGAGGGCAGGTTTACTCAAGAGATTATAACATCCATATAGTTTGTCGTAGGATGGGTTGATATATGCAATAAGACAAACAGCCAATATCCCCCACCTTGAGTATGTCAATACAAAAACAAAAAAACAAAAAATCCAAATATTCTGATACACTGTTCTAATAGAGAAATAATATAGGTTAGCCCTTAGAAAAACAGGGTGCATTAAAGTATAGTGGAAGATGGGTTAGTATATGTAATGACACAAACAGCCCACATCCCTCATTTGAGCATGTCAACACAAAAAAGCATTATTCTGATATTCTCTTTTAGAGAACTAGAACATCTGGAGAACTAGAAAATGACATTATCCAATCCGGGCCATGGAGGGGTTCCCAGCTTAGGGCACCTCCGGCTTCATGCACACAACCAACATTTGAACAGATTAGGAGATATATTTTAATGGCTCGTGAAAAGGATGGATAGAAGTGTGACCATAGGAAAGCAATTTAGCGGCCTCTTAGAGGGGAGATCTCCTAGCGTGCTACCGGGACTGGGTGCTGTTTGGGGAAAGTGGTGTCACTGTCGCCTCCAGGCTTGTTGGCACTGGTGGCGTCACCACCGGTGGGCACGTTTGTCTCACTGGGGCATGCTTGAGTCTCTGCCCATTTCTCTTCTTCTTTGGTGTATCGGGGTGCCCATTCAGACAACTGAACTTGGAACACTGGGCAGACGGAGTTGTCTGCTTTCAAATCCTGTCCTTGCACAGCAGCTTGTTTTGCGGCCTCGTCTGCTTTCCGTTTCCCTTTGTTCACTGGGCTGAGGGGCTTCTGGTGAGCTTTGCAATGCATGACAGAGACTTTTCTTGGTGCCCAGACAGCTTCAAGGAGTTTCAAAATCTCTGGTCCATATCTAATGTTTTTTCTCGGAGAATTGACCAGTACTTTTTCTTTATATAGCATGAAGAGTCATGAGCATGAAGAGTCATGACCATGAAGAGTCATGACCATGAGCTTGAAGAGTCAAAAATGCATATTTAGAATAGGTGTAGATGTTAGCTCTCACACCTTCTGCCAATTCCAGGGCTGTTGTCAGGGCGATCAATTTGGCCTTCTGAGCTGAGGTGCCTGGCGGCAATGGTCTGGCTTCTACAATTTTGTAAGATGACCATAGCATTTCCAGCATATTGGATTCCATCTTGAATGTAGCTGCTCCCATCTGTATAGTATTCTACTTCAGGATTGGACAGAGGGACATCCGTCAAGTCTGGGCAGCTGGAATATACTTCATCCATGGTCTGGATACAGTCGTGATCAATCAGCTGGTCACTGATGGGAAGCAGGGACACGGGATTGAGACTGCCAGTGACAGCTAACCGAATTCAGGGGTTTTCGTACATCATAGCCTGATACTTAGTCATGCAGCTGTTTGTGAACCAATAGTTTCCTTTGTAGTCCATGAGTACTTTACTTGGGACTGACATAGATGGGCCTTCTTTCTAGACATCTGTATCCAGCCCTCCACAGTAAGTCCAGGAGCTCCAAGGTTGCTTGGTAGCAGTGCCCTTGTCCTTTTGCCGCTATCAATAAGTCATCAGCATATTGAATAAGGACACATTTTCCAGGTTCTGCATTAAAGTCCTGCAAATCTTGCGCCAGCACACCAGAAAAGAGGGTGGAACTATTTTTAAACCCTTGGGGTAGCCGACTCCAGGTGTACTAGATCTTCCTTCCTGTCTCCTTTTCTTGCCACTGGAATGCAAAAATTGGCTGGCTCACTAGAGCAATGTGCAGACAAAAGAAAGCATCCTTAAGATCCAAAACAGAGAAATGGTCGGCCTGTTGAGGCACTAGTCCTAGCAACACATAGGGATTTGACACCACCGGGTGCAAGGTCACAGTTCTTTTGTTCACCGCCCACAAATCCTAGCAAGGCCTGAATTCACCGGTGCCAGGCTTCTGAACCGGAAGCAAGGAAGTGTTCCAGGGACTTTGACACTCTTTGAGGATGCCATATTTCAGTAACCTGTACAAGTGCTTCTGAATTCCCTCTATGGCTTTCCAGGGGATGGGGTACTGTCACAGACAGACTGGATGGGCCCCTGGCAAGACTTCTATCATAATTGGAGCATGATTTCTGGCCAGGCCTGGCGGTTGTCTTCAGCCCATACTCCAGGGATCACTGAAGTCCATTGATCAGAGGCTATGGCCTTCACAGGGCAATCTTGGAACAATCTCCATTCTTCTTCTAAGGGGCAGGTCAGCACATATACCCCCCCCCCATGGGGTGGGTTCTGAATTCCAAGCTAGCCTGGCCATCTTCCTTGAAGAAAATGGCTGCTTTCAGCTTAGATAGGATATCTCGTCCTAGCAGCGAAAGAAAACATTCAGAAACATACAGGAATTTGTGCCGGACGAGATGGGTCCCCAAATCACATATTCGATCTTGCAAAAAGGACTTTAGGCCTGACTGGTCAGTGGCTCCAGCAATGGGGATGGCTTGCTTAGTGGTTGGGCAATTTGGGTATTTACAACGGAGTATTCAGCTCTGGTATCAATCATGAAGGATAAATTCTGGCCCCCTAACTTGGCTTTGATCATAGGCTCCCAGGGGCTGAGCTTCAGAGAACCCGGTCTGGCCTGATCTTCCCAAGGGTCCTGAGCCCCTAGGGTGGCCATCCCAATAAAGTCCACGTCTTCCACTGATGCCCCCTGGCTAAATCTGGGATTTGCGTTTTGACCCCTGGCTGGTGGGTACCCTCATGGCCACGCCCTCTTCCCCGGCTTTGGGGGTCCATTCAGGGGTCTCTTATTGGAGCACGAATCCATCCAATGGCCAATCCTATGACACCATGCATACTCATTCCGCACCGGGGGGGGGGCGCTCCTGGGGCCAAGTGGAGCCTTTCTTGGTTCATCGCTCCTGGGGCCAAGTGGAGCCTTTCTTGGTTCCGCCTTCCCTCTTTAATAATAATAATATATTTTATTTATTTCAGGACCCTTTGTGCCACCTCGCTCTCCAATAGCAGCCACGAGCAGGGCTGCCTTCATCTTAATCTTTTTCTCTTCCACCCTCTTGGTCTCTTGGTCATGGTTTATAAACACTTTCTGGGCTATCTCTAACAGCTGGGTGATATTCATGCCTGCAAAGCCCTCTTGCTTCTGCAATTTGCATTTTATATCAGTGGCCAACTGACTGACAAATTCACAATTCACCACTTGCTGATTGTCTGTGTGCTCAGGGTCAAAGGGTGAATAGAGTCTAAAAGCCTCATATAGACGTTCTAGAAAGGCTCCCGGGGCTTTGTCTGGCTTTTGGAGAACTTCGGCTATCCGGCTCATGTTAGTTGCCTTTTTGGCCGCTTCCTGCATCCCAGCTAGCAAGTAGCCCCTATAGGCCTTCAGCAATCTCATGTGATCTGTATTATTCGCATCCCAATTAGGGACTGTTTCTGGAAAGCTTTCTGCCAACCACTCTGCTCGATTTGCTGCATCGGCAGGCATGCTTGCCTCAGCCTTCTTTTTAGCTGCCCTAAATATATGCTGGCATTCCTCTGTGGTAAAAAGTGTCAGGAAAAGCTGTTGGCAATCCGGATAGGTAGGGCTGTAGGTCCCCATTATACTAGAAAGCAAATTAGTAAGAGCCTCCGGCTTTTCAGTGTAGGTGGCAGTATGGGTCTTCCAATTTAGCAGATCAGCTGATGAAAAGGGGGTGTAGATATGTCAGCTCTGCCCCCCCTCGATCACTCCATTCTGACCCAAGAACTGAGGGGTCTGAACTTGATGCAAGGGCATCTCATGGGCACAAGGGGAGATCACATGCAGATGGGAAGTCGCCCTCCCCAGAGGGAGTACGAGGGGTGGGCAAAGCTTGAAATTCATCGGAGTAGGTCGACACGCCAGAAAGGGCAGACAAGGTTGGAAACTGTGGGAACAGCTTTGTTGGGGCTTCATCTAGGTCTTCTGCCTGAGTTTTTATTTGGACAGCATGCCTGGGGCTATGACAGGACGGGTGAATCCTCACATGTGGGGTAGAGTAGGAATGAGGCCTCTGATGGCCATCTGGGCTCAGAAACCTTTTGTTCATAGAGCCTACTGTAGTAGGGCTCAAAGGAACCCCCAAACCCGGAGGAAGAGGAAGGGTTAAGGTTGCTACTTGGGACCTTGTCGTCATAGAATGTCTAACCCCCGGTAGCTGGGTGCCAGGGACCAGCTGCACATCGGGCTGCTGTGCCATAGAGGCCTGGTCCTCCTGGGGCTCCTCATCAACTCTGCTTAGAGGAGGGGGTGCAGCAAGGACATAGGGAGGAGACCAGTCAAACTCGGCCAGGTCTACCACTTAAGATAAGATAGGATAGGCAGGCTCCTTTTCAGTTACAAATTCTGCGACTGCATCTAAATAAACCTCCCTCACCATTTGTATATCCACAGGGTCCCAAGGGTGCAACCCGAGGCTGAGAGTTTCATCCCACCAGAAAAGGTCTGACTCCACAGGGCCTGATGAATTTAAGTCTGGCAAGCTTGTATGGCCAAAACACCGGTAGCAGTGTAATGAATGGAAAACTTCCAAATATGGCTCAGCCTGAACAATCTGATCTTCCCAACCTTCTGTGCACTCTGTGATTTCTTGCCCAGCGTTCCAGTTGGTCACTTCCCACACACAGATATGGTCCCTCACCTTTTGTCTGAGGAAATACCAGCGAGCCCAAAAGGGACCCCAGACGCCGCAGGGAGCTTTGCTTTACACCCAGACAGTCCTGGTGTAGTCTGTTCCTTTCCACAATTGTATTTTATAGCTGGGACACAAAGCAGCTTCCCAGCAGCAGGCCAATTTCCCTTGGGTGTCAACCCAGGGGCTAACCAAGTTAGTAAACCTTTCTAGTGGGCTCCAGAAAACCCAATCGTCTTTGTGGAAGTCGAGGGGGGCATTCATATAGCACCATAGGGCTAACAAGCCTCTCAACTGGCCCGGGGCCCCAGACAGACAAGACAGCTAGGACACAAATAAGAGGGTGGGTGGCCCGATAGGAGCCTCAAACAACTGCTTCCCTGTGTTCGCTGCCCACTGCAGTCGCTTGAGTGGGAACCGGGCTACAAACAGGTACAAAAATCGCTTTGTAAGAGCTGCTGCTATCAGCAAATGTCACGTCTCATTCGCGCTTCATGCACGCTCTCACATTCCACAAATTCCTTCCCAGCTCTTCTACTAGGCAGGCATCGGTCCAAGGCTGCTGGCAGGAAAAACACTTCCCTCTCTTCAGCAGGCTTTTAAAGGGTGCTGCTGCAGGGTAATCAGTCCCACCTTCCCTCTGAGACGGGCAGTAGCCAAGCAGTCTCCTACAGAGGGGTCCTATCCCCAAGGCACCAGATTCATACTTACCCTCTGGAGGCCTTCAAACCACTGCTGGTTCCTGTTGCCTCTTCAGGTCCGATTAGGCTCACAGCTCAGCCCGGCCGAGGATGGGGTAGACAGAGGACGGTCAGCCAAATGAGGCCAGGAGCTCCTACCAGTACACTGGTGTCTCCTGGCCACCGTCTACGGCTGGCCAGGGCTAATCAGTGGGGGGATAAGCCCCCCCCCTTTAGACCGGTCACATGCACCAGAAAAGATGTAGCAGGAAAACCCCTGCAGTAGGCAATTGATAGTTGGTTCAGTGACAGATGAGGCCTGAGGCAGGATCAGGAAAACAGCTTTTTCTTTATTGAAATAACATGCACATGGATCAGGCCCATGTGGCTCATGCCAGAAGGTATGGGTCTGACTCCAATTACAGAAAGAACACAAGGTTTTATACTGCTTAAAGTTATACATCAGCAGAATCAAGCAAACTGGAAACATGTCACGACACAGACGTGTTTCCACGACACACACGTCACGACACAGGCCCACAATTGGGCCTTTTTGGTACTTTCCACACATGGCATGACAGAGTTTGAATGCGTAGGAAGGTGTGGTCCCCTGAGTGAGTAGATAGTTGAGTGCACTCCAGAACACTGTGGTAAAAACAAAGACTCCACAACAGCCAGTTAACAGATATATTTTGGGTTAAACGTAAGAGGCAGTCAAAGCAGGCAATGGTCATACACAGAATAGCAGTCCTCCAATATGCAGCACCAAATCACAGTCCAATAGAGTTTCTCCTTCACATATGTTATTCATCCAGCATCGCCCAAGGCCAAGGCATGGCATGTAAGCCAAGGCAAAGTGCTGTGGGTAATGCTACCACAGATATAGTGCAGCCACCCAATCCTAAGCCTGATTGGTAACATGAGCTACACCTGTGCTTCTCGTGACTTCTATCACAGCTGTATAGTTTTAGTTGCATAACCTTGACTCAGCAGTTTAGTTCTTAAAGGAACTCAACACTGACATCCTCCCCTTATGAAACTAAAAACATTCTATACAGGTAACATAAACTATTTACATTCATAGTTCACATACATTCCAACAACACGGTAGTAATATTGCACCCTCACTTCAGACCAAGTTTTATACAGTTGTCTTTATGTTTAACTGATGTCTGAGCCTTTGTGAAAATGTCTGCAATATTGTCACTCGTTGCACAGTATTCCAGAGTGATTAGCCTGTCTGTTAAGCATTGCTTCACATTGTGGAACCTGACGTCTGTGTGCTTGGATCTTGATTTAACTCCAAGATTGGTTGCTAGCTTTAGAGCCGCCTGATTGTCCTCAAACACAGTGATAGGTTCTATGTAAAACAAACCAAGGTCAGCTAGTAGCTGTTTGTACCAGGTTAACTCACTACAGACTGTACTGAGTGCGGAATACTATGACTCGCATGTCGAGAGAGCCACATGTCGTTGTTTCAGAGATCTCCACCCTACCAGGACACCACCCATGAAAATTGCCAGTCCGGTGGTTGACTGCCGGGTGCTCTGATCACTAGCAAAACTTACATCTGCGTAAGCATGCACCTTTAGATCCTTAACAGGTGTTATATACAAGCTTAACTCCAAAGTATGCTTTAGGTATCTAAGGACATGTTTAGCAGCAATCCAATGGCATTGTCTTGGCTCCTTTACAGCCCTTGCCAATTGGTTAGTTGCCATAGCTATATCAGGTCTTGACCAGTTAGCTATATAAGATAAACTTCCAATCAAAGACTGATAGATGCTTTGGTCAAACAGTGGACTATTACTATCATTTAAGTCAAAGTTCTGCAGCATAGGAGATTGCACTCCCCTGCTTTGGTCCATTTTATAGCTCTTTAGCAACTGAGCTATTTTACCCTTCTGTGAGACACGATACCCACCATTTATAGGTTCTATGTCTAAGCCAACATATTGTCTGATGTTGCCCAGATCCCTCACAGTAAACTGTTCATTCAAAGTTTCAACAATAGATTTCATCATCTTTTCATTTCTACAAATCAAAGCTAAATCATCAACAAAGACAAGGATTAGGCAATGCTGCTCCCCTTTTCCTTTGAGAAATATACAAGGGCCTTTCCTGAAACCAAGCTTCTTTAAACATTCCGTTAAGAACTGATTCCATTGATGCCCAGACTGTTTTAAACCATACAGTGATTTTTTAAGTTTCCAGCAAACATTTACATTGCTATTTCCACCAGAAACACCAGGTGGCAACTTCATATACAATGTGTGTTCTAGAGGAGCGTGCAGGTAAGCGGTTTTAACATCTAGATGTTTTACAACACAATTATGCCTGGCTGCATAAGTCAGAGCACAAAAAATTGATGTAGCCTTGAGTGTGGGGGCAAATGTTTCGTCATAATCTTGCATGGACTGCAAGTGCCCCTGTGCTACTAGTCTAGCTTTATAACACACGTTTCCGTCTGCCCCAGATTTTAATTTGTAAACCCACCTACAACCCAAGAGTTTATGATTAGGTGGTAATACAGACTCTTCGTAGACTTGTAGATCTTTTAACGACTCAAGCTCCGCCTTCATGGCTGCGTTCCATCCAGCCTGTTCGTCTTGCGTGAGATGCTTGATGCTGTTGTAGCAGGAAGGCTCAGCAAGGACGATGCACGCCTGACCAGGACTGTAGCGATCTGGAGGACGAGTTTCTCTCGTAGATCGTCTGAGAACTGGTTCTGGTTCCTCATCTGACACTCCATGCTGGCTCACCGGCTGCTGCTGCTGCTGCTGTGACACTCCCGCTCCAGAAGACGCAGGTGTAACAGGTTCCGGCTTGATGACTCTGCTGCTGGGTGAAGGACTCCGCCTCTCGCCTCCAGTTGGTAGTTGCGAATCAGTTTCCACTGCTGTAGGCAGGAATACTGTAGAGGACGTTCTCTCCCAACCGACAGAGTTTTCCAGGAACTTAGCAGAGCAGGACGTTGTTATCTTCTTGTCACCTACTTGGGAAAATCTATAAGCCTGGTGATTATTGGAATACCCAAGAAATAACAACTTTACAGCCTTATTTCTCCCCTTTCTCTGTAGCTGTTTTGGGATGTTTACATAGGCTGGTATCCCAAAGATCTTTATATGGCTAATGGACACTTTCCTGCCGTACCAGACCTCAGCAGGGATCTTTCCAATAGCAGAAGACCAGGAATAGTTCAGCACATGGGAAGCACTCATGATACTTTCCCCCCAATAACTCATTGGAAGGTTACTGTCTCTCAACATAGAGATACACATATTGTAGAGGGTTGCATTCCTCCTCTCGCAAAAAGCATTATGCTGTGGCCTATAAGGTGATGTTCGTTGATGGCTGATGCCATATCTCCTAAATAGAGAAGACATGCGGTCATTACAAAATTCTGTGCCGTTATCAGAAATAATAGCCCTTGGAACTCTCCCAGTTTTCCTGTTGACAAAACGAAGCCAGTTGCTGATGTTTTGGTAAGTCTCAGCCTTGGATTTAAGTAAATAACAAAAACCATAGCGAGAATAGTGATCTTCTATGTGTAAACAGAACTTAGCTCCGCCCACACTTCTGGTTGGGAATGGTCCAATCAGATCCATGAAAACTAGGTCCAAAATTTCTGCAGACTGGAATTTTGATGGAGACACTGTGGGTGCTGCCTTTGATTTCGTTGCCTTGCATATCTCACAGTCAACAAAACAATGACAGGCTCTGGGGGTAATCCCTGCAGCTTGCAAGGTTCTCTTGACAGCTTGGAAATTTATATGCCCCAGCCTCCTGTGCCACATGTGTATACATTCATCATGAGGGGGTCGGTTCATACTCACATGTTGCACAAGGTTTTCTTTCTCCAGAAAATATAAGTTGTCTCTCCTTTTAGCCACCACTGAAACGCCATCAGCGCTAATCAAGCAGCTCTCAGCTGTAAAAGACACTTTAAAACTCTGCTCAGTCAAAGTGGAGACAGATATCATGTTGTACTTAATGCTTGGCACGTGAAGCATTTGGAGCTTTTTCCTTAGACAAGGAATGTTAACAAGCCCAGTTCCTTCTACGTTGGCACAAAGCCCATCTGCTAACATAACACACTGACCTTTAATTGGTGTGTAGGTGTCGAAGAGATTCTTGTTCTTAATAATATTAACAGTTGCGCCGCTGTCAATTAAAAACTGATTGCAGAGGGAAGAATAGTTAACAACAAGGTTCACAAGGTTCACATGCTTGCCTCCCACCGGAGGTACAGAAGACTGTTTCCCTTTGAAACGGTTACAGCTCCGCTTGAGGTGCTTAGTGCTGTTACATATAAAGCATCTCCTCACTGAGTAAGTTTTCCCAGCTGCTGCATAACTGTCGGCCCCTTTAAATTCCTCCCAGGCGGGAGACTTGGCTGAATGAGCTGGAGACTCCCGGAACAAAACTGTGTCCCTTCTCCTCATGTCCTCATTCAACAAACGTTGAGCAATGTTAGACACAGTTATCTCAGCTTTAGGCAAGATATCCAAACAGGATACAAACTGATCATAACTAGCATCCAGGGAGCAAAGGATTATGTAGGCTTTCTGCTGCTCAGAAAAAACCACCTCCTTCTCCTGCAACTGTTGCAAAGTACGTTGCATAAACTCTAGGTGGACATTCATTTCCCCACCAGACACATATTTTGCACTAAGGAGTTTCTTCATTAAGTATATATGGGAGCCCACACTCTCACTGACATAGAGAGACTTTAAAGCGTCCCAACAAGACTTTGCACTGCTGGAGTTTTTTATGTGGATAAGCTGGCTGTCTTCCAACGTTAGACCAATTAGTGCACAAGCTTTATCCTCATTGCTCCTGTGTTTTGCTATAACAGCTGCGTCATCAGCAGCGTCTAACACGGCTATATTGGGTGGACTCGTCACGTACTCCCACAAACCATGATATTTGAGGATCATTGTGACCTTCTCAGACCAGGTGCAGTAATTCTCCCCGTTCAGCCTCTTGATGAGGAATCCGGAGACTTGGATACTGGACTCCATTCTGCCTGCGTGAAAATACAAAAAAAAACCTGCCACGCCCAAAAATGGCTGTTACTCACGAGTAGACCTCGAGTAGACCACAGGAACTGATGGCACGTAGCGCTCTTACTCTCCAGGAGACCTACGCTGGGCCCATAACCGATGACAGAGTTTGAATGCGTAGGAAGGTGTGGTCCCCTGAGTGAGTAGATAGTTGAGTGCACTCCAGAACACTGTGGTAAAAACAAAGACTCCACAACAGCCAGTTAACAGATATATTTTGGGTTAAACGTAAGAGGCAGTCAAAGCAGGCAATGGTCATACACAGAATAGCAGTCCTCCAATATACAGCACCAAATCACAGTCCAATAGAGTTTCTCCTTCACATATGTTATTCATCCAGCATCGCCCAAGGCCAAGGCATGGCATGTAAGCCAAGGCAAAGTGCTGTGGGTAATGCTACCACAGATATAGTGCAGCCACCCAATCCTAAGTCTGATTGGTAACATGAGCTACACCTGTGCTTCTCGTGACTTCTATCACAGCTGTATAGTTTTAGTTGCATAACCTTGACTCAGCAGTTTAGTTCTTAAAGGAACTCAACACTGACATGGCATTACATGGCAGCATTATTTGCAGTCATAAGACAAGCTAAACCGCTTTCCGGTTCAGTAAACAACATCTTTGGGATTCTCCAGGAATCTGCTCCCGGGGTACAATACATATACATATACTCATGTTTCAGCAAGGCCTTTCGTAACATTAGTTCAGCATAGGGTTGCCAAGTCCAATTCAAGAAATATCTGGGGACTTTGGGGGTGGAGCTAGGAGACTTCGAGGGTGGAGCCAGGAGACATTGGGGGTAGAGCCAGGAACAAGGTGTGACAAGCATAATTGAACTCCAAGGGAGTTCTGGCCATCACATTTAAAGGAACAGCACACCTTTTTAAATGTCTTCCTTCCATAGGAAATAATGAAGGATAGGGGCACCTTCTTTTGGGGCTCATAGAATTTGACCCCCAGGTCCTATCATTTTGAAACTTGGGGGGTACTTTGGGGAGAGGCACTAGATACCATACTGAAAATTTGGTGCATCTACCTCAAAAACCAGCTCCCCCAGAGCCCCTGAAACCTCCAGATGAATTCCCCATTATACCCTATGAGAATCGATCTCCACATAGGGAATCATGAAGTGCTCAGCAGACGTTCCTTCCCTCTTCCCCCCCCCCTTTTTCTGGCAAATCTGAAGTGAGGGATTGGCCTCTCTACTCACGAGTCACAGCCATCTTCTTCAAAGTTACACAGACACACCATCCCAAGAGGAAGCCTTTCCAATCAGAGACTGAAGCCTCCGGAGGGGGAAAAAAATCACATGGTGGCTTTGGTGGCGGGGCTTCCCCCGCCGGCCAGCTGACTGGGGGCGGGAAGGAGACTGGGAAACCTCTGTCTCAGTGGGCACCTTCCTATAGTGAGAGAACACTTCCTTACTCTTGGCTACTGTTCAAAGGCCTCAGAATCTTTGTACTTCAATTCTCACAAATTCTGCTGATAGCATTAAAAGAACATCACTCATTTGCCAGTATATACTGTGAAGTGGGTAGCACAGCATATTACACAACCTATCCTGCTATGAATTTTGGTGACTGCCCTCAAGGAACTTGAAGTCTCTCACATAGTTAACCTTATAGGGTGTTTTGCCAATAAAATGACACAACGTCTCATGCACTATTCCAGTCCTCCTGTAAGAGGAACAATATACAAATGTAAATCATGAGTATTAAGCTAGCCTGTAAAAATCAGTTTCACCAAATGCTTTGTATTTTTTTGTCCCTACATTTTGTAAGTTTAGTGGGCTTGTTATTATTATTTTTTAATAGCTAGTCATGAAATCATGCCACACATTCCATCTATAGTATTCAGAAACCAGCTTCATAATTGTTTCCTCATAGTTTGTGTGGTTTTGAAGCATTATTTTGCTTTGTTGTATTAAAAGAGGGTGCAATTTAGCTCTTTAGGACATCCCTTGTAATGTTATTATGGTCTCTGGTGAGTCATTTGCCCTTTAGATATTTGCCTTACAGGTGTGTGATTGCAACTCTAAGATTAAATATCCTATTGTGTATTATTGCTTCATTAGGTGCTATTCAATAAAAGCTGCAGTTAGTCTAGCTTTTATGCCACATGGCCTCAATGCAGCTTTTACTTAAATAATTTTTTACAAATGCAAATGCAGTACTATTCACAATAGGAAAAAATCCGGGAGAAAATATGTTGATCCCAGCTGTGGGTGTTCTGCCTTCTTGTTGTGCTGTGGCTTTTTAAAAAAATGGTGATGTGCCTTCTTAATGTGGTCACAGGACCTAGGAATAGAGGATCCTCTTAGGACTCAAGGGTGGTCTGTTTCTCCCCTTCTAGCCCTTCAGTGTACAGCCAAAGATGCCCCAGAATTTTGAATTTCAATATCTTTTGAATTTCAATACCATTCTTTCAATATTGTCATCTGTTCCATTGTCTGGATTTCTCTTTTCAAACTAAGTGGAAGGTCTGTCCCAGGACTGAAGATGTTTCCTGTTCTGGGTGAAGTTTCACTCACCTTGAAGGAACAGCTCCATAGCATGGGAGTGCTCTTGTACTCTGACCTACTATTGAATAAGCAAATGGCAGTGTGGCCAGGAGTGCTGTTTACCAATTTCAACTGGTTAGCCAGCTGAGCAAAAGAGATCTGGTCACTGTGGTGCATTACCCACTTGTATCTAAATTAGATTACTGCAATGTGTTTTACTGAGGCTGCTATTGAAGGGTGTTTGGAAACTTCAATTGGTGCAGAATGATGTAGCCAGGTTGTTGACTGGAATGGGTGGCAGGGACCATTTCACTCCATTCTTGGTGTTATCCAAAATGGCCAAATTTGATGTTGGGGAAATTAGCTATGAGACAGGGGAGGCCAAGAGGGTACAGAGTTTACACACCTTTGTATACGGAGAATGAGCTCGGTAAGAAGACTCCAGATTTTAAAGGATTTCACTGAAAATATGTTGGTTTGCAATCACACTTAATCAAAATATACACAGAATCAAGGATTAGGAAAATGACATTTAGGAACAGTTATGGGGTGATACTACATTTCCAGATGTGCAGACATCCATGAAGATGGGAAATGAAGAGAGAGATGTGCATGATCAGTGTGCTAAATCACGGAGGCTCAAAACTAGCTTTAAAGGGGTGTACTCTTCTAGGCACCCTCAGAGTGCACATTGGGGCATGGTTTGCTCTCAGCTTTTGTAGGATTTTGAGGGGTAGTCTCCCTACCTACATTGTAATGGGTTTAACAACCATTGATGGGCTTTCCAGAGCAAATTGAATAGTTTTTAGACAAAAGGTGAGAATGGGTTCCTAATGGGTGTCAGGAAGGATCATGATGGTTTAATGTTTTAGATTAATTTTACCTTGGTACTCATAGGGAGGAGACAAGAAGGATGGGTATGTGTACAATGGATTTGTACATTAATATGGGTATCATACAAAGAGGATTGGGTGGGGTTCTGCAGACATGAGAAGATTAGCCAGATGTAGCTTTGGAATTCAGATATATTACCTGATGGATCTCATTGTCACTGTCATTCCATTGCGGGGTGGGAGGAGGGGAGACTGGAACTAGCCCTTGAGGGTGCATTTTGCAACCTTAGACAGAAATCCTTTGTGTGAAGCCTTGCCTGGCTCTTTGGCTTAGGGAGAGAGTGTTCTCACTTGGCCAGACTTTTTGAGATATCTGGTTCAGGTCAATAGTGGGGACCCCTGCCTTTTGGGATGCTTTCATGAGTTAGGCAGCACTTCTTGGCTACATTGGTCTATCTACACCGGCACCAAACCCAACATCTAGGAACAATTCAAGATACTGGTTTTAATATCTACATTATTTAAAATCAACATCCGTGAAGGACTGCCTACTCCTTCATGAATATAAGAACATAAGAGAAACCATGTTGGATCAGGACAATGGCCCATACACACACACACACACACACACACACACACACACACATATATATACTGTGGCTAATAGCCACTGATGGATCTCTGCTCTATATTTTTATCCAATCCGCTCTTAAAGCTGGCTATGCTTGTAGCTGCCACCACCTCCTGTGGCAGTGAATTCCACATTTAAATCACCCTTTGGGTGAAGAAGTACTTCCTTTTATCCGTTTTAACCTGACTGCTTAGCAATTTCATTGAATACCCACGAGTTCTTGTATTGTGAGAAAGGGAGAAAAGTACTTCTTTCTCTACTTTCTCCATCCCATGCATAATCTTGTAAACCTCTATCATGTCAACCCGCAGTCAACGTTTCTCCAAGCTAAAGAGCCCCAAGCGTTTTAACCTTTCTTCATAGGGAAAGTGTTCCAAACCTTTAATCATTCTAGTTGGCCTTTTCTGCACTTTTTCCAATGCTATAATATCCTTTTTGAGGTGCGGTGACCAGAATTGTACACAGTATTCCAAATGAGACCGCACCATCAATTTATACAGGGGCATTATGATATTGGCTGATTTGTTTTCAGTTCCCTTCCTAATAATTCCCAGCATGGTGTTGGCCTTTTTTATTGCAATCACACACTGTCTTGACATTTTCAGTGACCCCAAGATCTCTCTCTTGGTCAGTCTCTGCCAGTTCACAACCCATCAACTTGTATTTGTAGCTGGGATTCTTGGCCCCAATGTGCATTACTTAGCACTTGGCCACATTGAACCTCATCTGCCACGTCGATGCCCACTCCCCCAGCCTCAACAGATCCCTTTGGAGGGCCTTACAATCCTCTCTGGTTCTCACCACCCTGAACAATTTTGTGTCATCTGCAAACTTGGCCACTTCACTGCTTACTTCCAACTCCAAATCATTAATGAACAAGTTAAAGAGCATGGGACCCAGTACTGAGCCCTGCGGCACTCCACTGCTTACCATCTTCCATTGCGAAGACTGCCCATTTATACTCACTCTCTGCTTCCTATTAATTAGCAAGTTTTTGATCCACTAGAGGACCTGTCCTTTTACTCCATGACTCTCGAGCTTACTAAGGAGCCTTTGATGAGGAACTTTATCAAAAGCTTTCTGGAAGTCAAGGTAAACAACATCTATTGGGTTCC
This sequence comes from Heteronotia binoei, assembly GCF_032191835.1. Lineage (NCBI taxonomy): Eukaryota > Metazoa > Chordata > Lepidosauria > Squamata > Gekkonidae > Heteronotia > Heteronotia binoei. The sequence goes on along the minus strand of NC_083228.1, from coordinate 53,318,397 downwards.
CTTTGTCCACATGTTTCTTCACCCCCTCAAAGAAATGTAACAGGTTAGTGAGGCAAGATCTTCCCTTACAGAACCCATGCTGAGTTTTCCTCAATAACTTGTGTTCATCAATGTGCCTACTCATTCTGTTCTTGATAATGGTTTCTACCAACTTTCCCGGTATTGAAGTCAGACTGACTGGCCTGTAATTTCTGGGATCTCTTCTGGAACCCTTTTTAAAGATGGGGGTGACATTTGCTACCTTCCAGTCCTCAGGAACGGAGGCAGATTTCAATGAAAGAGTACATATTTTTGTCAGGAGATCCACAAGTTCAACTTTGAGTTCTTTCAGAACTCTTGGATGTATGCCATCTGGACCTGGTGACTTATTAGTTTTTAATTCGTCAATCAGTTGTAGGACCTCCTCTCTTGTCACCTCAATTTGACTCAGGTCTTTCAACACCTTTTCCAAAATTAGTGGTTCTGGAGTGGGCAAACACTTCTCATCTAACACAGTGAAGACTGAGGCAAAAAAATGCATTCAGCTTCTCAGCCATTTCCCTATTCTCCTTCAGTAATCCTTTTACCCCTTGGTCATCCAAGGGCCCCACTGCCTCCCTGGCTGGTTTCCTGCTTCTTATATATTTGAAGAAATTTTTATTGTTGGTCTTTATGTTTTTTGCAATATGCTCCTCATAGTCCCTTTTTGCCTGCCTGATCACAGTCTTGCATTTGATTTGAGACAGCCTGTGTTCCCTTTTATTAATCTCACTTGGACTAGCTTTCCACGGCTTAAAGGAGTCCTTCTTACCTTTTACAGCTTCCAATACTTTGTTAACCACGCAGGGCTTTTCTTATACCTGTTTGTGGTATATATTTTATCTGAGCTTTTAGGATTGTAGTTTTAAATAGCCTCCAAGCTTCCCCAAGGGTTTTGACAGTATTTACCTTTCCTTTCAGTTTCCTTTTTACATGCCTCTTCATCTCAGAGAATTTACCCCTTATAAAGTTAAACGTGGTTGTGCTGGTCTTTTGGGGCAACTCTCTATTTATACAAATGGTGAAATCAATAACATTATGGTCACTGCTCCCAAGCGGTGCGATCACTTTTACATCTCTCACCAAGTCTTGGGCATTACTTAGGACCAAATCCAGGATCGCCCCACCCCTGGTAGGTTCTGTGACCATCTGCTCCATAGCACAGTCATTGACAGCATCTAAAACTCAATCTCTTTCTCTCGACCTGAACACATATTGACCCAATCAATCTGCGTGTAGTTAAAATCACCTACTATGACACAGTTTTTACATTTAGCCGCTATCTTTAATCCTTCTATCATATTATAATCATCTCTATCTTTTGATTTGGTGGGCAATAACAAACTCCCATAGTTAAATTTCCTTTGGGGCCATCTATTTCAACCCAAAGCATTTCTATAAGGGAATCTAATTCTTTGACCTCGGTCTTACTGGACTGTATACCCTCTCTAACATATAGAGCCACCCCACCTCCAACCCTTCCCTCCCTATCCTTCCAATATAACTTATATCCAGGAATCACCGTGTCCCACTGATTCTCCTCATTCCACCAAGATTCTGAAATTCCCACAATGTCTATGTTTTCCCCTAACACTGAACATTCCCACTCACCAACTTTACTTTGAACACTTCTAGCATTTGTATACAAACATCTATAATTTCCCAGGCAAGTTAGGCCTGCAACCTTCCTCCTGCTGCCTCGAGACTTTGGCAGACACGTCATACTGTTTGTCACCATCTCTGTGGAGAACTCTGATCCATTACCCAGTAGAAAAGTAACATCTAACCCTTCATCTCTTTGAGATGAGTCCTCCTGAACCAGAGACATTTAATCTTCTGTCGGCTTTCCTCCAAGATTCACTTTAAAAACTGCTCTGCCACCTTTTTGATTTTAAGCGCCAGCAGCTTGGTTCCATCTGGGGACAAGTGGAGACCGTCTCTTTTGTACAGCTCCCGCTTGTTCCAGAAAGCATCCCAATGCCTAACAAACTTAAACCCTTCCTCCCAACACCATCGTCTCATCCACACATTGAGACTTCTAATTTGTGCCTGTCTCTCCAGCCCTGAATGTGGAACAGGTAGCACTTCTGAGAAGGCTACCTTGGAGGTCCTGGCCTTAAGTCTCCTGCCTAGCAGGCTAAATTTTTCCTCCAGGACCTCACGACTGCATTTCCCCACATCGTTGGTGCCAACATGCACCACAACCACTGGCTCCTCCCCAGCACTGTCTATCAGCCTATCTACAACATGCATAATGCCTGCCACCTTCGCACCAGGCTGGCAAGTCACCATATGGTGACTTGAACTTACACAACCACTGCAGTCAGCTCCAGAGGCCTTGCTTTGGTTGCTCTGGCCTTCTTGATTTGGTGGGTGGCAACTCAAAAGAGGGCCTTCTCAGTCATGGCACTAAAACTCTTGAGTTCTTTTCTCCCAAGGAGACTCATTTGTCCTCTTATATGAACATATGAATCTGCCTTATACTGAATCAGACCTTGGGTCCATCAAAGTCAGTATCGTCTTCTCAGACTGGCAGCGGCTCTCCAGGGTCTCAAGCTGAGGTTTTTCACACGTATTTGCCTGGACCCTTTTTTGGGTCCCTCTTCTGTTGCCATCTTCAGCCAGTGGGTAGTTTTAATTGTTTTAATGATGTGTTTTTGTTGGTTTTATTGGGTTTAAATATGTGACTTTATTATCTATGTTTTAATTTGTTAGTTGCTTTGATAGCTCTTATGAGAGCAGAATAGCAAGGTATAAATTATATAAATAAATTAAATACTTTATGAACAATTGTAATGGTAAAACTGTCTTGTTGCCATAGGGTCACATCTAATTACTAATAGCCAAGTTGGCTAAATCAAATCTGATGACAGGCAAGATAGATCTTTCTACAATCTTGAACACTGCTCCATGTTTGCAGAAAATTCTAAAAAGAATACATTGGGGAGTTAAAAAGAACCCAAATGATAAAAGGGGCACTTGCAACTTTAACTAATGGATTCTCTTAGTGGCCATTGCTAATCAACCACAGCATTCCAAGGCTAAGTTTCTGTGACCAAAAGGCAGAGAGAAGGGGCACTGTCTCCTCTACGGCTGTTTTGGCCTTTGAGGCAAGACTCACCAGAGCCTGGCCAGACAGCAGTGGATTACTTGATACCACCTGACTTCCTTGACGCAACTAGGTCTAGTCACTTGCTACTGTTCAACAGCAGCCACTTTATAAAAGCCAGTGTTGTGCAGCAGTTCGAGCTTCAGAGTATGGTCTGGGAGACCCAAGTCTGAATACCCACCTTACTTTGGAAAGCTCACTGGGTGATCTGATGCCAGTCACATATTTTCAGCCTAACCCATCTCACTGGGTTGTTGTAAGGATAAAAAGGTGGAGAGGAGAAAGAGAAGAAGAAGAAGTGGTTTTATAATCTGCCCTTCACTACCTGAAGAACTCTCAAAGTGGCTTACAATTGCCTTCCTTTCCCCTCCTCACAATGGACACCCTGTGGAGTAGTTGGGGCTTAGAGAGCTCTGAGAGGACTGTGACTGACTCAAGGTCATCTAGCTGGCTTCTTGTGAAGGAGGATTGGGGAATTAACCCCAGATCTCCAGATAAAAGTGTTGCTCTTCAACTACTACACAGGGAAAGGGGAGAGGATATGGAAGTTGCCATAAAGAGAGAAACAAGAAATAATGTGGTGAGGGAAATACACAGGAAAGTGATGTGCCCCTATACAGGTCCTTGAGGGAGTTCCTTACCATGCAAATGGGCCTGGCCCAGAGGCTGACACCACAAAACTGTTTCATAGTTTTCCTAGGTAAAGGCTGCTGGGAGGGGGGAAGTTGAATGCAGAGGGATACATAAAGGCAGGTTTGCTGTTCAGTGGGAAGGAGAGAAGGGAGCAGGAAAATGGGACAGGCTATGGGAGCTTTCAAGAAAGGAAAAGAGGAAAAATGGGAGAGGAGGAAATGAGATGCCTCCTGCAAGTCCTTACAGGTCCCCACTTGTAATACCTGCTCTTGAATGAGCAGTGCACTCATTTAAAAAAAGGCATGGGTTGACAAGGTTGCCTATGATTTAAACTAAAAAACTTTATACTGTGAACTCTATTTAGAATAGAATTAAATGGTTGAGCTTCTGAGTCATTCACGGGTTCCTGTGCTTCCTTATGACACTGCAAACTTGACTCATCATGGATTAAAATCCTGTTCTTCACAGGGCTTCCAGCCCTCACATGAAATGTAGCAATCATTGCTCTTGTTCTTGTTCTCAGCTCTTCACACACCCAACAAAAAGAACTGTGTTTATTGTGAGGGTCAAATATGAAAAGCACGCAGCCCATTTTGTGAATGAAGTGTGGTTTATGACACTGTCTCAAATCCCCATTTAAGCATGAATTTCTCTAAGTGATAATGGATTTTTACCCAAATTTAGGGATGTGCAAAATCTCTTGGTATTTTAGGAGATTGGATATATTGAATCCAAAAGAATCTGCATTTCCTGATATTCCCAAATCCCAATACTGTTATGATATTTGAATTTGGGAAAAATTCAGGAAATACTAATTTTTTCAGCTGCAGTGGTCCACAGTCTTTTTGGCTCCATTATACCATTGGTTTCCATAGGATATAATGGAGAATCAATTCATGGGTATTTGGTGTTTGGAGGGGGTTGTTTTTGGAGGTATAGGCAACAAATATGCAGCATAGCTCTCTTCAACCCCACCCCCCAAGTTTTTAAAAAGATTTGTCCAGGGGTCTAATTCTATGGCACCCCTAAGAAGGTGCCCCATCCTCCATTCAGAGACAGTTTGGTGTAGTGGTTAGGAGCACAGACTCTAATCTGGGAGACTCAGGTTTGATTCCCCACTCCTCTACATGCATCTGCTGTTGTGACTTTGAGTCAGTCACAAGTTCTTTCAGAGCTGTTCTCCCAAGAGCAGTTCTCAGAAGAGTTTTCTCAGCTTCACCTACCTCACAGGGTGTCTGTTGTGGGGAGGGGAAGGGAAAGGAAAGAGTATTGTAAGCCACTCAGAGTGAAGAGTGGGGTATAAATCCAATCTCCTCTTCCTCCATCACCATTGCTTTCAATGGAGGGAGAAAAGGGCATTTAAAGAGACTGTGGTCTCTTTAAATGCCTTCTGAATTCACTTGCCAAATCAGTGACAAATGTGAAGTACAGCCCCGCCCTGCTCTATTTTTAAATGGAAGACATTCTGCACCTTAAGACCAGCATGACTACCATAAGTCAACAAATGAAGCTTTCCCTAGTTTGAAAGTGCTGTGGTAAAAGACCTTGCCTGCTCATTATATATTGTAAAAGGCACAGAACCATAAGGTAACTCTAATTGCAAAAGGTATATAGTTCATACTCTCTTTTTTTTGTAGCAGGAACTCCTTTGCATATTAGGCCACATACCCCTGATGTAGCCAATCCTCCTGGAGCTTACAGTAGGTCCTGTACTAAGAGCCCTGTAAGTTCTTGAAGGATTGGCTACATCAGGAGTGTGTGGCCTAATATGCAAAGGAATTCCTGCTACGAAGAAAGCCTTGCTCTTAAAGGGTGTAGGAATCTATCCCAAAGGCATTATCCAGGACAAAAAAAAAATGTTACATCAGGATTTGCAAAACGTCACACATAACAATATTAGAAAGGTCACTATTTTCCACAGCATAGTTTTGTATCCTCTATAGCAAGCCCTTTCCCCTCCTGTGACCTTCTAAAAACAGAGATATGTGTTTAAATTGGGAGAAACTGGTGACAACCATGACAACATTCTGCACTTCATAGCATGATGCAAGTCTGCTTTGAAGGTAGGGCCGTGAATTAGAAAAGCAACTTTGAAATCACCTGTAATTACAGCTTAAAGCATGACACAGGATCTTACAATTAGGTTTTGAAAGGAGCAAATAAAAATAGCCTGGTTAAGTCCCCTGGAAAGAGTCTCCTGCATAATAATTGATTGCATGTTCATTTTTAGAAGATTGACCTTTCCTTCCAGTTGTTTGATAAGAAGATTTGCTTTCAGTGTTTGGCTGTCATTGGCCCTTGTTTATTCCATTAAAATCCCTCTCTACCCAGCATGGAATATCACTGTTGCTCTCATTAGGTGTCTTCTAATAATTACAGGTTTTAAGCCAGCCAGAGACATCAAGTTTCACAAAAATTAAGCATGCAGTGAAAAAGGAAAGAGGGGAGGGAATGAGTGGGAGTATGGTAATTGCATGCCTCTGAAGGCAAGCAAAAGAAAACTGAAGAGCAGATGGCATAGAAATCTAGACGACAAATATAATGTGGATGAACTTAGGCAATTGCTGAGCAATGGAAATTTTTGTTGAAATGACCAATGCCTGAAAGCCAGATGAAGGATACAATGTGGCTGGAATTATATACACACGCATTTCTTGCAAGATATCAGCTCAGAAATAAAGGAGGTCAGTAGATAGAATCTGCACAGACTCTGAAGGAATACTTTAGGATTACAGGAAAGAATCTCTGAGATGAGGAAATCTATTAAATATTTTTCTTTCTCTCTCATCTGTGTAATAAATACAGATCACATCCAGGTTAGATAACTGCAGTGTATTCTACATAGGACTGTCTTTGAAGACCATCAGAAAGTATGATTAATTTGGAATGCAGCAGCAATATTGCTGTGCAATTCTTTCCAAAGCAGTCAGTAAAGATTTCAGGGCACATAACCTCCCATTTCTGAAAGAACTGAACTGGTTGCCAGATTGTTCTTTAATGCAATTCAAAGTATTGATTTACCTAGATAGCTTGAGATTGGGGTATCTAAAGGATCATCTGTCCTATATGAACCTGCTGAACAGTAGTAATAATTATCAGAAGCCCTGCTGCTTACTTTCAGAGGTGAAAGACGTGACCACCTCTCTCCACCCACGTATCTACCTGATATAGAGTTTGTCAAATTGTAGCACAACCAGGCAGCTTTTGAAACTTCTCTTTCCTTCGTTCACCAGGTAGGATACTTCCCATCATCCACAGGGCCTATTTAGATTAAAACAGAGTTTTCCACATCTGCTGTTCTTAGAATGGTGCTGTGCAGTCTCTTCTTCCTCCTTTGGTAATGCCTCTCCAGTATAGGAACTGACTGGGTGAGGAACTGCCCAGCTTGTTGACTGAGCCTTTTGTCACTAAAAATATTAGTCAAATGGAGGAACATGTCTTATTTTAGACTGTAAAAAATTAATGAAATCTTCTGGACTTTGGTGTTTCAAATTATGTGACTGCTTAGAGACCTCAGATAGATCCAAGTGAGCAGCTGTGTTGGTCTGAAGCAATATAACAAAGCAGTAGACATGTGTACCTTTAAGATCAACTAAGTTTTATTCAGAATGTAAGCTTTCAAATGCTCTAAGCAGACTTCATCAGACAAAATTGGAATGGCAAGCCATCTTTAAATATAGAGAAAGTGGGCAGTGAGTTGGTATGTAGAGTCATGGGAATGTTTTTAGCAGATTAAAAGAATCCCAAATTGGGATCTGTGTTTGTTTGTTAATATTGTTAACTGGGCTGTAACAACAGTGAAGGGTGACCTATTTGAACCACAGGTCAAAGCATTCTTTCATTCCTATACCTTTAAAAAATTCCAAGCACAAGGAGAAGCTTCATCCCTTTCTTCTATCATCATTCTCTGCTTCTTTTGGAATACTATTGCTGTCCAGCTTACTACACTGAAGGGACTGAAGAATGTGGTGGGAGGTTGGCGGCTACTCCTTCCGTAGCTGCATCAGAACTCTTTTCTACAAATTGTTATCCAGCAGCCCTGTTTATATTTCTGAGTGCCTGAGCAACTTCATGATTCCAAAAGTCAAAGAATACTTAGGAGAAAGTTATATTTAGTAAACACAGTGCAAATGTGGGTTTTAGCTCTATCCAATGTATCCAAAGGTTGTCTTTCCCTAATAATAAGGTACATTAGAAGGGAACTTTCTCTGTACCAGCATCGTTAAGAGAAATTGTCTTAATAACTTGTTTCTTTTCATCATTTTAGGAATTCAGAGTCTGTGTCTAATCAATTCCATTTTGATTAAAGGGAAATTTGAAGATAGGAAGGGCAGGAAGAGAGTTTCTGCAAAATGTCAGTCTCTAGATGTTCAGATATAGGGATGCATAGCTGAAAACATCTGGTATTTTCAGATTTGGAGAAAAAGAACAAATAAAAAGGATTCCAGGTTATCTGAGAGGGCCCCTCCCACCATTTCTGTATTTGGATTCAGGATTTCCCCCCGGAATTATGAAGTTTTCAAGTCCATAATTTCCTGTGGGGACTATTTTCAATGGTTTGGAGTAGCTGTTTTTTGAAGTAAATGACACCAAAATTATAGTCCTGCCAGTCCACCAAACCGTCCCCGTGTTTCATATGAATTGGACCAGTATGTCCAATTCTACAGGCCTCTGAACAAGGTGCCCCCAGCCATTCAACTTGTCTCCATTGTTTCCTAAGTAGAAAAATGCCATGCTCTTTCCAGGACAAAGAACCAAAATCCTCCAAATAAAGACAGAACCAATGTAAAGCCAGAGTCCCAGGCAGAATCACAGCCCAATGTGGCAACTCCCATACAACCAATGTAAAACATGAGAATCCAAGCCAAACCAACCCGCAGAGCCAGTACCAGGCAGTCACTGGTACAGAAAAATTATAAAATTGAAGCAAAACAGTCCTGGAAGCCTTAAAACACTGGCCCCAAAAATTCCTGTGTATGCCTGAATATTTCCAGAATTCTTGAGAACTTTTTGCCAATGTCCTGAAAGATCCCAGATACCATAGAGACCAAATGCATTTTACAAATTTGTAGTGTTTTGAGAATATCTTTGGATATATATGTGTGTGTGTGTATATATATATATATTTCCCAAAACTTCCTTTCCTCCTGCTACTGCAGCACCCTGTGATGTGTAAAATAAAACAACTGCAAAGGCTGAAGTTGTAAAGAGGTGCATTGATTTCTCTTCAAAGAGAAATGAAAGAGAAATGCCTCTTTTAAAAGATAAAAAGATAATAAGAGGAATCAATGGCTACATCTGCCACATTCTCAGGGCTCATGACAACATCTAAAAAACTAAAATTTTGGGAAAAGAAATTCCCTATCCTGTAACACCCTACTCAATGCCCCCGTTAAACACCATCCCATAAAATATCAGAGTTCCTTTTGGAATGAATGGCATTCAAAGAAGCATGTCTAATTTGCAGCCCATTTCTAAAATATTTCATGTTAATAGTCTAGAATGTGACATATGGCAGCCTGGTATTTCCAATGTAATATTCAGGCATCATTAATAATAAAAACGAAATTTCCGCAGGCTGAAAGACTGCCTTTGCATACAACATTAAATATGGACACACAGATGCTGGAATCAAAATTTGCTAAACAGCAACATAACACATGTCAAATTGCTGCTTCTGAAATTTATTTTTGAGATGACGGGCTTCTTCAGACATTCTATCGATTAATTACATTCCGATCATCACTATAATTTCTTTTACAATATTTGGCCCACACTAGGGTTGGTTGTGTTTTTTAGTAACCAGATTATAGAGCTACAGGTTGCTGCCTTAAAACATGACTGCCATCTACATGAATAGATAATTCCAACCTGCTTCTCTTTCAGCTACAACTATTTGATGATTATTTACTGTGAGTAAATAATATTTTGCCCTGCCCACCAGAGGCTCTACTCATGCTTTTGTACATACTCATTCCTCATAATAACGGAGGAGTGGTGAGCTGAGGGCTCTTGCTAAGACTTTGAAATCCCTCCTTCCTCAGTTTCGTCCCTTAAAACTAAAATTAGGTGAATTCAGGAATGCTTGCATTTCCAGAACAGCAAGTTGTAGACTGGGGGTATATTATGTATCCCAGTTCTGTGATAGTATCACCAAATCCTAGCAATTTGTTTGTTTGTTAGATCTGATTTATTGGCTGTCCTTCTCTGGAAGCAGGGCTCAGGGCAGCTTACATCAGAAATAAATACAATAGGTTATAAAATTAGAACAATATTAAATTTCTCAAAACATCAGCACTAGAACAATACAATATCCAGATGACAGAAGAATTTCAGTATCCACTGCCCCCTAGGTAGAGGAGATGTGGGAGGGGGGGAGAGAGATTGAGTGGGTATGATGAGAGTGCCAGACCATTGGTGTCCTAAACCAAACGCCTGGTGGAACATCAGCCTTGCAAGCCCTTTGGAAAGGTAGTGAAATGTAATTCAAATAAGAATAGCTTTAATTCTTCTTTAATTAAGAAGAAGCAGTGTGTTATAATGGATAGAATGGAGAAGTGATATCCAGGAGACTTGCGTTAAAATCCTCACTTTGAGTGACCTTGCCATTTCCCCCCTCAACCTAACCTACCTTAGAGCATTGTTGAGAGGGCAAAATGGGGAAGAACTATTACATTGTTACCCAGAATTCTTTGGAGGAGAGAAAAGATGGAATAGACTGATAGGATTAAAAGCAAGATAGATAGATAGACAGACAGACAGACAGACAGATCCACACACACAATTTAAATTTATATATTTCAGCAGTGGAGCTTTAAGGTTGTAGCAGTTTTAAAAGTTTAGTTCAGTTCTGATATTTGTTTGCAACCACTTTATTTCACATGCCAAACTTTTGCATTTTTTTATCCTCTTATTATCATTGTTTGGTATGTGCAATAAACAACATCCACTTTTCTGAAATTTTCAGTGATTTTTGTCATCCAGGATAATAGCTCTCCTATTATAATCAGCAGTTTTGTCTGTGATTACATTTTTATTCCCTGGAAAATTGTCTAAAGTTTATTTTTGAGATGACAGGAGCTTCTTCAGACATTCCATATTTTATACAGCATATGTATTATTTTGGTGCCTAGCTTACTGATGGTTGTAATTTTCTTTTTGTATTATTATTCAGTGATTGTTTTGCAACACGTTTGAAACTGATGTGTGTTATAAATTGCATCTTACTAGATTCATTTGGGCCTTCAAAGTATGGCTGAAAGGAGCAAGGCACAGCAACTGTACTGGAGCTAAAATGGATCTGAGTCTAATTAGTGCCATCATGGGACTCCTCCTGGTATGCTACCATCAGTTCCATATAGACAAAAAGGTGAGATATTCAGGTAACACAGATAAACTAGTGGGAACCTACAAGGACTGGCAGGATGCATCTCATTTTCCCCTTCCCCACTATTTCCTCTTTTTCTTTTCCCAAAAGCCCCTATTGCCTTTCCCCCTTCTGCTTCCTCTGCTTCTCCAAGGGTTGCCAATCTCTAGGTGTGGCCTGGAGATCTCCTGGAATCACAGTGTATTTCCCAACTTGAGAGATCAGTTCCCGCTTAGGGTTGTCTAAAGAATGGATATCTGTCATATGAAGAACAGTTGTAATTCCAGATGATTACCAGTCTCCACATGGAGGTTGGCAACCCTAGTTTCCCTGAAGGAAATGGCTGCTTTGGAGGGTGGAGTCTATGGCATTATACCCTTTGAGGTCCCTCTTCTTTTCAAACCCCCTCCCCCCCTAAATCTTCAGGTATTTCCTAACGTGACATTGGTAACCCTATCTTCTTCCCACCCAACAGCCAACTAGCCTTTATCTTAAGCTTTCTCTCCCTTCCACCAGCAGCCTCTACCTGGTTGAGTGCATGGACTCTTATCTGGGAGACTTATCTGGGAGAACTGAGTTTGATTCCCCACTCCTCCACTTGCAGCTGCTGGAATGGCCTTGGGTCAGCCATAGCTCTCTTGAAAGGGCAGCTGCTGTAAGGGCTCTCTCAGCCTCACCTACCTCACAGGGTGTCTGTTGGAGGTGGGGGTGGGGGGAAGGTAAAGGAGATAGTGACTGCCCTGAGACACTGAGATTCAGGGTATAGGGCAAGATATAAATCCAAAATCATCATCATCATCATCATCTTCTTCTTCTTTCTTCCTAGAAAAACTAAAACTATGGCCTAGTTGTGTGGTGCCACAGATCACTGCCTCATTATCTTCTTCTCATCCATTCACCAGCCTACCTTTTATCTGTCTCCCACCTGAAGAAATATTTTTTATTGACTTCATTTGTACCCCACCTTTTTCCACAATAGGGGACCAATGCAGTTTACGTTATTATTCTCTCCTCCTTTATTCTCCTCACAACAACCCTGTAGGTTAGCCTTAAAGGATGTGACTGGCCCAGAATCACCCAGTGAGTTTTCATAGAAAGATGGAGATTTAAACCTCAGTCTCCCAGGCCCTACTCTGAAGCTGTAACCACTATACCACAATGGCTTTCAGAGGGTGACTGCTGTTGAATCTGAAGATCTCTTGAAATTACAACCAAACTCCAGACAGCAGTGATCTATGCCCCTGTTGAAAATGGTGGCTTTAGAAGCACATATTCAGCTGAGGCTCCTCTACTCTCCATATCCTGCTCTTCTCAGACTACACTTCCAAGTCCCCATGAATTTCCCAACCTGGAACTGACACTCCTAGTCAAGCCTGGCCCCAATCTGCCTTGTTGCTAGTATAGACTAGCTGGAATGGAGAGATATTTCTTTTCTCTCCTTTTAAGCTTTTCTCCATACCATACCAAACCTTTAATGGCATAATAGATTCAGATAAAAATACACAGAATATAAAAATTTAAACATTGGAGATAAAATCAAGATAAAACCGAGCTTACAGATGCATTCAAACATGGTCAGAATTAAATTTAAGGATGTCAGCCAGAAATTTTGCCACAGCCTCACTAACCACCCCCTCAGTATCACTCAATAAATAATAACAGGGTGGCAGAATGGACAAATCTGAAGAAAAAGAAAGCTTGCCAAATAAATCTTTACGGAGGTTATGGTATAAAGAACAATCAAGCAATATATGCTGGATTGAGTCAGGGGTATTTGCTCCACAGGAGCAAAGTCTGTCGGCTAAAGGGACTCGCTGATATCTCCCTTGTAAAACTTTGGAGGGAAACGCGTTTAGTCTAGCCAACATAAATGCCCTGCGATGACTTGGAGTGGTTAGGTCTGATAGATAATTGGGCATTTTGCCACAAAAAGCATAAAGACCTAAGGAAGCTGGAGAGCAAATATAAGGGTCAGTTGGCCGTAATTTCGTATCCTCTGATTCCCATAGTCTCAGTTTAATACATCTGAAGATATATGACTCATCAGCGGTAGAAAAATCATCTACCTCTAACCCCAATTGATTGAGTTTAGACAGAAGCACTGCTGTCCAGGATGAAGTATATGGGTCTCTTTTCATACAATCAAGAAGGCTGTTGGGATCTGTTCTAAAATGAATTTTGAGCCAGAATTTAAACACTGCAATCCAGGCTTTTGTCTCCACCAAAGACTGACCCACTTCAGAGCAGAGAGCAAAGTAGGACACACATTTTGGCAAACCAAGAATTTGTCTAAAGAATGAGGCTTGAATGCCCTCCACTTTCCTGGTAAAAGCTGAGATCCAAATAGGGATACCATAGAGGATTTGGGCAAGCGTTTTGGCTTTGAACACTTTAATAGCTGCTGGAACTAATTGGTTGCCCCTTGCAAAGAAAAACTGTTTAATTTGAGCAGCTGAACATTTAGCCAAGTTGACGGTGTTGTTACGATGTGAAACCCAGCTTAACTTGTGGTTAAAAGTGATCTCCAAGTATTTAAAATTTTTTGTTTGCTCGATTGTTGAATTGCCAATAAACCATCTCTGTGGGCACCAGCAGTTTGAAAAGACAACTACTTTAGATTTGGTGTAATTGATAGTAAGTGAATTACAATTACAGTAGTCATAAAAGGCATTCAAATACCTTTGCAGGCCCACTCTTGTACAAGAGAGGATGGTAGTGTCATCGGCATAAAGTAATAAGGGGACCGCTCGACCTGCAAGTTTAGGCGGATGACCGTTGACAGGGTTCAAAAATTGTGCCAGGTCAGTTAAAAATAGATTTAAAAGATGCGGGGCCAGCACGCAACCTTGTTTAACCCCCTTTAACACTGGGATTTTTCTAGTCAAGTCACCGCTAGAAGAAAATTTCACTTGGCAAAAGGTATTAGAATGAAGTTTCCTCAAGAGAAACAGCAGACGAGGCCCCAATCAATCCTCTTTCAGAGGTAGGCTTCCCAATTCCCAGGTTTTACAGGCTTCCCCCCCAGCCCCAGCCAGCCCCCCCACAGCCCCCCACAGCCACCACCTACCTGGCAGCTAGAAACCTGCAAATAGGTTCTGTTTTAAAATGTGTGCATGTGCCTTTAAATAAGAGCAGGAAGCAGGAAATACTTCATTGGGAAGGGTCAGAAGGAGTTCACTTTGTCAAAGCAGAGTCCCTCTGTTTGTTTTGCTTTCATTTCAGAGCAAGTAAGTGTGTGTTAGGATTGCCAATCCCCAGGTGGGGGCAGGGGATCTTCGGTTTGGAGGCCCTCCCCCCACTTCAGGGTCATCAGAAATGGGGGGGAGAGGGAAATGTCTGCTCTGCACTTCATTATTCCCTATGGAGGCTTATTTCCATAGGAAATGATGGAGAATTGATCCATGGGTATCTGGGGCTTTGGGGGGGTGTTTTTTGAGGAAGAGGCACCAAATTTTCAGTATAACATCCAGTGCCTCTTCCCAAAATACGCCCCAAGTTTCAAAAAGATTGGACCAGGGGGCCCAATTCTATGAGCCCAAAAGAAAGTGCCCCTATCCATTATTTCCTATGGAAGGAAGGCATTTAAAAAGGTGTGCAGTCCTTTTAAAAGTGATGGCCAGAAATCCCTTGGAGTTCAATTATGCTTGTCACACCCGTGCTCCAAAGGCCCCAAAGTCTCCTGGCTCCACACCCAAAGTCCCCAGATATTTCTTGAATTGGACTTGGCAACCCTATTCAGAGGCCAAAATAGGCCTGGAAAGGGCCCTGCTTTCCCCTTCTGCCTTTTTATTCACAGAAAGTTGATCTAGAATACTGTAGTTGCCAAGCAACTGCCACCAAAGGAATCCATTGTTTAAAGTTACAGGAGCCCTTCTAATCATTTTTGGGTTTTTACCTCCATCTCCTTTTAATTTTTTTTTAAGATTTCACATTTTTCTTGGGCCCTATTAAAGCTTGTCGAAGAATCTGCAGTCACCGGATTTAAGTGCCCACGTATTTTGCCTTAATATATAGACAAGGAGAGGCTGTGAATCCCATCTCCCCCCGCTGCTGAGCCTTTGTGACTACAGCCAAATCACTCTCCTTGGAGCCCAGCTTCTGCCACTGCTGGGAGCTGAACGGCTCCTGGCATCTGCCACCACTGTGGTAGGACCAAGAGTGGCTTCTGGCATCCAGTGCTGCTGCTGTAGGTCCCTGAACAATGCCTGGCATCTGCAACAACTGAGCCTGACGTGGCTTCAAGCATCTGTGGTGGCAGCCAGGCTAGGTTTGCCAGATCTGACTCAGGAAATATCTGGGGACTTTGGGTATGGAGCCAATACACTTTGTGGGTGGAGCCACAAAGGTTGTGGCAAGCATGATTGAACTCCAAAGAGAGTTCTGGCCATCACATTTAAAGGGACCGCATTTCTTTTAAATACCTTCCCACCAATGGAAATAATAGAGGATAGGGGCATCTTATTTGGGAGCTCCTGGTCCAATCTTTTTGAAACTTTGAAGGGGGGTATTGTTGGGGAGTTCCTCAAGTTTGCCAAAATATCTGTTTAGCAACCATGTGCCCCCAGTTTGCTGATTTAGGTATCCACAAATGGGGACCATATGTTGCTAATAGTGTATAAATTTTATGAAGCTTTTCTAGATTTTCAAAAACAGATTTGAAATAACTAAGAAGAAGTTACTCATCAGTTTTCTTGATATCATTTCTACATGGAAAAACAGATAATTATTTTTCCTAGTATGAAGTGTTTCATAATGTTATTTTTTATATTTGTCAAAATGACACATAGGGTATACTTATTAGGATTTAATAGAAAAACCAAGATGAACATAACACAGCCAATTAAATTGCTCATGGTGACTTACAGAGTCCAAAAACAGGGTCTCTGTTTCACTCACACTATCACAACTGAGTAGCAGATCAATTTCTCTCCCTCGGAATTTCTGATCACCTACACTTACCCTTAGAGCTAGTTTGGCGTAGTGGTTAAGAGTGGCAAACTCTAATCTGAGAGAACCAGGTTTGATTCCCCATTCCTCCAGATGGGTCAGCCACAGTTCTGTCAGAGCTGTTCTCTCAAGAGCAGTTCTTTCAGAGCTCACTCAGCCTCACCTACCTCACAGGGTGTCTGTTGTGGGGAGAGGAAGAGAAGGAGATTGTAAACCACTCTGAGTGAAGGGCAGGGTATAAATCCAATCTCCTCTACCTCCTTCTAGATTTGACTTCACACAGACTGAAGAGTTGCCCCCAACATTGTTCCCAGCACTGTCCTCTGGCAATGATTTCTTCTGTATGCAGTTGGTAAGATTTAACCATATTCAAATATTTTAATTTGTTTCCAGAATGAGTTAATAGATCAGTTTGACTGGATATGGGCAGTATTTTAAAGACCTAATTCTAACGATGCCACTAATGTTCTGAACAAGTACTTGGGGTCAGTGATGGGCTGGATGAGGGTAAACCAGCTGGGAAAATTACCTTTGATCTGTGTCCATGGTGTCTAGAGAGTGTTAATAATTTCTTAGCAATCAGGCATGTGCATTTCTGCACTTATTAATGTAGTCTCTGTGAGGTTCCTCCTGCTCCTGGCCACCACCTGCCCCTTCAACGTGACTGCTTTGAGGGCCTCAGTTTGAAGAGGGGAGGGGTTTGCAAAATCAGGACCCTCCTCTTGTTCACTGACCTCTGCTCCTCAAGACCTTGTCACAAACTAGGTTCTATGATCGCCTTATCAATGCAACCTGCTTTTCTTCTAAGAACTGTACAAAGACGTCCCTTGGATAACCATTTGCACATGGACAACTAACTAAAAGCTGTATTGCACAGCTGCAAAGCATTTATATTATGCACCCATGCTAGCATAGATGTGCTAAGTACATTTGCATGCACAGAAAGATAAAGATGAGCTGGGAAGCTGGCCAAAAAGGGATACCTGCAAACTGTCTTAGGATCATGACCATCTCTTCTGCTGGCATGATTCTATGCCCCATAGGGTATAATTGATTCCACGCAAACTGACAAACTCAGAAGGAAAAACCCCCCAAAATATTTACTAAAAAATGCAGCATAATGTACAACCCCATGACCATCCATGACTGAGGAACTGCACCCAATCGATGTATAAAAAGGTCTACACTTTCAACTAAATGACAAAATGGAGCTGCTG
This sequence comes from Heteronotia binoei, assembly GCF_032191835.1. NCBI lineage: Eukaryota > Metazoa > Chordata > Lepidosauria > Squamata > Gekkonidae > Heteronotia > Heteronotia binoei. Next base: position 53,301,107 of record NC_083228.1, on the reverse strand, counting down.
ACATGAGTGCAAGCAGAAGACTATACTGTCTGTTTTGTAGTGATGGTCCTTTATTATCATTTCACTTCTAAACAAGTTTAATAGGAAGTGCCATTTCTTTTAGTGGAATTTATTACGCAGCAGGACACCATCAGAGACATCTTCGTGCTTAACAGGGAATTATTATTTACAAAAATCTATCTGGGAAATACAGGAAAAAAACATACCCTGATGTAATCAGCAACAACAAAATGCCACATTGTATTCCTGCTCTTTCTGTGCCTTTGAAATGAAAAGGTTGCAACTCCTGAAGGCATGTCCCCCACAGGTCTGCAAAAAAACCATTCATGGCAGGAAAGCCATGGATTACTTTGCTCCAGCCCCTCTTAAAAAAAACATGAGGCAGCTATTGGTTGGCTGAATGGTTGTCATCCAATGGGAAGGCATAACAAAGAGGCTATGCATCCAAATCTCACCCCTTCCTAACAGGCTTTTGCCACCTGCTGCCATGCATCTTTTGTGTAAAGTACTTCATCACTTTACACTTTCAAAAGAAGTCTCTGTGTGGTGGTGGGGCAGCATCTTCAAGAGAACAGCATGTCATAGAGCATATACAGTCATCTTTTCTCTGCAACTGGATATGTGCAAAGTCAGTTGATTGCTACACAAAAGGAGTACATGAACCAAACTGTTAGGTAATCATACATACCTGGTTCCTACTGACAAAGTGTACAGGGACACAATGAAATTGTGGAGAATTTCAAACACTTTTATTAACTCCCTACTTTTGAAAAGGTGATAGTCCCACAAAAAGGATCTGATGTATAATTAACTGAATTCCTTATGATCATAACTATGGCCAGTTCACATAGCCATATTTAGATAGTGAAATCCTCATAGGTTGAATTATCCAGAAGATTTGGTAGTGCCTTGGGCACTTAAATGTTCTAATGTGTTGAGGCCACAGTCATCTGCATTCTTGCTCAATTCTCTGAAAATCTTCTATGTGGTAATGGGCATGGTTAAGCATGCACAAAACTGCATGCTACAGAAATCAATCAGAATAAATGATTTCTGGCAACTTCATTGTACTGAAATGCAAGTGCAAATTACTGGGATAAAGGAGCTGAGCTAGAGTAACATGGGTATATAAAGTAGGAAATACGTCTTTGTCGAAGGTTTTCAATGTCTCTTCAGTGTATGGAGAAAGTGAGTGGGCGAGATGGACAATGCAATGAAGCTCAGCTTTTGTCCTATAGAGAAGAATGAATGAGTGCTCATTTGACAAGTGCTGTAAACTGAGGGTAATCTTCTCAAATTATTTTGATGTACTCATCTCAGCCTAGCAGAAGAGGTACATTTGAATGCATTCTTGGATTTACATTCTGAGACGTTATTAGTCAAGAGCAGAAGGCCAAACTGCCAAAGGTTTATAGATTATTTAAATTCATTGATTTAACAGATAAAGTAAATACAGAAGTTATAGCAGCACATAGGCTTGTTTTAAACAATCTGTAAAGTAATACAAATTCACTGTACTGACTTGTAGATCTCCAACTTTTGGCCTCCAAGTGACTTCCACCTGTAATATAGCCTTACAAATGATAGTCAATTCATAGAGTGAACTATGCATGCATTAGAGCAGTCTTTGGATATTCTTGACCTGCAGCTTCAAAGCCATAAGATGCATTAATAGTGATGTATCTGCTACTTCTAGACACAGTGTAATTGTTCAGAAACTATTTTACTATTTCAGACCAAACCAAAACTCTCATATTCAAACTCAGAGTACTTTTAAAGGAAATTTAAATACAAACATTACACTATTGTGAAAACATGATTGTGCTATAGTACTCTGAAAAAATATTTGACAATAGCAACAAATTATTCTGCTACATCTTCAGAAACGTTTACCTAGGAAAATAACTACATGAAAAGTAATCTTAAGAAGGTCTGTTCTGCATTAGACCTTTAGTGAGGCTTACTCCCAGGAAAGTGCAGCCTTAGTCTTAGAAATTCCCCTAATCTGGAGTCAAGTTTAGAAGGTATCTTCCTTCTATATAAAAATATACCAATTTAGAGAGTCAATCCTTTCAGGTTTCAGTTTCTTGTACTCTAAAAGACATGCTTTAAACATGTACAATTTCCATAACTGATCAAGCATATGTTTATTTTTTTAACTTGGTTATCTGTAGCTGAATGAAAACTTTCTCTTGAGAAACACTATTAAGACATACTAAAGTTGCTCCTCACTCACTGCTTGCTTTTAATGTGCATTGTTATACACACACACACTCTTTGCAGGAACAACAATCATTTTGTACATTTCAGCAGTTTTATTTTCTTTAAATTGGAATATTATTGTGGAAATATTTTTTTCCCCCAAGACTCAAATGAAAACATCAGAAAACACTTGTATTTGGTGATCATACTTTAACAAGAGTGACATTGCCATGGCCCACTTAAGTCTTACTACTATGCAAAAACAGTATATGAGATAATTGGCTTGCTTCTAGATCTCAGAGAAGAGTCAAAATTCTACCATCAGATAGCACACTAGGGTCCAAATCCTACATAATCAACACAAAGTTACCCAAGTCAGTTAAAGTGAGATAATTATTGGTGTTTTTGAGTTTATCTTCTAAAAATCTAATTCCCTTCAATCTTAAAATCTAACAATATTTAGCACCTTTACAGTGCAATCCTAAGCAAAGCTATGCTCTTCAAAAAACATTAACTTTCAGTGGTCTTGAAAAGGTGTAATTCTGCTTAGGATTGCCTTATTTAAGAAATCAAAGTGCTTCACATGCATTATCTGGTTACTACAACCCAGTAAGATAAATATTTCCCACATTCTCCATGTGAGGCATAGACTGATAGATGGACTTCTATGTCTACAACCACTTATTAAATTCATGACAGTAGCCACATTCAAACCAAAGACATCTTGATCCATAGGTTGACTCTTGGCCACTATGCCTCAACCAGATGTCCTGTTCTGCATTAACTTAATTATAAATAATGTAGTTTTTTATCTCTACTTAAAATAATAGCACAACAATCAAGCTATTCAAAGCCTAAAGAAGGATACAACAGATTGTCTCATAAACCCCCTCCTCAATACCAATCATCCTAATGTTATTGATATGAAATTTAAGATGATATCAAATTTAAGTCTACATTCTGGAACCATATAAGCTATTTTCAGTCATTACGTTTTACCACACATAGAGAACATGATCCTCTACATTAGATCACTACACATGATCCTCCCAATATGCATGATTGCCATAACAAGAACACATATACTGAGGCTACAAATACACACACTGCTCCTTTCAGACAAAATGACAACTACACATTAGAGAGCTCACATGTAGAGTATCTTTCCCCATATGTGCAGTAAAACACAATAACGGAAAATGACAGTTTTGAGAGTGGTGTTGTTCTAAACACAGACAAAATTACCAGAAAGGGTTATATCATTAAGCATTCAGAAAATATAGTTACAAGTGGTAGATAGGAGGACAGGTTCACAGCAGACTTTTGCAAAACTACAAGACTTTTGCAAAACCACAGTTTGGTTTTCTAGAGATCATGCTAAAATCTCTTCCCAGTGGCCACATTTGAAAGATCCCTTAAAGTCAGGATCCAGACTCACCTGGGTCTCATTTGTGGTGCTGCGGGGGGGGGGGGCAGGAGAGTGGGGGGCAGCCATTTCTGCCTCGTTGTGAGGTGGAGGGGGCGGGCCAGTGGTCTTCGCATGGGAAGCTGGATGCTTGCCCGCCCTTTCCCCCTTGCAAACCTATGGGGGGTCTTGGACGGCGGGCAGGGGGCACCTGTGGGCTACTTTAAGCACTGCACAACTGCCACTCCCTCTCTCTTACTTCCGGATTGCTTGGCCCACCCACCCATCCCTTTATTTAGGTGTGTTTCAGGGGGTGCATGCAGTTTCTGTATTCATATGTTTATTCTTATCACAACTTGGCAGTAACAGCATGGGGCTGAATCCATTCTCAGGAAAACTGGCCTGCGTGCCCATTTCCTGAGTATGGGGATCACAGTAAGGGATCTTGACATGAGGGGCAGCTGAGGCACCCAGCCCGGGGGGCATATCTGGGGATCACCCTCATGCTCAGGTGGCAGGGGAGACCACCTCTGGGCTTCTGCCCTAGTGGGATCCAAAAACTTGTCATCCCAAGGTGACCAGCTGATCATTGACTGGTAGGTGGATCAGTCGATGTGCAGGATTCTTACTCCATGCTGTGCCAAGGCTTACTACATCTGTAAACAATAAAAGTTGTGACCAATTTTATTCCACTCTTTCCAAAAATACTGTGCATGTGTGTTATATCATTTGTGACATGTAAACTAAACTGGAGCTTGGATGCCCTCCTTTGCCCCTCCCCTTGGCGCTGGAGCCACAATAGATACCTAGTATGTCATAGATACAAAGTATTTCAGGACACAATTTCTTTGCATTTACTTGCATGCATCTCTTTGCCTCTTACACTCTATTATGAGATTGCTATGTAACTGGTGATTTGGGACTACATGGATGATATTTTGGGGAGATTCTGAATTCACTCCTCAAGTCCACAGTTTCCCATTTAGTTGAATCCTGAAACCCAGTTTCAACCCTCCAAAGCTAGTATCCACAGCAATTTCACTTCAATTGTATCCAGCAGAGCAGAATATCTGTATTTTATCTGAATATAAATTACTTCACAGTATCTGGTTCTCATGCCTTTCCACTGGGTCATAAGCAATTACAAATGCAATGACTGCTTTCTTTATGGAAGACAAATTTCTGTTCTCCAATTTTTCAAAAGAGCACATACATCTAACTATTGAGCTGTGGAGTCCCAAAATATTCTTCAGTAAAAGATCTCTGATTAAAATACTGCAAAAAAAAAGAATGTAGTAAGGTACCTTCAATATATATTTTACTACCACTACAGCTAGTTTCTGTTTAGGAACACAGCAAGACCACAGGATCTGTTACACTGCGGAAAGTAGTCTATACTGCTGGCGCCTCTGCCCAGCTCTCTGTCTGAATCTTCGGAGTGACAGACTAATGGGCTGCTTTCCAAATTTCTCCATGATCTCTTTGATTCGTGCCAGGTTGGTTTTGCTGATTGTGAAGTCACACCGGGTAGCTCCCATTTCATAGCCCACAGCACAGTTTTTGGTGGAGGCAGTGTAGCCCTCTGCTTTTGCAGTGACCACGTATTCTCCTGGATTTAGAAGGCGCCAATAATCCCCATCGGTTCCTGTTAAAGAATCAAAAAAGAATTATAACAATTTCTTCTTTGTTCTAAATTTCATCATGGTACTATATCAGGACAGTTCTTTCCTTGCACACTAATTAATTTTTCTGGGAGTAAGAGATCTCTCCCACTCTAAATTCTAACCCTGGAGATTTTTTATCTATCCTTCAATGTGCAACATGATTGCATGCTGTAGATATATGCCTTTGGATCTCTGCTTTATAAAATCTAGTTGTTTTATATTTTCCCTTCCCTGACCAGTTGGAATTTTAAAAGGCATTTATAACAGCACCCGTCTCACGGTCCCACTGGATCGTTTCTATGTGCTGTTTATGGCTACCCCAGCCCCTCAGTTTCTCCTCAGTTCTTCCTTTAAAACTTTTTCCTCAGGACTATATAACTCAAGGGGTGGGTATGATTTGGATTTTTCTCTATATTAGTCTTAGGGGTATTTGTTTTCAGATGGAAATATAATGCACTTTGTAGCGGACCACAGCAGCTTGGATAGTTTTCCCAAAATATAGGCTCCAGAGAACTTTAACATAAACCACAGATATTTATTTTAAACACAAAGTCTTAAACTGGGGATATGGGAGATATTTACATGGGCTATAAAGTATCTCATGCATTTAACAAGTTGCTCAATTGTTTCAGGCTTTAAAATATGTTTTCTTTCTTAGGTCTCTCAGGTTCACAGTTCCTATATAAACACTCTCCAACACTAGCAAAGGCTGGCCTCTTGGGTGTAATGTGCCAGGTCTCTCCAGTCGACTGGAGCCTCTAATCCCAGTCCTTCAAACTTTTAGACCCACATCTGTTCCCTCAACCACCTCTTTAGTTCTTAAGAGACGTATATATATATGTGTCTGTGACCGTTCAGGTCTTCACAGTGACTCTCCTTCTTAGTCATACACAGCCCCTTGCTGTTTTTATAGAGCTAGCAGTCAGCTTTGCTTCCCACGAAGGCTCTCCACAGCTACTGCCCCAGCTCCTTCAAAGACCAACTCTCTCAGACTCTGTCAGGCACCAACTCTTCTCCTCAGCCGTTAGCTGACCATCTCACACTCAGAGTTCCGAGCACTCTGGCCCCCACCCTCAGGTCACCTGACGCAGGCTCTGTGCGTCTTCAGTTTTCTGTTTAACCCATACCTTACCGTCACAGCATTTTCTTTTTTTGATGAAAGATGATGGGAAAGGTATGATGTCTTGTTGCAGTATGACACAAATGTACAAACCGAACAAGTATTTAATATGTAAAGAAATTAATACACATGTAGTATGAGACTCTCATCAAATTAGACCCTTCAAATGGCAAAAGACTGCTTCTCCCAGCTTTCCTTGCAAAATTGATTTGAGCCCATAACCAGGACACAAGACTGTGATTTAAATCCCAGGTGTTGGAAAGGTCACCCAGCTGTTGCTATCAAGAATGTGTGCCATTTTGAATTTCAGTAGGAGGAAGGCATTATGAGCCACTGTCTAAGGCAGAGACATAGGCACTGTATACTTGAGGGTTTTTTTTTTTTTTTTAAACATTCTGTGCAAAATTTCCCATGAAAACCTGAATCTGATGACCTGTATAAATTTTACTGTAGCACCCATAATAGCCAAGACCAGTCTAATCTTGTCAGAGCTCAGAAGCTTAGTAGTGTGTGTACTTGGATAGGAGACCACCAAGGAAAACTAGGGCTGATATGCAGATGAAGGCAATGGCAAACCCCTCTGCCCATCTCTTGCCTTGAAAACCCCATGAGGTGGAACTTCAGCTCAACAGCATGCATGCACACACATACCCATATAGATTACACTACATGTCAATTTGCATATTTTGCTGACTTGTAAAATGTATTCTTCATCTCCTGTACAAGAAGAAAAGCTGAAGGAGACTGGTATTGAATCCCTGTTATTCTTGGACACTGGAACTCAGCCTCTGGAACTCCCTGTGGTTTTAGAAACTGTGCATCAGTTAAAAACTATCACTGCAGTTAAAAATATTTGCATTTGCTGTTTAGAAAGGGAAGTTATATCCAGAGAACTCATTTCAGACACTCCAAAAGTAATATGGTGCATGTTGAAGTTCTAGAGGAGGGATGTGCTAGAATATATTATTGGTGTTGACTATGTGTACTTCCTATTATTTCAGACTAGTGACAGGCAAATTCTACCCTGCAAAATTTTCAGTTGGGCTCTCAACTATTACAGGTAGTTTGCTTTCTAGAAAGGCTGCTTTTAATAAGAGTACTATATTGCATTTTTTTGTTATTGCATTTTTTATTATTGCATTTTATTATTGCAGTTTAGAAACTATGGTGCAACAGGAAGTAGTAGATTATCTAGGCATAGTGTGTCACAATCCCTTTCATACTATGTGTCCTTACAATGTTTTACTTGATAGCTCTCTAACTCCCTTTGTGGAGTTGAGAGCAGCTCTAGGGGCATTTGCAATTACCCATAAAGAAAAGTTCAAATCAATTTCTGCTATCAGGACACTTTCTTCTAGGCCAAGACTGATAATTTAAACCAACAATTTCTGGCCTTGGATTCACAAAGGTTTATAAGGATGGAATACAAGTCATTTCTAATTGCATATTAAGCAATAATTGAAGGGTGGCAAATATCAAATAAATAAAAAATAAAATTATAATAAAAGCAAATATTATTAGTAGAGGATATCTGCATTATGAACCCATTATTTTAAAAACATCATGGCATCACTGCTCCAGATCTTTCCTTGAGAGTATCCACAGAGAATCAGTTTTCGAGGGGAAACTATTTTACTTCTTCCAGTGATTTTTGTGACAAATTAGCCAAGATTCATCTGTGAATGAAAATGGCAGCCACAAACCCTTCTCTCCAAAGGAGGAATGCAAAATAACTAATACAGATTTACATATTTGGAACAGAATTATTTCCCAGCCCAAGTTCTTTTCTCTAACTTGGCTTTCTGAAATTCTTTAACTGGTAGTTGGTAGAATTGAATCTAGGTAGCATTCTACATACATGTAAAGCATATGTTTTGCTATTGATCTAAAGGTAATATGTCATTTTCTATTCTTGCTTTAAGTAAGGAAATAAATAAAGAAGGAACACACCTACCCTTTATAGATGCCCTGTTTCCATTCTGTATGCCAAATACGGCATAAGATAGCTGGTTATGGCAATATAATTTGAATGATACAAAAAAAAGTTCGAAGACCAGGATTGTATTTGTTTTGATTATAGATTATTGTCCTGATATTGAAATGCTTACATCACAATATGTCTGATAGCTAGTAGAAAGTTATTACTAACATCCTTAAACCCTTATTAAGAAAATGCAAAAGAAAGATCCATATAATTAGCAGGTATTGTAAACCTCCATTATGTAAAGACATTACTATATTTATTACCTTGGCTGCCCATCCATAATAGTTTCTTTCCTGCCTGCAAAACAACGCTAATCTATAAACCTATTAAACTTGAGTGTTTTGTTTCAAGCCAATTGATTTCAATGAGATTCAACCAACTGAACTGTAAGTACTCCAGTTTTTCTGTGGATTTGGGTGCAAATTAGTTTAAACCTATTGATAAGAGTTTAATGCATATCATAGTCACACACATATAGAAATGGTGGGATTGAAACAATTATTTTCTAAGGTAAAAACAGATCAGTTTAAACTTAGTTTAACTTCTCATGCTTCTTTACTTTTTTCTACTATCACATGTAGTGGTTTAACTACTGTAAAAATCATTCCAGGGGCCTGACACTATGCCTTAGATATATTAGAATTGCTTGACACTTTATTTAGGTTGAACAAAATCCATTTGGAGTGGCTTGTACTATTTATTTGTTTATTCAGAAATTTATTGCTCATATTTCACTCCAAAGAGGACCCAGAGCATCTTAGAACATCATTTGTAGGTCCTAAAATGCTAGGAGAAATGCAGGAATATAATTTTTAAAAAGTATCTCTTAGGGTTGCCATTCCCCAGGTGGAAGCAAGAGATCCCCTGATTTCATGGACTCCTGGCTAGCAAGGGGGAAGCCCCATCCCCACAGTCATGACCCAGCACAACAGTCCCAATGTGATGACATCATGCAAAAGTGATGTCATCATGAAAGGGACGTCATGCAGCAACACTCTGGTATTTTGGAAAAAACTCTATGGTAACCATAGAGTGTCTTCCAAAATACCAGTGTTTCTGTGTAGCATCCCCAGCATGATGATGTCACTTCCACATGACATTATCATGTTGGGGATGTTGTGTGAGGAAAAGCCCCCTTTCCGAACATCGTAGTCACCAGCATGGTTGCCAGAGCACCTGGAGAAGTAACTCACACACTTCTGGCCAGAGAGTGTGGGCAAACCTATCCAGGGATATAAAGGACTTATGTGTACAAGCAGCCACAAGTTACATAGGCACTCTAGACCGGTATAAGAGTGCCTACTAGCAGAACGGATGTCTTCCCATTGTCCCATATGCCAGTCATGGAGCAGAAGAGACTGCGCCGCCAAGGAGCTATCCAGGTGAACGGTTATGAAGCGCTGACCATGGAATCCACCATGGAGGGCTAACACCACATGTAGTCATCTTCCCACCAGACTTGACTCCATTTCATCATAACAGAAGGCTCACGTACACAGCAGATGTCACCTTTGACCTACAAGCAACCCATCTACCCAAAGAATGGTTAATCACCCAACAGTCACTCTCTTTGTTCCACGGAACCCTGGACAAAGACTAGTGCCCAGAAGAAGACAGAAGAAGAGGAAGACCATCTTCAGCCAGAGCCAAGTTCCTTTGTACATGCTGGGTGTTACCTACGCCACAATTAGACTCTTTATTGTCACCCTTTCAGATACGTTCCCTAATCTTAAAGTGTTCCCCACCAAGTAGTCACTTCTATTCTTCTATCCAACTGTCACTTTGGAGCCATCCCCAGGTCAATTTCAACCTGAAAGTTTACTCAGGTACTCCTGGACCAAGCTTGTTCATTGGTCAGCCGTGGACACCCAATTAGGTGCCACCAATGAACCTCCTATTGGCTACTGCAGAAGCCCAGCCCTTATGGTCACTGCAGAACCTCCCCCTTCTCCTCCCATCCCCTAAGGGCTTAAGAGAGTCCTTATAACCTGTGGACTAGCTACCCACAGGTGTGCTTCTATCAGTAGCCCAACTTCCGCTGCATAGATCCATCCCCGATTCCTGATCAGTTTTGGGTCCCTTACCTGCGTCCTCACTCGTCGCCAATTGGAGCCTTCCTCGAAGACTACGATAGGTAAATATTACCCTGTGTGTCTACCCCTATCTATCTATATTTCCTAGGACTGTATGTGTGATTTTATGTGTATTTTTATCTTGTATGGAAGACTATAATTTTTCCAATAAATTATAATTGATTTTACTAAATTAGAGTCCCTGTTATTTTAAGCATTACTCTCTGGACGTGTATCTTGTATACACTGGTAAAAAGATCCTGAGTGAGCCAGGTGCCCACCTGACTAATTCCCCAACCTCGTTTTGAGAGCATTTTGGCTTACAGTTGTGCGTGGCAACATTACCCTGCCCCCTATTCCCAGAAAGCTCCCTTCCTCCCACCCCCACCAGCAAGGAGGTAAGACCTGGCAACCCTATTCCTCCTCCATTTTATTCTAACAACAACAATCCAGCCTTGATTAGGCTGAGAAAGAGTGACTAAGGATAGCTTCTATGGCAAAAAAAATATTTGAACCTGGGTCTCCAGATCCTACTCTGACTAACCACTACACTACATTGACCTTTATCACAGAAGTATTTAAGAAGGAAAATGTGTAGGCAAATAAAGGTATATTCTTGTAAATGAACAGTTTCTTTATACATAATATTTAAAACATGAAAAGTCTTTGGCACTCCACAACCCTTGAAGCAGTTAGGAAATTTCCAAATGTAGGTTTGAATTATTATCTATATTCTAAATTTGAAGCTTTTTTCATGTGAAACCCATGATATATTGTATAGTTAACCTGGAAAGCCTGCTGAGAGCACTTGTCAAGGGTTCCTAGGATGTAACATTGTATAAAAGCATAAGCATAGAATCTCCCACAGGAAGAGCCATTTTCACACTCATGCAAAATGACATTGTTACTATTATTTGCTCTGCCCATGGGTGACTTACAATACCATGCGCTGCTATAACAAAAGGTGTTAGAGAAAAACACTGCATTTTGAGAACTGTGGGGCTGTTTGTGCTAAAATTGGCTCACATATGGTATGCTATCTTTATGAGGATTAGAAATGTGACTCAAAGGATAGGTAAGCAATATGCCATAATTCTGCGCAGCCTCAGTGAAAAACAAAACAAATTAAGCCCAATTGTAGTCAGGAACTGCATGCTGCATCTCACAGTGACCAGCCACTGGCTGCCTGCCCTTTATTGAGATGTCAAGCAGAAAGACTTTCCACTGCAGTAAAACTAAGACATCTTACCCAGTTATAGGCTCTGCATATCCCTCATGTGTTTGGACCATTAAGTAGGTTAATCAATATCCTAATATAGATTTAACATCAAAATAAGCCTCCTTTTTAAGAAAAGAAGCTGCATGCTTCTTCATTAACATTTCCCAAATATTTGATACCTGGAAGAGGTTCAAGATGCCAAGAATTCACTTAGTGAAGGGCAATAGTGAGAATGTATGGGCCTTGAAGAGTATTGGCTTAGGCATCTGGACACTGGTGTACTGAATGAGAATGTAGAATCGGGTACTCTTCACTAAAAATTCCACTATCACACATTATTGCATGAAGCAACCTAGGCAGTCAGTAACTGTAGTCTCAAAATAATATGATGGGTAAAACTGGCACAAGAGCCCCGTGGCGCAGAGTGGTAAAGCTGCAGTACTGCAGTCCTAAGCTCTGCTCATGACCTGAGTTCGATCCCAGCAGAAGCTGGGTTTTTAGGTAGCTGGCTCAAGGTTGACTCGCCTTCCATCCTTCTGAGGTCGGTAAAATGAGTACCCAGCTTGCTGGGGGGGGGGAGTGTAGATGACTAGGGAAGGCAATGGCAAACCACCCCATAAAAAGTCTGCTGTGAAAACGTTGTGAAGGCAACGTCACCCCAGAATCGGAAATGGCTGGTGCTTTCACAGGGGACTTTAGAACTGGCACTCCTTGGTAGGTACTAGAAGTGGATTTGACTACAATATTATTTGTTGACTACAATATTACAAATAGATCACAGGCTACTGATGAGTCAAATTAATCAACAAATTGGCCAAAAGTATTAGAAGTGTCCATCCTGAAATATACATGAATATTTCTGTTACAGTGATTTCTAGAACACAAAAACACAAATTCTGAATTCTTAGGATTATGAAAAGAAATCAGCAAGAAATTTTGTTTTACATGTCAGTAGTCAGCATTCTCCTGCTAGTTTGCTACCATTTCCTCTTCTCACAGGAAATGGTGTACAGCGGTCTGGACTGTCAAACCCCATTGTACATTCTGCTAAATCTAAAGAACCAAAGATTAGGTGGAATCTATGTTCTGTGAAAGTTCTGTGACATTGGAACCTCCGACAGCCCGCCGCATCGCAGCATGGCTGCCAGGGAGATTTTGCCCCTCCCCATGGAAAGAGTGGGCGATTTAGCACGCTTTAGGCACGTCTTCAGGGGGCGGGGCTTCAGCGTGCCTTCTGAAACCTCCGCTCCCCTCTCGTCAGTTCTCCTGCGGTGCTCGGTGGAGCGTGCTGTCATGCTCTTAGCTGGCATTGGGGGGGATTAGGCTTGAAGGGCTGTTTGGCGCGGAGCGTGGCGCAGCGTTGGGCTCTGACCTCGTCATGGGACTGATGCAGGGAGTCATTTTAGCACGGCGGGCATCCTTCGTCTGGCTGTCGGTCCCTTTACAAGGCCTGCGCAGCGTGGTTCTGTGTCAGGACCTTCCCTTTCCCCCCTCGTGGTTGGCATTTTTTTGGGGGGGGTTGCGGGGGCACTTCATAGGGCGATGGGGGGCTGCATTATTGGAAGGCCTTATTCCAGTAAGCCCCTTATTTCTCAGTGGGTCTCCCTCTTAGGGCCTGGTGGCCTTGGTGGCCATTTTAAGTGGGTCTGAGGCGGCAGCCAGCGGGTGGGTGAGCGTTGGCCATTTTATGAGGCACTGGAGTTGCTTTCTTCCCTCTTGCTTCTTGTCCCTGGTGGCCATTTTGTGCCTGCTTTTTGCCTTGCCTCTTGTCCTTGGCGGCCATTTTAGGTGCTTTTGAGGCGGCAGACATTTTAGGGGTGGCTTTTGGCCTTTTTTCTGAGTGAGGAAATTGAGTGGTTTTGGGGGGTTGTGAGACTTAGCCCCTGGGGCAGAGTGGTAAAGCTGCAGTACTGCAGTTTAAACTCTCTTACATTTTTGTTTAGTGCCGTAATCCCTATGGGCGGCAAACATGTCGGGGTGGAAAGGCGGTATAAAATCAAAGAGTAAGCAGCCTGCTCGTAAGGCTCCTAAGCCACCCCAGAAGCGTCCTCCGCCCCCCTCGTCTTCAGACGAGGAGGGAGAGGACGAGGTGAACACAGTCATTTTTCAGAGGCTGCAGGCCCTGGAACGGGCATCTGGCCTTCTTTTTTCTCAGATGCCGGGGAAAGGGCGGGTTCCTAAGCTGGCTTTGCAGGTAGATATACTGACCCATTTGTCTATTTTGGATGGCAGGTCTGTGTGACTGCTAATGGAAGAGCTATTGGGCTGGTCAGCTCGGATGCTGGATCTGGCCCATCATCCGGTATGGTTGGTGCGGGAACAGCATTGGTGCCTGCTGTACCTCCTGATAAGTTGGGGGATGGTTCTTTGCCCTATACTGGGCCTGTGTGGCCCTGGGGGTCCTGGGGATCTGCTGCCCCTGATGGGGCTGGTGTTGCTTTAGGTGGTTCCGGGACTCCTTCAACTTCGGCTGTGGGACAGCAGAATAACTGGATGTGGCCACATGGTCAGTTTGGCCCTTTCGGTAATTGGCCTGGGGCCAGGCAGCAGGAGGCAGCTGCAGCTTTAACTGGCGGATGGGGTTTCCCATCTCCTTACGGGGTGGTCCCGTTTGATGTTATGCCTTTTGGTGAGGTTGCTTTACCTTTGGGTGATCACCTGCTGCCCGCCACAAGAGACAAAATCCTTAAGGGGGAATATGTTGACATATTCTCCCTTTTATTTAGGAATTAGAAAAAAAGGATAAGGAAGAGCTTGATGATAAAGAGAAGGAGAAGCTTAAGAAGAGGAAGGTTGATCAGTCCTGGGCCAATTGGCTTCCAGGGGTTTTTATATATGCAGGAGTAATAGCGTGTGCTCAGTCCTGGTGGGCGGCAGCACTGATGCAGTACATGGACATCATATACAAAGGGTATACGATGTTCAGTGGCCCGATCTGGATTCAATATGACCAGGAATTTAGGATGAGGGCCGCGTTGTACCCTTCTCTCCCTTGGGATTGGATTCACCAACAGTTGTGGCTGCAGGTGATGTCACCTGCGCGGCCCAATCTGGGGGACCGCTCTGACAGTGGTCACTTAGTTTCTAAGGGTTCCTCTTCTCCTTCCAGTTCATTATCATCTTCCCGCAGCTCTGTGGGGCAGGCGGTTCAACCCCGCTTGCTTTGCTGGAAGTTTGGGTCGCAGGGGGCGTGCAGTCGGAAAGCTTGCCAGTTCAAGCATGAATGCCCCCTGTGTGCTGGCCTACACTAGTTTAACAACTGTCCAAGAGTTTGGCCATGCAAGGGTCAGAAAAAAACGGGTGGGGGTCCTTCCCAAACTGGAAAAGGGCCCCAGCCCAATAAAGGTGGGATCTCTTGAGCAATGGCTTCGTAGGTGCCCATGTAGGGCTGACAGTTTATATTTGTTGAATGGTTTTACGTTAGGTTTTAGAATTCCTTTTCAGGGTTCTCGGGTACCAACTTGGTCTCGGAACCTCAATTCAGTTAAGGGTTTAGAGCATGTAGTGGAGGCTAAGATTGCCAAGGATCTGGCGGAGGGCAGGATTTTAGGCCCATTTGCTAGTCCTCCAGTGGTTAACCTTAGGGTTTCCCCTTTAGAGGTGGTGCCAAAGAAGGTGCCTGGTGAATTTTGTTTGATTCACCACCTTTCTTACCCCAAGGGTTCTTCTGTTAATGATGGGATACCTGAGGAACTATGCTTAGTTAGGTATACTACCTTCGATCAGGCCGTGGGCATCGTTCGACGCTGTGGTCAGGAGACTGAGTTGGCTAAATGCGATATCAAATCTGCATTTCGCCTTCTCCCTGTCCATCCGGATGATTTTGAGCTTTTGGGTTTCTGTTTTGCAGGGCAACTTTACATGGACAGGGCATTGCCTATGGGCTGCTCTGTATCGTGTGCTGCTTTTGAGTGTTTCAGCACATTTCTTGAATGGGCTGTGCACGAGAAAGTGGGTTTACAGGATGTTGTTCATTATTTGGATGACTATCTGTTTGTGGGCGGATTCTGGATGCTGCACTCAGTTGTTGTCCGACTTTATTGAGCTGGCCACTGAGCTGGGTGTGCCATTGGCCGAGGAAAAAACAGAGGGCCCGGCCCATTGCCTTGTGTTTTTGGTGACTGAGCTGGACTTTTCTCCTCAAAAAGAAGGTTACGCTTCTTGAGTTGCAGCAGTTAGTTGGGCATCTTAACTTTTCTTGCAAAGTGGTTGCCTCGGGTAGGGCTTTTCTCCGCAGGTTCTGTGACGCTATGGTGGGCCTTCGCTTGCCCTAGCACCGGACCAGGGTTACTAGCAGCATGAGGAAGGACCTGCGGGTGTGGCAGGAGTTTTCGGAATCCTTAAATGGGATTTCTTTTTGGAGAGAGGACATGAGGCTTGAGGCGGACCTTCAGGTCATGTCCGATGCTGCTGGGTCATTAGGTTTTGGAGTCTACTTCCGTGGACACTGGTGCATGGAGGTGTGGCCGGATTCATGGGTGCAGGCCGGTTTGAGCTGGGATCTCACGTTTTTGGAATTTTTTCCCATTTTGGTTGCGGTTTGGCTGTGGGGGAGCAATGTGGTCGATCGCACTGTTCATTTTGGGTGCGACAACATGGTTGTTGTTCATGTTATTAATTCCCTTTCATCCAAATCGCAACAGGTTATGAGGTTGGTGAGGCAGCCTTCTGACAAAACAACAGTTTTGGGCAGTGGCATCTAGGGCTTTAGCTTTGTTGGGGTTGTCTGGAGTGAGGTTTGGTACTCACACCTTTAGAATTGGGGCGGCCTCTATGGCTGCGGCCTTGGTTTATTCTTCTTCGTCCATCCAGCACCTTGGCTGTTGGCGATCTCAGGCTTATAAAGGTTATAGTCGCCCTTTGCTCCATTCTTAGCATTGTTATTCAAAGCTGGGGGTTGTTTAAGGTTGGGTTTTATAACTTGTCTGTTTCTCTTTTTAGATGCTGTTGTTCCTGGCCAGAGGAGCTGAGTTCTCATCTGCGGACACAGTTATGTGATTTGGGCGGCACATCAAGCTCGGAGAACTGCGTTGGCTCTCAGCTGGGGCTCAGCAAATATGTTACGGTTGAATAGCGGGTTCGCCGGGGTCTTCAGTGGCCCGGCTTGCTACCGCTTTTATTTCATGGGTGTGTGGGCCCTCCTCCTCAGGTTTTAATTATTCACCTGGGGGGGAATGATCTCAGGCTGATTAAAGGCAAGGTTTTGATCTTGCAAGCTCAAAATGATTTCAAGTACATTAGGAAGAGATGTCCTGGTACCATGATTCTGCGCTTGGTGTGGCGCTGTGCTTGGAATCCAGCTGGGATAGAGAGGGCTCATTACAGAGCGAATAAGGAGATTTGCAAGGCACTGGAGGGTGGTTTGGGCCACTATTTGCCCCATTCGGATATTTCTTCAGAATGTCTTGACTAGAGATGTGCAAAAAAAAAAAAAAATCGGTAGTACACGGATTCGGAAATAAATGGGGGGGGGGGATACGGAATCCCGTATATTTCTGAATTCCATAGTCGGAATAGCCACATATACAGTAGATGTGCGGCTATTTCTGAATATACGGCCCCATTATACCCTATGGGCCATTGAAATCAATGGCAAATAGGGTATATTTGAAGCCGCCTGGAGGGGAGGGTGTTTGAGGGAGAGCCCCCAAATTTGCAGGGGACCTGCAGGGGACTCTCCCCTACAAACCCCCCAAGTCCCAAAAAGATTGAGCCAGGGGGTCCAATTCCTGGGGCACCCAAAGCGAAACCTAACTTCACACCAGAGAATCTCTATAGGACCCAAATGTTGATGATGATGATTTTGGATTTATATCCCGCCCTATACTTTGAATCTCAGAGTCTCAGAGCGGTCACAATCTCCTCTACCTTCCTCCCCCACAACAAACACCCTGTGAGGTAGGTGGGGCTGAGAGTTCTTTCATAGCAGCTGCTTTTTCAAGGACAACTTCTATGAAAGCTATAGCTGACCCAAGGCCATCTCAGCAGGTGCAAGTGGAGGAGTGGGGAATCAAACCCGGTTCTCCCAGATAAGAGTCCGCACACTTAACCACTACACCAAACTGGCTCTCGTGCAAAAATGCGCTATAGTGCAAAAATGCGCTATAGTGCAAAAATACACTATATACATCTATCTACTCTATGAACCCTGCCACACAAAACACAATCTGCTCAAACCCAGCTCTCCAGCCCTGCCCCAAGGAACGTGGGGAGAGCTGGCCAAGCACAACAAGCATGCTGGCTCTGGGTCTCTCACCCAGGTGCCAGCTTCCCTACCATAGAACACACAATCTACAGATGCCAGCTCTACAGCCCTGCCCCAAACAACATGGGGAGAGCTGGCCAAGCACAACAAGCCTGCTGGTTCTGGGTCTCTCACCCAGGTGCCAGCTTCCCCCCCAAAAAAACCAGAACCAGGAAAAAGGACAACAGGAGAAGGCCAAGAAACTCAACTGTTAAAAAGTGGCCTTTTAAACAATGAAAATTAGGCCAAACAGCCCCCCCCCCAAGAACCAGAACCAGAAGAGAAAAGGAACAACAGCAGCACAACACAGCAGCAACAAATGAAACACAGAATCCTTTTAAAACAGTAAAAAACTTAACTTTTAACAATACAGGAACTTTACCAACCCCTCCCCACCAAAAAACCCCTTCACCCTAACCCCAAGAAATTCAAGCCACCCAAATCAGGAAAAGTAAAAGGACACTGCACTTTTAAAAGTCCTCTCACTAAAGTAAGATATGGGCAAATTGGCAAAAAACCCCACCCCAGGCCCCCTCCCCCAGCAGAACCCCCTAACCCTAACCCCAAATAAGCTACCCACCACCCAAATTTGGATAAACAAAGGGACTCTGAGTCTTAAAAAGTCCTTTTACCAACTAAAATAAAAACAAGAACCCCAAGACTGTCTTACCTTAGACGTCTTCTCTACTCCAAGCAAGTCTGGTAAGGCTGAGAGACAGCAGCAGCAGCTGAAGCCAAAGGCCAGCACAGCACAATCTCTCTCTCACACCAACACACACCAACACAGCAGCAATGGAGGAGTCCAGCCAGGCAGACTCCTTAAAAAGATTCTCTGGCCCTACAGAGACCAGTTTCAAAAAATAGCACTGCTCTGTGATTGGCCAGACAACAGTGCTTATTTGGATACCCAAGTAAGCAAAAGATCAAAAGAACAATGTTGCTGATGGCTGGGGGATCAGCTACACAACAGCCCTGCAAAGCATGCATTTGCAATGCATTTTGCAAATGCATGCTTTGGATTGGCTGCTAGGGCTCCCCTTCCCCCTCCCCCCTCCCTGATCCCAGGGAGGCTATGGGAGAGGCAGGAAAAGGCTACCAAAGGCGGGAAAGGAGGCAAGCAGCTCCCCTGAGGCTGCAGAAGCCCCTTTCCCGCCTTTTCCATGGATTTCCGTATACTTCCGAATATCTATACAGAAGTATACGGGGAGCCATACTCGGCTCCCGCATAATGGGCCCCAATTGGATTTGGCTGTATGCGATTCCGTATACAGCCGAATCAGGGGTGATTCGACGGTTGATTCGGTTCGGCCGAACCGAATGCACACTCCTAGTCTTGACCTCTACAGAGGGGATGGGGTGCATCTCTTGGAAAAGGGTAATATGCTTTTCCTGAGGGATCTTTGGCAAGGGCTTGTGTTGGCCTTGGGTCTTTCAGTGGGTGCTAAGCCCTAAGTAGAGACTTGGCCTTAGTTGTGGCAGGTTTTGCTGGGTTTATGGCACCATGCAGCCTGGAAAGGACCGGTTAGCCTTCCCCTTTTGGGGAGTTAGGGGTCTGGCAGGATCAGCTTTTGGGTATTGGTGACCTGAGGTGTGTGAATGCAGACTGTCCTAGAGACTCGATTAGATGGGTGCCTTTTGCTGAGATGTGCGTCTGGTGTCTGGGCCCTCCGGTGCAAGCGTCCCTGCTGGGCCTACCTGACGGGAGCTGTGACACACAGCTCCGACTGGGGGGCTGGGTCTCTCGCCCGCTGAAAAGGGCAGGGGAGCGGTCTGAGGAGACCCCTGGGCCTGACCTGGCCGCAGTATGATTGCCCTTGCAGTGTTATTTAATAAAGTGGCCCATAGTTTTACCAATGTATTTGTGTCCGCCTCTTTATTCCGCCTTGGGGGGGGGGGCAATATCTTTAAAAACAGTTGCAACAGACCCTCAGATTGGAAAATAATGGTTCTGAAATTCCAGAACACACTTAAAAATACAGATTTAAATCTTGAACCAGTACTGTCCCACCTGAGAATCAGGAATAAACAGTTATGGAATTATAATGAATTTTTTCTCACAGCACATCCTTAAAATATATTCTGCCCATAGTATGAAGAATACAGGCTGCTAGACTTAGGTATGTCATGCTCAAGGGCCCCATGTATTTCAGGGAATACATAAATATATTCTGATGCACAGTATTACTTGTTGCAATAACTCATTCACCTAGTAATTAAATGACCAATTAATAAAGGTATGTCTTTTTAAACTCAGTGTTGACTGTGTTTTGGTTATCCTTTCCCCTTTTCCTTGTAACACAGAGCTGCAGTTACCTGTACGGATGTCATGGTTAACACCTTCTACAGAAATGATGGCATTAGGAATTCCTTTTCCATGTAGATCTCTCACTATGCCTTTAATGCCACGGTGTACCTGTTGGTAAAATTAAATTAGCAAATGTATAAGTAATAAAAATGAAAACAAACACAAAGAATCCTGCCATTTCCAGTCATGTGCAAACAAAAAAACATCATATACACAATAAACAATGGACTGGACCCAGTTGCTGTACTGAGCAAAGTTTGAAGCTTTCTTGTAGCAGCCATTTTTCTCCAAATTAAGTGGCTCTTCTTCCAACATGTGTAAATATATACTTTCCCAAATACTATCATTCATTTCTGGATAAAAGGGAAGACCCCTCTCAGAAGACCCCTCTTTCTTGATAAGATGTGATTATTAAGTTTTGCCAACAAGGCCCTGATCATAATGTCAGGAAGATGCAGGATTAGGCTACAAGCAAAAGGGGCTTCTCATTGGTCATCTATGTCCCATGTGGATGAGGGATTACAAATATCTCTTATGATCAATGAATCCCCAGTAAATGAAAGTAATCAGCTCACAATGATTACTAAGTCTCTGTCCTCTGTACTGCCTATCAATATTACTGGATAAAAAAGAACAAGAGACTAGTAGCACTTTTAAAGACTAACAAAATTTGTGGCAACTTTCGTGAGTCATTGCTCAGTTCTTCAGATACAGCTAAAATGTGAGTCCATTTATCCTTATAAATGGAGAGTAGAGTGATTTCAGATGCCGAGTGATGGCAAGTGAATGACAATAGCAGATGTGATTGTATTAGATGTGATATTCAGAGGAGGAAGAGTATGTGTGGCGAAATCAGCACTGGTAATGAGGCAGGAAACCTAGGTCTCAGTTCAGTCCAGGAAAATGTCTTGTCTTGAGGATCATTATCAGTTGATATTCAGCACTCTATTGTTCTAATTTCCCTGTGAAATGCCTTTGTAAGAGAACTGGATAGTTTAGTGAGGTCCTTGACTTGGTCCGGTTGGGGCTGGCAGTGGCAGAGTATTGAAAAGACTGTTGACCTTGATTGTCTACAGGAAATAACAAGTAATAGTGGGCTGTTGAGGAGGGTTGCTAAATAACAGAAAAAAAGTGGAGAAGGGACTTGGTGTTGATTACAAATGTTCCTATGAGCAGTGGTGTCTATAAAGTTAGGTACTGAAAGCTGCCTTGAAAATCACTTCTCCATCTTTATCTAATAGGATGATACATGAACTAGATGTTGCTTCCTGTAGTAATTCTGGACAAGATGCATGGAAATATAACATGGGAATGCAAGTATTTTGGAGAGTGGTTGAGTATATGACACCCAAATAATTCACACAGTTAGTTATACATGCGAAGTTTCTCAAAAAGGGATGCATATGTTTCTATTCCCTAGGGATGCTTCAGAAATTTGTTTCCTCTGAACTTCACATTTTAAAATTTGAAACTACCTTGTCTTTTTTTCTAAAATAGAACTGTGGTATTAGGGAACATGCTGCCACTTTCATTTCACATGTATGTCTTTCATTCCTCTGTGTAATTGATGTATATGTATGCAGTGGTAAAACACTACAAAAAGGAATTCTGATGTGAACGTTTGTTCAGTTGTGTAAATGGTCTTTTGTGTATTGTTTTAACAATGCAAGGAACACATGCATGCACAAAAAAGTATCCTATAATGGTACATATGATCCCACAAATGTTGCTATTTTTCAGTGTTTTATCAATGCACATTTGTGTGCTGATGATGCTAAGAAGGAAATATGTATGTGAACTGATATTTGTGGCAAATTTCACATAACCCAATTCAAAAATTAATTTTACATGTTCTCATATTTAAATTTGAGTTGAGGAGGAGAGGAACACATCACCAAAAGCATGATGATAGAAAGGAATGGAGAATATCTGCTAATTTTACCATTTCCATATTACATTTCTTCCCATACACCTGTGCCTTTTAAAAAACAATGAAGATAACTCAGATCCTGAAGAGTACCCCAGATCCTGCCCCACTGAAATGATTTGTTGTGGTTATTTTTAATATCATCTACCAAATGTTTACCTTTCCTGTTTCTTGTGATTGGGGCTTGACCTAGATTTTCCTCCTCAGTTTGACTTATTAGGAGAGCTAAAGGGCATATAATCACAAGGCATCTTGAATATATGTATGTAAACAGAATCTGTTATATTTCTCTATGAATAATGTAAGCTTTGAAATACCACTGTTAACATAATATCAGCCTCAGAGGCATGAAAAGCTATTAAATCCACTTGTTCATTCTTACAGCTACTCTGGTTATCTAGATTTGTGGGATCCAGATAAAACAACTAAAGCAACAATTAAATAACTGCTTCATTTTTATTTAAAGATTTTTAAAATCATCTATAACACGCTTTGAGATATTAACATGCATTTTACTTGTAGCAACTGAAAAAGTCAGATTTAAAAATTATCTGCCATTGTTTCTGAAGGATAAGATCTCCTTCCTTTGTGCAAAAAAACCCCTACCAACTCAATCCAAATACAGATAAATAACCTGAAACCTCTCCAGGAAAGAATCATGCACACTTCAAATGCACCAAATAGAAGCTTGGGCAGCTATCTGAGATTGCAAGGATTGCGTGGAAGAAAAGCGAACTCTAGAGAAGAAATGGTGTTCAAATAAATTATTCTTCTATTCTTTATCAGTTTGCTTAATGCTGCACAGTATTATGTGGAGAAGGGGCTCAAACTTCCAGTGATTAGCAAATTTGTATCCTAAGGAATATCGGATTGATTTTCAATAATTTAGATTTAATATAATAATTTTGCAAAGGTTGTCTGGCTAGTATTTGTTCAACTACACCAGGTTAGGCAACTGGCTCCCTACCTGCCTCACCCCAATCTAGCTATGGTAATCCGCAACAGTCACCTCCAGGATAGACTGCTATAATTCACTCTATGCAGGCACACCCTTGCACCTGACCCAGAAGCTCTAACTGGTTCAGAATGTGGCCACATGCGCCTTTACAGGGACCCCTCAGACAGCAAATATTCAACCTGTGCTGCGTGAACTGCACTGGCTCCCAGTGGAGCACCGGATCAGGTTCAGGGTTGCTAAACAACATCCAATAACATCACAGTAAAGAGCACTAATCAAGAACTAATAATATACCATCTAGGGATTAGAATTGTATACATTTGAGACGTTTTAAGGATTTTATTGTGATTTTATTGTTATTATTTAACTATGTTTATTTTAATTGCTGTTAGATGCCCTGAGCCCATCAGGGGAGGGGGTGGGATATAAGTGTAATAAATAAATAAATAAGGTTCTGTTTCTCACCTTTAAGGCCCTTAGTGGTCAGGGATCCACATACCTTCAGGACCACTTCTGCCAGTATGCCCCCAGAAGAGTATTACGCTCAAGGAAAACGAACCTCCTGGTGGTCTCTGGCTCAAAAGAGATCTGGCTGTCCTCAACTTAGGGCCAGGGCTTTTTCAGCCCTAGCCCCTACCTGGTAGAACTCTCTGCCAGAGAATATCCATGCCCTGAGGTATTTACTATCTTTCTGCAGGGCATGCAAGGCAGAGATGTTCTGCCCAGCAGCAACTATGGGGACAATATAAGATCTGGCACTCTGTCATTTTTCATCTCTCTTTCTGTAACCCTTTCCCCTCCTAGGTGGCTGTAGAAATATAAATTTATATTTTATTCCTCGATCTTGGAAACATAGTGTATTTTGTTGACAGTATTGGAATTTTAATGTTGATTTTGTTTCATATTTTTATTGTATCTGTTCTGTGGTAAGCCATCCTGAGCCCTGCTTGCAGGGAAGGGCAGCCTAGATGATGATGATGATGATGATGATGATGATGATGATGATGATGATGATGATGATGATGATAACAACAATAGGCATATGCTTACTGAGGGACAAAATTTCCTTGTTGATATACTTTTCATAGATATTTTGACTGACAAATAATGTAATTGACACTACTGATGTGCTCAAAGATTATTGTATTTTAGGTTCTCTTCATTTCTACATTGTTGCACTGTTTTTGGGAGCATCCACACAATATTGCCTTCTGTTGTCATTTCCCCCACTTTGCTGCAATTTTTCTGAAACCTAGTCTCATGCAATCTTTTGGGAAGGGCCACAGTCAAAGTACTTTACACCTCCGCAGAAAGGAAGAGGAAACATTTTCTTTGCCTCAGTCTCTGATGGGGCAATTAATTGGCAACTGGTTATTGTAATTGTTATTACTTAAAACATTTTAAAGCTGCCTTTATAATCAACTGAGGGTTCCAAAGGTGGCATATAATAATAACATTAAAGAAAGCTTAAACAAGTCCATATTAACATTTAAAACAAAACACAGACACATGAATGAGAAGAAGGGTCAATGAAAATAAGTGACAGAATGCCAGGCAGAGAAGAAAGTCTATTGAAAGGCAGAGGAGCGCCTGGATAATATCTGATATAACACCTGTATCGTCTAATGTTTTATTGTGTTATTTTTATATTTGTTTTAGATTGGTTTTATGTAGAGTTTTACTGATCTGTAAGCCACCATCAGCTTGCTTCAGTGGGGAGGGCAGAATATAAATAAATAAATAATTTTGTGGTGATGGTTAGCACAAATTTCTGAAGCTATATTTTGAAACAGATTTTTCACATAATCTGGCATATTATGGGGAAGTAGAATTCCAGAGGCAGCTGAGGAGCAGGTACATCTGGTCTAGGGATGGGCATGAACTGGGAAATGTGGTTCATGATGGTTTGTGGTTTGTGCCTGGTTTGTGAATCATGAACCATCACAAACTTTTAAGAGCCCAACAAACTGATTCAGTTCATGAAGTTTGTAGTGCAGTATAATACCCCCTGGACATGATAGAGAAACCAAACTTGCAGAAATTATCTAGCCCAATCTCCTGTATCCACCCTACAAGTTTGATGAGAATTGGATTTATGGGGTCCAAGTTATGGCCCCACAAAGAAAGTGCCCCTTCCTCCATTGTTTCCAATCGAGGAAAAAGCAGCAAAAAAGAGAGCATAAAAGCAACAGAAGCTCAGCAGAACAGAATCAAAGCCCCAGAGAATCTCTGCAGTAGAGGTAGGGGCATGTTTGCAAGCCCAACAGAACCAATGCAATGTGCCCAGCAGAACCAGTGTCACTGTGGCAGTGCAAATCCAGCAGGACTAAGGTTAAACCATAGAATCTCTGCAGTAGAAACTGAAGGTGGTTGGGGGCATTTTTGCAAGTTCAGCAGAATCATTGCAATGTACAGAGTGCCCAGTAGTACCAATACAAAAAAAGATTGCCCAGCAGAATCCAGTACCATTTTGGCAATGCCACCTCAACAAGACTGTTGTGAAGCACAGAATCACTCTCCAAGTGAGGGGGGCTTGCAAGCCTAGCAGTACCAGTGCAATGTACTAGTGCCCAGCAGCACACTATGCCATTGTGATAATGCCAGCCCAACAGGACTGATGTGAAGTACAGAATCACAATCAGTTTGAAACTGACAAGAGTGTTTCCAGGGCTGGACAATTCCATTCCATGTTGCCTTGAAGTTTGGTAAATATTTTGAGAGTAGACAGTCTGTCTGGAAAGATCTATTCATGACTTGGCACTGTTTGAAAGTTTGAGGAAAGGTTTTGCCAGTTCACCTGACATGAACTTCAGTTTGTGAACCATAAACCGGATAAAATTTGTTACAAATTTTGGTTTTTGAGCTGTTTCATGCCCATTCCAAGTCTACACCTCAGAGCAGTGCTTAAATAATCAAGCTTCTCAATGCTTTCTTTCACTGCATTAAAAGTTCCTTGATGTACCAGTAATAGATCATATTTGGAGACATTATAAACAATATAGTTTGGAGTCCAGCAATTTGTCCCAGGCAGTATAAGATTTATCCTGTCTTATGACATAAAGAAGTCCCTCGGAGGCAGCAGCTGTTAAAAGTTTTGAGCTTCCATTTGAGAGTTTGATCCAAGCTTGAGCTTTGATAGGTTTCTGGCCAAATTCAGCCCACAGCACAACTCCCAATGCACATTTAGGGACTTCAGAGGTCAGTCTTAGAAATTTCAGAAATGGGTTGTCCAAATCTCTATTAACTATTTCAATCCAAATTGCAGCCACATATAATAATTGAGCAGCATCTTTAAACTTAAAAGTGGAGAGGGCAGTAGGGTTATATTGAGAGCCAGAACTGAATAAGGACCAAGCAATGGCATTGACAGAATTTTAGTTGTGCCTTTCAAGATAAGTTTGATTGAAAGGTAACACCGACATAACTAAAAGCGTCAACCTGCTTCAATTCCTGATCTAATATAGTGTTTTCTAGCAATACTTCCTCTAAAAAGCAACATGTTGAATTTAGGTTATGGTTAATCCCACCATATGGCAGTCATAAGCAAACAGTTTAAGAAGTTTAGGAAGTCCTAGAACTGACCAAGATAGGAGAGCTGCATCATCAGCATAAAACAGCATAGATAATTGGAAAGTAGCAAGAAACCATCCAAGTAACAAGCTGATGACATCTGTCTTTAGTGAGAAATTGAGTAGAAATTTACATAAAGGTTGAAGAGAAGTGGGGCCAAGATATACCCCTGTTAACACCTTTACTGAGGACAATTGATTTGATTAGCTGTCCTCTTTGTCCAAATCTAATCTAAGCTATAGTACAATTATATATCTTTTGAATGAAAAATAATAAATGCTTATCCATTGTAGTTGCTTTGAATTTTCCCCACAAATGTGGCTTTGGGAATTACTGACTCAGAGTACATTTCTTTATGAATGCACACACCAGCACCTGTTTCAAGGCAAGGGTGGATTAGCTCATTTAGGCCAGGACAGCCCACTGTGTCTCAAAGGGAAGGCACACCCAGGTAGGGCCCATACACAGAGCTTTTTTGTAGAAAAAGCCCAGCAGGAACTCATTTGCATATTAGGCCACACGCTATGACACCAAGCCAGCTGAAACTATGTTCCTGTGCATTCCTGCTCAAAAAAAGCCCTGCCCACACAGACGGGGAAGGTAGCTCCTGGCAAACCCTGTGTGATTGAGAACTACCTGGGTAGTCTGGTTAGCTTTTTTTGCCTCCCTCTCTCTTTTGGAGAGCAGTGCCATGGTAACAGGGGGGCTCTTTCCAAGGTCATTTATTCCAGTCTGCCCCTGGTGACTCCCCCTTTTCAAGAATGCCTTAATATCTCCTGGACTCAGTCCATATTTCCCCATATTTAAGCATCCAAGAAAGGTTATAATTTTCAAAAGAAAGCCTGTAAAGAGCTTCTGTTGGTACACAATGCCTTTGTGGTGAATCATTCCTGTGTGGAAAGATGCTTCAAATGCACATGATCAACACAGATTGTTCTCATAGAACTCAGCAGCAGCAGAAAACATTTTTGATGATGTTTACCATCCAGTATGGACTGCTGGATGTATGCTGGGGGTTTTTTCTTCCAGAATCTTGTCCGGCTTCATTGCTGAGCTTATTCCTGACTCATAATTGGCTATAGGGGTCAAGTCACCTCTCAGTTCTCTGCTAGTTCCCAGTTCTGACTAAACTACCAGTTGCTTTGCCAAGATAATCTCATTTGGCCAGGATGTGAAAACAATGAAAGGCTGTTAACCAAGCCTAAAGTACCTCAGTTAAAGAGAAGGAATTGTCATAAATACATTCAAACAGGCAAAGTGTTCTATTTCATACCTGCTCCATGAAAACAATAAGGGATTCTCGGTTGTTTTCCCACTCTTCTGGTAACTCACTTTCATGAGGATATTTATCACAGCCGACGTATATAGATAGTTCAAAACAATTTGTACGTAGATAGCTAAAGTCATTTATGCCTGTCGAAATAAAAAAGATAAATAAAAATAAATGCAATAAAACCCACTACTTTTATTAAATCTAGGTACTAGACAAGATCATTTTTAATAATCAAATTGTCCTAATACTCGAGTTAAAACGAATGCAATGAAAAAGCTTTTGGGAGAAGATGTAGATAATTTATAAAGACATCAATAATTTAATTAAAATGAACTCATATAACATTGTGCCAATACATGTGTTATGAAAGTGGAATATTAAATTAGGGCCCAAAATATGGCTATGATGCTTGATGCAGAACTTTCTTTCCTTTTAATATTTGAAGACTTATTTTCATTTTTCCACTATTTAAAGCTACCATACAATGAGTACAATAACAATATTCATGTATAATGAATGCAGATCTAACCAAAACCAGAGTATTTTTCTTCTTCACAGCATTGATCTGAAACTCAAAACTATTTTTCTCTAACTTAAAAGATAGCGCAAACTGGTGCCAGCTTCAAATGCAACAACGAATCTAATGATGATATTTTCAAAATTAAGGTACAAACTCTTCCCTAAATCGTTAAAGTTACATGTGGGAAGTCCTTGTTACAGTTTTGTAGTTTTAAGCAGCTATTGAAAATTTTGGCCTGTAACATCTTTAATAGGTAAGCTGCTTTTAATAGGAAAAAGTAGCTTCATAAGAAGAATTTGGATATATTGATAATGGTGGAAAGGCCACCTTTTACCCATTCTAACTTGCTCCCCACTTTCCAGAGGAGGGGGCCAGATGTACGCTTAGAACTCTGTTAGAATAAAACAGTTTGCTGAGGATTTGGAGCACAGCAACAGTAGATAAATGGCCCCTCACATAAATGATTGTGTGCTCAAAATCCCAACCAAAAACAGCTGCATTTAACTCCACACTTGGTCACATTTCTTTTTTATTTCAGTAACAGCTAATAATTGTACAAATACTCATGACTGACATATTTGATTGACAATGGTACAACTTAAAATCCAGTTCTGTGCCCCTGCTACTTGACCTAGTTTTAACAGTACAAGGGAAGATGGACCTTATATAAAATAATATCTATATTAAGCTCATTCCAGATAGAGCTCTTTTGAAAACAGACATCTGTAAATTTACCCTGGCTTTGTGTTCAGGCATTTGTTGAGTACTTCAGGATTTGGATCAACTCTCCAAATTCTTGGATTCTTAGTCAATGGTGATCAGGGCTTTTTTTGTAGAAAAAGCCCAGCAGGAATTAATTTGCATACCAGGCCACACCCCTGGTGCCAAGCCAGCCAGAACTGTGTTTCTATGTGTTCTCTCTCTGTGTGTGTGCGTGTGTAGATAGAGAGATAGAGACAGATAGACAGGGGTTGTTTTGTAGAAAAATAGGTGGTGGAGCTCATCCAGGGATTGCTATGCGGCTGCAATACTATTCAATGGACAAGGAGGTGGAACTCTCAGGAGGAGGTGGAACTTTCAGAAAGGTTCAGGAACTGTGCTCCTGTGAGCTCCCATTGAATCTGGGGCCTATATATAGATATATATAGTTTCCACTAGATTAATGAGCCTCTGATTCAATTTGATTTAGGCTTGAGTGACCTATAGAGGCTAAGGGTCACTCACCACATAAATAAATTACTATTATGTTCTAATACAGTGTACTATTTCCCCAGAAACATTAAATTTACATACTCATTTATTTATGCTCTTTAGAAAAATACAAAAGAATTGAGATGATCAAATGAATGAAATATCTGCCTGTCTATGCAGGTTTTCTTGTCTGTGGGGATAGAAGTGCTTTGTTCGTTAGCAAACTGAATTTCAAATTATAATAGAAGTGCTATGCTTAGGGACAAATGAACTGAACAATTCATTTACTTCATAATGGCTAAAAATAAAAGAAAAAATGGGTGCAACTAATATGTTTTGAGTGAAGAGAATGAAAAAAAAAAACCTTATTGCCTTACTGCTTCAATCAAATATTTAATGAGCCCAAAAGTACCTTCTGCATTCTGTGTAGGAGGATTATGTAACATAGATGTTAAGTTTGTTGATGGGGAGAGACTAAAATATCAGAGCGTTACTGCAGTATACTGCTGTGTTCTAGCCTTTCATTTTGTACGTTCTCAAACATTTTTGCCTACTGTTCATATTCTGTCAAGGCCCACCATGACAAACAGCAAAGTGACATTGTTAATGTGTTTCATATCCACCCAAACATATCAAGGAGAAACTTGCTTGTTATTAACATCCAGTTTTAAACACTACAGGAATGTTTAAAACTCACTGTATTTGACTTCCTCTTTTACGTATGAAGGGAAATGTCCTGCTTATATAGAAGAATGACTATGAGGAGCATATTGCAAAAAACATAAAGACCAACAATAAAAATTTCTTCAAATATATTAGAAGCAGGAAACCAGCCAGGGAGGCAGTGGGGCCCTTGGATGACCATGGGGTAAAAGGATTACTGAAGGAGGATGGGGAAATGGCTGAGAAGCTGAATGCATTTTTTGCCTCTGTCTTCACAGTGGAAGATGAGAAGTGTTTGCCCGCCCCAGAACCACTAATATTGGAAGGGGTGTTGAAAGACCTGAGTCAGATTAAGGTGACAAAAGAGGAGGTCCTACAACTAATAGACAAATTAAAAACTAATAAGTCACCGGGTCCGGGTGGCATACATCCGAGAGTTCTGAAAGAACTCAAAGTTGAACTTGTGGATCTTCTAACAAAAATATGTAATCTTTCATTGAAATCTGCCTCTGTTCCTGAGGACTGGAAGGTAGCAAATGTCACCCCCATCTTTAAAAAGGGTTCCAGAGGAGATCCGGGAAATTACAGGCCAGTCAGTCTGACTTCAATACTGGGAAAGTTGGTAGAAACCATTATCAAGGACAGAATGAGTAGGCACATTGATGAACAAGGGTTATTGAGGAAGACTCAGCATGGGTTCTGTAGGGGAAGATCTTGCCTCACTAACCTGTTACATTTCTTTGAGGGGGTGAACAAACATGTGGACAAAGGAGACTCGATAGATATTGTTTACCTTGACTTCCAGAAAGCTTTTGATAAAGTTCCTGATCAAAGGTTCCTTAGTAAGCTCGAGAGTCATGGAGTAAAAGGACAGGTCCTCTTGTGGATCAAAAACTGGCTAATTAATAGGAAGCAGAGAGTGAGTATAAACGGGCAGTCTTCGCAGTGGAGGACGGTAAGCAATGGAGTCCCAGGTTCAATCCCTGGCATCTCCAAAAAAGGGTCCAGGCAAATAGGTGTGAAAAACCTCAGCTTGAGACCCTGGAGAGCCGCTGCCAGTCTGAGAAGACAATACTGACTTTGATGGACCAAGGGTCTGATTCAGTATAAGGCAGCTTCATATGTTCATATGAGTGCCGCAGGGCTCAGTACTGGGTCCCATGCTCTTTAACTTGTTCATAAATGATTTGGAGTTGAGAGTAAGCAGTGAAGTGGCCAAGTTTGCAGATGACACTAAATTGTTCAGGGTGGTAAGAACCAGAGAGGATTGTGAGGAACTCCAAAGGGATCTGTTGAGGCTGGGTGAGTGGGCGTCAACGTGGCAGATGAGGTTCAGTGTGGCCAAGTACAAAGTAATGCACATTGGGGCCAAGAATCCCAGCTGCAAATACAAGTTGATGGGGTGTGAACTGGCAGAGACTGACCAAGAGAGAGATCTTGGGGTCGTGGTAGATAACTCACTGAAAATG
The DNA here is from genome assembly GCF_032191835.1 of Heteronotia binoei. Lineage (NCBI taxonomy): Eukaryota > Metazoa > Chordata > Lepidosauria > Squamata > Gekkonidae > Heteronotia > Heteronotia binoei. The sequence continues at coordinate 53,269,321 of NC_083228.1, read as the reverse complement.
TCAAGACAGTGTGAGATTGCAATAAAAAAGGCCAACGCCATGCTGGGAATTATTAGGAAGGGAACTGAAAACAAATCAGCCAGTATCATAATGCCCCTGTATAAATCGATGGTGCGGTCTCATTTGGAATACTGTGTACAATTCTGGTCTCCGCACCTCAAAAAGGATATTATAGCATTGGAAAAAGGGCCGAAAAGGGCAACTAGAATGATTACAGGTTTGGAACACTTTCCCTATGAAGAAAGGTTAAAACGCTTGGGGCTCTTTAGCTTGGAGAAACGTCGACTGCGGGGTTACATGATAGAGGTTTACAAGATTATGCATGGGATGGAGAAGGTAGAGAAAGAAGTACTTTTCTCCCTTTCTTACAATACAAGAACTCGTGGGCATTCGATGAAATTGCTGAACAGACAGGTTAAAATGGATAAAAGGAAGTACTTCTTCACCCAAATGGTGATTAACATGTGGAATTCACTGCCACAGGATGTGGTGGCGGCCATAAGCATAGCCACTTTCAAGAGAGGGTTAGATAAAAATATGGAGCAGAGGTCCATCAGTGGCTATTAGCCACAGTGTGTGTGTGTGTGTATAAATTTTTGGCCACTGTGTGATACAGAGTGTTGGACTGGATGGGCCATTGGCCTGATCCAACATGGCTTCTCTTATGTTCTTAAGAAAACAAACAAGTCCATGAATGGAACTTAATGCCATAGCAGAGCCAGTTATTACACAGGAGTTAATTCATATGAAATCCTTCCGGCTGTTCAAAAATCATTAAAGGATCTTTTACGAAATTAATGTGGTACTTGAGCTAATTTTTGGCCACTGTGTGATACAGAGTGTTGGACTGGATGGGCCATTGGCCTGATCCAACATGGCTTCTCTTATGTTCTTAAAAAAACAAACAAGTCCATGAATGGAACTTAATGCCATAGCAGAGCCAGTTATTACACAGGAGTTAATTCATATGAAATCCTTCTGGCTGTTCAAAAATCATTAAAGGATCTTTTACGAAATTAATGTGGTACTTGAGCTAATTTTGCCTTGGAGAACTAAGCATTTGGTATTTTGGAAATCAAAGCAAATTTTATTGTCCCAATTCTCACTATTTATATTGCTGGTTCAGGCTGCCATTCACTTGCTGGAGGTATGGGATCCCCCGCTATCAGCACGTACTTTCCTACTGCTGTTCAGTTGGCTGGTGAGAGTGAAATGGCAGGACATGGGGGGACATCTGCAGCATCCCAATGGGCTGACCTACCTCTCTATATGCTGAAAGTGCTCTCAGTGCGTTGCTAGGGAACGTTCTGGCTTTTGAGAAAACTCTATAGTTAAATCATAGAGTTTTGCCCACATACCAGGCTATTCCTGTTTTTGCACTGATGTCACTTCCAGGGGCATGGGGAGTGATGTCAGCATGGCATCATCACATCACGAATGAGGACCCCCACTGCTGGTTCACAACCCTATTCCTGCTCTAGACATGTAGCAAAATGAAATGATGGAATCCATGGAGTATACCACTGTAGATTAGATTTGTTTTAATTTTGTTTTAAGAAGCCAGGGCCCAGATTTACCACAGTTCCTGTTTGCGTCCCTACAGGGAAGATGGGGGAGGGTAAAGAGGGCATGGTGACCATGGTAGGTCTCAATGACTGGACATGGAGGGGACAGGGCTGCAGCAAGTCACAACATAATACAGGGTCACAACATAATACAGATAACAATCATAAAAACTATTACACATTATTTAAAACACAAACAGTACATCACAATTCAGGTGGCATGCAACTCAACCTTTCACCTTCTCCAAGGGAAAATTCAGTCTAGGGGAGGTGGAAAAATAGGAGGAAAGGAAGAAGGAATGTGTCTGGCAAGGTTTGTATAGCTCTCAACCAAAAGCCTCAGCAATGGGCCTCGTGGAATAGCTCTGTTTTACAGACTCTGCAAAGCTGCAATAGGTCTTGCAGGCCCAGATCTCAGCTGACAGAGCATTCCACCAGGCTGGGATTATGGCTGAAAAGGCTTTGGCTTTGATTGAGGTTAATTGGATACTCCTTGACCCAGGAATCCTCAAAGGTCTTTTCCCTGTGAGCATAAAGCTCTTGTGGGGGGATATATATGGAAGTCCCAGACTGTATAGAACTTTGAACGTCAAAACCCAGCACCTTAAATCTGATCCAGTCTTCAATCCAGAGCCTGTGCAGTTGGTGGAGCACAGGTTGAATACAGACTCACGTTAGAGTTCCAGTGAGGACTCTCCTGCTGCATTCTGGACTAGTTAAAGCTTCTGAGTCAGGCTCAAGGACAGCCCTACATAGAGCAAATTACAGTAATCTAACCTGGAAGTGACCATTGCGTGGATCACTGTGGCTAGGTCAGGACAAAATAGGAAGGGGGCCAACTGCCTGATTTGGTGCAGATGGAAAAAGACCAATCTGGCCACCATTGTGATCTGAGCCTCCACAAAAAGGGAGGCATCTAGGATCACACCCAGACTCTTTGTGGTATTCACAGGGGTAAGAGACATACTGTCCAGATGTGTGAGTTGGCACCCCAAACTCTGATCTCCCTGGCGCAGCCAGGATCTCCATCTTAGATAGTTTTAATTTCATCCGACTCTGCTTCAACCAAACAACCATAGCCCCCTCTGCCAAAGTATCTGGGGTGGTGCCCATCTATCCATCCACCAACAGGTACAGCTGGGTGTCATCAGTGTACAAGTGACAGCCCAGCCTGAAACTTCACACTAGCTGGGCAAGGGGGTGCATATAATATTGGTGAGAAAAGCACCCCTTAGGGAACTCCACATGCCAAAGTGTGTCATGGTGAGATTCTCTCCCCTAGCACCACCCTCTATCTTTGACCATGGAGAAATGAGATAAACCACTTCAAGACTGTACCTCATATCCCCACCTCTGTGAAGCGGTGGGACAACAAGTCATGATCGACTGAGTCAAATACTGCTGTCAGATTGAGTAATAACAGCAGTGCTGACCTTGCCTTGGTACAGATGTCTGCAGAGATTGTCCATGAGGGTGACCAATGCCATCTCCATCCCATAGCCAGGGCAGAAGCTGGATTGGTAGGGATCCAAAACCGATGTGTCATCCAGGGAGATCTGGAGCTGTTCTACTGCTGCTCTCCCAACTTCCTTACCCAGGAACCAAAGATTCAATACTGGGCAGTAGTCAGCTGGATTCAAAGGGTCCAGAGATGATTTCTTTAAGAAAAGATGTACCACTGCTTCTTTCAAACTCCCTGGAAACACTCTTGTAGCCAGGGATAGGTTTACAATGTCTGTCAGGGAGAGATCCATTCCATCACCAGTGGCTTTCACCAGTTACCGAGTTTCCAAGTTAGATAGTTTAATAGATGGATGGATACACAGGGATGGCAAGTTGGCTATAAATAGATGCAGGGTTACATAGAAAGATAGGTAGATAGACAGATTAATAGATAAGTACATAGGTATCACTAGTGAGCTGGAAACTGTCAGCCCTCATTACTATTTAGATGGAGACCACCATGAAAGCCAGTGGTTGCTTTGCAGAGGCGGGCAAAAACCACCCAAATGTGTCTTTTGCCTCAAAAACCCCATGAAGTTGCTATAAGTCAGCTGTGACTAGATGGCCCTTTCCACCAATGTTAAGCATAATTATCCAACATGTGTGGTACATGGGAATGGGAGCTCACACTCACTAACCACCTGTCTTTGAGTCCAGTGCAGCATGCCAATGAAAAGGCCTGCCCATCAGGCAAAGGCAGCCTCCTCTGTATCTGTGCCTTCCTGTAGCTCATGGAAAAAGGCTTCTCCTCCCACTGATCTGTACCCGGTGCAGGCCACAAGGGCTTTTCTGGTGATATGCCCACACAAGTCAGTAGGACCCATGTTCATTCACAAGGACAGTTCTTTCCTTACAAGGTACCAGTTTGCTGGGCTTTTGCAGCCTGCTGTGTTGGCACTGGGCCTTCCCTCAGGAGATTTTGGGCCCCTTTCCTTTCAAATTAGAATGACAACCATGGCCGCTAAACTGGGCATGTGGCTTTTGAACATCTGGCCCATTGGAGATAGTGTGTGTGCCAGATATACATTCGCCCACAGCTGACTGCAGATGTCTAACATCAACTCATTCCATTTCAGGGGAACAGCAGAAGTCCTGTGGGCACAGCATTGCGCATTGGGTGAACATCTATGCAGCCAATTATGTGGTGTAGTGGTTAAGTGCATGGACTCTAATCTGGGAGAACTGTGTTTGATTCCCCACTCCTTCACATGCAGCTGCTGGGTGACCTTTGGTCAGCCACAGTTCTTGCAGAGCTGTTCTCTGAGAGCTCTCTCAGCCCCACCTACCTCACAGGGTGTCTCTTGTGGGGAGAGGAAGGGAAGGAGATTGTAAGCCGCTCTGAGACTCCAAGTGGAGGGCGGGGTATAAATCCAATCTCTTCTTCTTCTCATCAGGCTGGGGCAGGGACTTCAGCCTGCAAGACAGGGTGCAAATTACTTGGATTGGCAAGCAAGGTATGAGATGGGATGCCCTTCTACAAAGAGTATGGTGCTGCTTGCATAATTACCAGCATCCAAGTGCACTATTGATATATCTTGGTGAAAATGACTTGGGGATTCTCACTGATTTTGACTTGTCGCACCAGACCAAAGTGGACCTACTGATGTTGAGAAAGGAGCTCCCAGCTGCAACCATGTTCTGGTCCAATTGGCTTGAGCAGTACTCTTGGTGTGGGGCCCTCTGTCCAGATTGGGTTGATGTGGCAAGGAGAAAGATGACCAGGTTTGGGGGGGGGGGGGGCTTAGGATCTGCCATCAACTACTAGCTCTGTTTAGACCCTATGGCATCCACTATTCCATTGGTGGTTGGATATCTGGTTGCTTCTGCACACTCTCTTTGCTTATCATGGATACTTCTGAATTTTGCATATAAATTTTACAAATGATAACTCTTGCCTTTCATGGTCTTTTAACCCACTTGTTGCATTTCCTTCCTTTGCTATATATTCTTCTAGCTGAGGTTTCACTTCATGTGTCAGATGCTCTAGCACATGAGCAAGTTAATTTGTAAATCTTTAAAATGCCACAAAACTCCTTATTGTGCTTTGTCAAAAAACTTATTGCTAGCCAGATGCACATCATGAGTTAAATATTCCAGGAGTTCCACAACATAATGGATTCTAAGATTTATTGTGTGCCTGCTGTGGTAAAAGCCTCTCTCATTCAATTAACATCTCTTAGCTAATTCCCTTTTATGTTCATTAATCTCAGATTATTCCCAATGTATATCAAAGTAACTAGAAGCAATATTTTAGAACCCATATGGCCCAATGATCCAAAATATATTACAGAAACAAGATGCAAATTGTTAAAAATAATTCAGAATTTCATATAGCTGTAAAACTAATTGGATGAACCGAATTCAATGCAATAATTGCTGCTAAGAAATCAGACAGTACTTAGCATTGGCTAAAGCTAGTTGTTCATTGTTAGCAGACAGCAATACAGCTCTGCTGGATCGATTCATAATCAAGTTTACACAGCACTTTAAAAAATTAAAGTCATAAATTCAGTGATCAGACAGCCAATTCTGTACTTATAATGTACAGAATATGCAAAAAATGGGAATACTTATGCAAGGCTTTTAAAGAAAAAAAAGAACACTAAGAGCATGCATAAAAATCCATCACCACTTCAGAGTAAAAAAGATATACATTTTTTTTTTACATTCTAACTTCTAAATTATTACATCCAGCTCAAGATGAACTTATTAAGGTCCACTGTTATAAAATTGTGTTATAAAATTAGCTACCACACTTCAAACGTTATAAAAATAATAAACCCTTATTTACTGAAATTACATTCCATATATTAGCAACAAGGGCCCAGTATCCTCAGGCACTCAAATCCATTAATTTGTACAAGACTGTTGCCTTCATTATTATGCAAGATTTGTTTATTTATTGAGTACATTTTTATCCTGCTCTTTGGGTAGTGTACATCATTCTCCACTCTTCCTTTTACCCAGGGCTTTTTTTTTTCTGCCGAAGCCCACAGAAGCAGAGCTCTGCCTGGGCTGGCCCACCCCACCATGCAGCAGTCACATGCTCCCAGGCCAGGCAGTGTGGCCTAATATGCAAAGGAACTCCTGCTGGGCCTTTTCTACAAGAAAAGTACTGCTTTTATCCTAATAAACCAGTGAGGTTAGTTGGGCTGGCTGAGAACGAGTGACCGGAAGAAGGTCACCCAGTCAATGTCACCATAGAGTGGGGATTTGAACTGGGTCTCCCAGACTGTCATCCAACAACCTAATGCTACAAAATTTCCTGATGGTGTTTTTTTTTTCTTTAGTGATAAACTACAACAAACTTTCTAAGCAGGTAAGTTGGAAATCAGAGCAGCACCTGATCACTCCAAGTAGGTAAATCTACACACACACCCAGGCTACTCTGAGGACAATCAGTACTGTAATGGGTTCCTGATTTGATTTCCAGTTCAACTGTAGGCCAAAGTGTAGAAGAATGTCTCTTCTGTTTTGCTGTGTGGTAGGAGTGGGGGGTGGGGGTGGAAACTGTGGATGTGACTGCTTGAGCTTTGGTCAGCTGTGGTTGTTGAATGCTCATGAGGACACCCCAAAAGAAAGTGGAAAGACCATTAGCCAAGGCAGAATGGGGGGGAAACTTTTGTATCCCATTCATAACTTTCAATGTGATACATCATGCACTCTGTATCAACCTGTTTTATAACATTTTGAACCTATTTAAATATATATATTTGTACTATCAAAGGCAGATGCATATTCAGGTGATGGTCGCACAATATAGAAGAAGATGATATTGGATTTACATCCCACCCTCCACTCCGAAGAGTCTCAGAGCGACTCACAATCTCCTTTACCTTCCTCCCCCACAACAGACACCCTGTGAGGTGGGTGGGGCTGGAGAGGGCTCTCACAGCAGCTGCCCTTTCAAGGACAACCTCTGCCAGAGCTATGGCTGACCCAAGGCCATGCTAGCAGGTGCAAGTGGGGGAGTGGGGAATCAAACCTGGTTCTCCCAGATAAGAGTCTGCACACTTAACCACTACACCAAACTGGCTCTCCTGTGTTCGGAGGAAGGCAGGGGTGTTTCTTCCAGATTTATGTTCTGTTTATTAAAGCTTCTAATGCTATATATCTTCAGTTCTCCAGGGCCACAAGCCAGCTCATCAGGAAGGCATTTTGATAAAGGAGGTAAGCTTGTAGTATAAAGGAATTGTTCATGAGGATGCTTGTATAAAGCCAATAGAGTTGTAGTTGTTTTCTGTATATATTGTTTTGTTCTTACTACACTGTTTTCTAATTCTGAAATCCAGTTTTATTGCATTGTTTTCTGTATGTCTCATACTAATTTTATGGCATTGTTATTAAATGTTATAATCAAGGATCATTTTGTAGAAAAAGAGGTGGCGGAGCTCATTAGCATATGCTGCCCCCCCCCCAGCCAAAGGCAACCCGATGCAAGAAAGGAGAGCCCTGGGTGAGTGATGCCTGCTTTGGCTGGCTAGAGATCCAGCCAGCTCAAGCAGGCCTCACTTGCTTGGGGCTCTCCTGGGCCACCCCCCCCCCCTCTCCATCAAAAAGCCAGCAAGGCACCAACCACCCAAAATCACATAAGACATGGAGACAGGGTGGTGCGAGGTTCTCCAGGGGTTAATGAGGGCTGCTGGGGGTGTGGCTAAGCTCCTGGTGGCTGGCTGCCCACTTTCCTAATCCAGGGATTGTTATGCAGCTGCACCTACTATTCGATGGACAAGGTAGGTGGGGAGGAAGAGGAAAAACTCTCAGAAAGGTTCAGGAGCTGCGGTCCTGTGAGTTCCTGCTGAATCTGAGACCTGGTTATAATCTGCCCTGAGTCTCAATGAGAAGGGAAAGAAAGAAAGAAAGAAAGAAAGAAAGAAAGAAAGAAAGAAAGAAAGAAAGAAAGAAAGAAAGAAAGAAAGAAAGAAAGAAAGAAAGAAAGAAAGAAAGAAAGAAAGAAAGAAAGAAAGAAAGAAAGAAATTTTTGATTACAAGCTAAAAAATCACATGCCCCAGAATTCCTTAAATTAAGATGCTAGATCAAAACTTTCACCACCAATAAAAGCCAGCATACCAGATCATAATTGTGAGACTTCTTCATAAAGTCCCTATATATATATCTCAGCCTCTTCCTTCACCTTTCACCCATGAAAATAGTTTTTGCTATTAGAACAATTCTGTGGATCCTATATCTTCTTTTTGAGATTTTTGAGTGAAGGCCTTCAGAATCTTATAAAGCACCAGTGGTTGAACTGATATATAATTCCTGCTCCATTTAACCTATGCCAGGTATTCTTTAAATTCAGGGCACTGAATAAATGAAGACTGTCTTGCATAGCAGTGAGAAGCCAAGCCTGTGTGATACAAATTTGACAGGTCCTTGTCACTCAAGAGACACCTTGCAGAACACAATGGGACAGAGTCATTAAAGTATTGTTTCCAGTCTGTGTAGATGGGTGACAACCTTTTGACGCACAGAGCAAATAAAAACAATGACTTTTCAAATTGGGGAGAGACACTTACTTCCTGCAACAGTGTGCCATGATGCTCCATTAACAGTTCCATCTTCCTTTTGAAAGTCTTCTGTGTGGCAAATTCTCCTCCAGGCATCTGTCATTAGACGATGAGTGGATGCATAGGAATATGCCAGCCATCGAAAAACATGATCATCTGGGGTAGGCGTGTGCTCCTGTGTTTTCCATGTTGACCGAACCATATCGTAGGGATAGGCAACAACCAGCTCTCCTCCCTGTAAGTTGCCCCCCAGTACAAATGGATTTTTTTCCATCCATGCTATCACTGCTCGTGTTTCAACTGCCACCTAGAGGGCACGAAAGAAAAATAAGGACACCACAGAAAGGATGGGGAAGTTCTCACAAAATAGCCGTCCCATGAAGTAAAGCTCAAAAAGGAGCAAAATCAGTTTTTTTCTTCTTCTTGTATTAGGGATGAGTGAAAGTTCCCTATTTTGTTTCCGTTTATATTTTCATGTACAGTTTTGGTTCCTATTTGTTCTGCACGTTTGTTTCTATTGTGTACATATGCTGTACAGTTTTGACATGAAATGCTTGGCATATAGTCATGCAGCACACAACATTTACATGGATACTGTACATATAATTTATAATACTGATTTATTAACACACACACATTTTCTTGCAAGACCTCACTGCAGGTAAACAAATGGCACCAAAATTATTTTAAAATCATTGATTGTGAGTCAAAATAGCATGGATGAGAAATTCTAGTTGATCCATAACTCACATAAGAATCCTTAGAAATTCAGTATGTTAAAAAAAACAGCATTTTTCTTTGCCTTATTCAATATTTAAAGCCACCACTATAGAGCTAAGTCCTTTAGCTATATAGATATTACAAAGCTGAAGAAGCTAAGTCTGAGACAAAACTGATATAATCTCAGTTCTGCACAAACTGGGTTGGATTCCCAGTCACAGGCCTCTGTTGGATTCGCCCAACTAGTAGTTCCTGGTCATTTGCTGGACAGCACTGTAACTGTCATCATTCCTAGACTGCTGAGCCCACTTGTGGCTGTGGTGACACAAATAGCTAGGCTTGACAATCCCCAAGTCCCAGTGGGGGTTCTGCTTTCCCAGACTCCTTCCCAATCCCAGTCAGCTGGCCGATGAGGGACAGCCCACCCCCACAGCCACCATGTGCCTTTCCACCTCCGGAGGCTTCAGACTCCACTTTGAAAGGCTTCCTCTTGAGATGGTGTGTATGTGTCTTTAAGGCTGAACATGGCTGCTCCCAGTGGCTGTGAAAGCAGCCCAGACCCTCCACTGGTTGCGCAATCTTTTTAGAGGCCGTTTGCATAGGAAAGGTAAACTTGAACCTTTGGTTGCTCATGTTACTTTGAAGAAGTTGGAAGTTCAGCAACTCGTGAGTAGCGATGCCTATCCCCAGGTGGGAGCAGGCCCACCCCTGCTTCAGAGTCATCAGAAACAGGGAGGGGGAGAGGAAATGTCTGCTGGGCACTTCATTATTCCCTATGGGGATCGATTCACATAGGGTATAATGGAGAATTTATCTGGGGTTATCTGGGGCTCTGGAGGGGCTGTATTTTGAGATAGAGGCATAGTATTTTCAGCATAGCATCAGATGACTCTCCTCAAAATGCTCTCCAAGTTTCAAAAAGATTGGACTAGGAGGTTCAATTCTATGAGCCTCAAAAGAAAGTGCCCCTATCCTTCATTATTTCTAATGTAGGGAAGGCATTTAAAAGGTGTGCGGTTCCTTTAAATGTGATGGCCAGAACTCCTTTTGGAGTTCAATTGTGTTTGTCACAACTTTGTTTATGGCTCCACCCCCAATGTCTTCTGGCTCCACCCCCAAAGTCCCCAGATATTTCTTGAATTGGACTTGGCAACCCTACAAATAGCATAGGGGAAATTGAAACTGAGACCGTATTCCTGGCTCTGCAAGCTCTATGCTTGAGAGTTCTGGTGCCTTACACCCACCCATGAGTGATGTCCACAAAAGGGATGCTACAAAAGACCTATCTGAATGAAGAAAGAGTAAACCCTTCAAATTCTGCTTTGAAGCTAACAATGATTTGTGTTAAAATCGGTGCAGATGTTATGTTGCACTATTTTTATCTCTAAAAGGGAGGAAGAGTTAATGGAGGAAGAGAGAGCCCAAGTGCTTGATGACCACTCCACATCTTTCAGCCATGGTTAGAAGATAATAGTATGCGTGAACCGGGCCACAATGTTAAGCATTCAGTCTTCAACAGCACAGTGTCTGGTAGCTGGTATGTGATGGTAACAAAAGGTTACCTGCAGTTAAGGATTTATTTATTTTATTTATCTAAGATTTATATCCCGCCCTTCCCACTAGGTGGCTCAGGGCGGCTTACAACATATAAAACTGACATAAAATCTAAAATTAAGCATTAAAATCAACATTTCATAAGTTATAGTTAAAAATCTAAACATTTGTTATATACATAGACATTAAAATCACAAAGCAGACCTACAGCTACACTCATCGGTTGCATGTTCAATATTTGATGTTCCGTGTTCGATGTTCAGTACTCAGTGCTCTGTGCCGATTAGTTGTGGGCCAGCCGGAAAAGGGCTGTCTTACAGGCCCTGCGGAATTGGGTAAGATCCCGCAGGGCCCTTACCTCTTCCGGCAGCTGGTTCCACCAAGATGGAGCCATTACGGAGAAGGCCCAGTCTCTTGTAACTTTCAAACGGGCTTCCTTTGCCCCGGGGACGACCAGGAGGTTTTGAGTCCCCGATCTTAGTGCTCGCTGGGGAACGTGTGGGAAGAGACGGTCCCTCAGATAGGCAGGTCCTAGGCCATATAGGGCTTTAAAGGTAATAACCAGCACCTTGTACCAAACTCGTTAAGATATTGGCAGCCAGTGCAGAGCCTGAAGTCCCGGCTGAATGTGCTCCCACCTTGGGAGCCCTAATAACAACCGGGCGGTGGCGTTCTGCACCAGCTGCAATTTCCGGGTTCGGCACAGGGGCAGCCCCATGTAGAGGGCATTGCAGTAGTCCAACCTTGAGGTGACCGTAGCATGGATCACCGTTGCTAGATCGTCGCGCTCCAGGAAGGGAGCCAGCTGCCTTGCCCGCCTAAGATAGAAAAATGCAGACTTGGCGGTGGCTGCTATCTGGGCCTCCATTGTTAGGGAAGGCTCCAGAAGTACCCCCAGGCTCCTGACTCTGTGCGTCACCATCAGTGGCGCACCGTCAAAAACCGGAAGGGGTATTTCCCTTCCCGGACCCCGACGGCCCAAGCAAAGGACCTCTGTCTTCGCCGGGTTTAGCTTCAGCCCGCTCTGCTTGAGCCACCCAGCCACAGCCTGTAATGCCCGGTCCAGATTTTGTGAGGCGCAGACCGGCCGGTCGTCCATAAGCAGATAAAGCTGGGTGTCATCAGCATACTGGTGACAACCCAGCCTGTACCTTCGGGCAATCTGGGCGAGGGGACGCATATAGATGTTAAATAACATCGGGGAAAGATGGTCTTTTTCTTTTGCGTTACCCTATCTGCCCTTGTCTACCCATGAAGAAAAACAAAATAAGTGCTCCCCTACACTTTGCAGGTTTATAATCCAAAGGCAGCTGGCATACATTAATGCCTTCACATTGCTGTGATTTCAGTTAGGGAACTGCGAATAGTAAACAGCTTGGAAAAGAAACATCCACTGAAATTAATGTTGTTTACAAACAGTAATGCCATATTGTCTGAAAAAATACCCTATAAACTGGATTTATATGTGCTCCTCCCTTATTTCACCTAAATTTGGAGATGCTGAGCCACTGGAATGAATAATTTGTATTTAAACTGGACATGCAGAAATGAGGAACTATTATTGCCGGGTTAATTAAATGTCACTTATGCAACAATCGAAGCCTGTTAATCAGCAATATTATGATTAGATAATTCTCTAAAGGCTTTTTTTTGTTAAAAAAAATCAATCAGAAATCTTTTGTAAATGAATCTGAAGTCTAGAATTCAAAGGATAAAAGGCAAGGGAGAAGCCAAATACAAATTACTGACCATTCATTGATCAAAGCCCTGTACTGCAGTGTAAGCAGCTGTAAGAACTGCAGACTCATTCTAAATGAAATAAGTGAATGAATCCCAGTAATATAAATGATGAACATTACCATTATTAGTTAATACAGGCCAAGTATTACATCAAGAGTTCCATTTCCCTTCTTCTGCACTAAGTTTCTGAGGAAAGAAGCAGGATGGTCATAACCTACTTCTTAAAAGACCATGGAGTTTAATAACCAGAGAAGGTGTCATTCATTTGTCTTTATCTTTGAAGATGCTTCTACTCACTGTTGCATTTTCAGACAGGTACCAATCTGGAATTGATATGTGATGATTAGGGACCTTCCTTTGAAGCTTCCACCGATCTTCAGCTTCCCAAAGCAGAGTATTTAAGTCAGGAAAATTATTGTTGATATCAATGCCATCTTGAGTCCATCGTCCTAAAGACCATCCTCCTAATTCTGATCCCTGTAAAGCAATTATCAAATGATTGGGGATGTTCTTTACAACAGCAACAATTAATGATGTTACAGAGGCACAGTTTGCACACCTGGGATACAAATAAAGCTAGTCTTCTATTTCTAATTCCCAGTATGACTGCCTATGTTGATACTTAAATCTGAAGATGGAGCCCATCGACAGACAAAGACAGATCTTTCTACAAACCTAAGAAAAGCTCTAGGTTGACAGAAAAATCTGAAACAAATAAATGAGAGGGTTAAAAGTCTTCAAAATTATAAAAGCAGCCCTTGTAGCTTTAAGAAATAAATGCCTTTTGTGGTTGTTGAATTTTTCAAACACTTTTTACAGGCAGCCCAAGCGTAACACATCAGAAATAATCCAACCTAAACATTGCCACAGAGTGTAAAACTATAACAAAACCCCCAATACTGTTGCCACTGCAGTTTCTCTACTCCAGGGTGACAGACTGCAATTTTAAAAGGTTAGAAATGCTGTACAAATAGATAAAGTACTGTGAAAGGTTAATTCTTCAATGAGCTAGAGAGGATAGATCTTCTAATGAGAGAAGAATTTCCCTACACAGTCAAAACAGGGAGATAGCTTTGAAGAGTGCAGAGATTCTTGGTCTGGTGTAGTTAGAAACTGTCTTGTGAAGCCTTAAGAGTCAGATAAAACTCAAGAAGAGTACCGGTGTGTTTAGATAATGGGTTTTAGGTACTGGATAGAGTGTATTAGGGGACACCAAAAGAGTAAATGAAATCCTCAAAGAAAGAGTACTGAAGTTTATGGGAAACATTGGAGCAAAAGCTTGTCATTTTAAAGATCCTGTCACTGGTAAAAGCTTATGAAGCTCTCAATAGCCTGATGATGTGCAAAAAAAAAAAAAAAAATCAATATTTTTCTGCTCAGATCTATTGGACGCAAATAAGTTTGGTATTTCTGAAAAATCCCCGATCCCAATATCGGGATGGTATTCAAATCTAGGATTTTTGGGAAAACTCAGATTCGGTGTGTGTGTGTCCAATAGATCTAGGAGGAAAAATACTGATGGCTTCTTCTGCTTCTATTTAAACCACGGTGCAGAAGAAGCTGATTCTAGGATCTTTGTGTGGCTGGGAGATTTCTTGCCACCCCACGGGAACCGCAGGCCAGGAGAAGCTGGCTCCAGGATCTGCATGCAGTGGAGTGGTCTCTCACCGCCACATGCAGACCTGGCTGGGAGGCTTCTCCTGTCACTGCAAGAGGATCCCACCAGCCACTGGGTATAGCTGAATATGCCTGAATAAAAGACAAAAAAAAAACACCCCAGCTTTTATTTGGGCTCAGCTTTTATTTGGGCTCAGCTGTTGATTCTCTTGTCTGATTTCAGCTTATGTAATACCCCCCAAAATACCAGTAAGGTATTTTGGGGATATTTTTTGATTTGGTTTATGCCAAATGCACATGCCTCCCTGAAACATATGAACTAAAGCCTAAGCATATACTGTTTTACTTCAGAGTTCTATACTGAGTTATCTCAAAAATTTTAACTTTGATTTTACCTGACTGCCCCCCAGGCCTCAGATTTAGTGGGAGCTCATGGGAGCACAGCTCCTGAACCTTTCTGAGAGTTTCACCTCCTCCTGAGAGTTCCACCTCCTTGTCCACTGAATAGTAGGTGCAAATGCATAACAATCCCTGGATGAGGTCCACCACCTATTTTTCTACAAAATGACCCCTGCCCCCCCCCCCCACTATATTGAATAAAATATTTTGTTAATTTAGACTTTCAGAACATCTTGAGTGTCATTTAACTTAAAGGGGATCTCAATTTTTCCTTCAGGTTTTTGAGCTTAGCCAACAGCCAAACTATCATACCATGAAAGGTGGGACAGCCAGACTCCTTCAGGAAGAAGAAAACAGATACCTAAGGTGGCTCAGTCAGAAAGGGAAAGAAAAATGGAGAGGAAATCTTGCCTCTGAGGGAAGTGGGGGGGCATCATATCTGCACTTGCAAAACCAGTGATGTAGAGTGTCAGAAGTGAAATATACATTTTAAGGGCTCCAGGAGGACATGGGGTATGTTGTAGGAGGAGATGGGGTATGTTGTATTTGATGAAACCAATGCAGAAGGTGAAGTCAACACAGACTGCTATTTTGTAAGCAATTCCATTTTCTCTCTGAAATGTATTTCCACCATAGTAAGCCCATGTATGAAGGGTATGATTAAATGGATGAGAGTAAAAACACTGAAGCTGATTAATATGTTAATTAACATCTAGAAACAGTACAGTTTTCTTCAAGGAAAAAAAAAGCTCTGACGCCAAAAAAACTTTGTTAGTTACAGACAGCATCAATTATTAACTTAATTACAATTTGGAGATAAATAAATTTAATATCACTTAACTGGTGTTTTTTTTGTTTTGTTTTTTAAATCTGTTTTAAGATTTTCTCTTAATTGCCTGGACCACTTAAATTGCACAGTATTCTACTAAGGCATCTTAGGTCTAAAGAAATGTTGATGCTTTGACCAAGCTGTCAGTTTAAATGAATTACTGGAAGAAAGGCAAATCTAATCAGTCATGGTTATATCAACGCAGAGCTGGAGGGGGAAAAACCTGACAAAATTTCAAAATTCAGTGAATTCAAAATTCAGTGAATATACAAGTTTCAGAATTTGGATTTTGATATGGAAATTCTGCTTCAAAATATGACACTTGGACATAAAAATTGATTTTTTTTGGGGGGGGGGTGTATAGATGAATGAATGAATGAAATCAGTAAAATTTTTCACAGTCCTCAACATGTTATTTGTCAGAGCCCTTGAACTCTCAAATCTAGTCAAATACAGAATGACAACTATAAAATTATCTCAATACTCTCATATTGATTAACAAAGTTTGAGTCCACTGTTTTATTCTAGGTATAAGCTTTCATGTGCATGCACTTCTTCAGATATATTTAAACAGACTAGTGGATAGCAGCAAATTAACATACAGCATAATAAAAGAGTTTACAAACAGCTAAAATGTAAAAAAAATGTAGCAGTTTTATAGCAAAGGAATTTCAGAAACGGTCTAGAATTGGAGGTTGTTGAGTTACAACACTCAGGACAATGGAACCAGAGTTATTACAGCACTCAGGACAATGGAACCCCCAGGGCTTAACAGAGATATCAGTTTCTTATCTACTGTTACAGGGCAGTTGTGTGTGGGGGGGAGGCAAATGTTGCTTGCTGGAGGCAAGAGTCTAGGCATAAGTTAGCAAAATCAAGAGTTCAGTCCACAAGTCAAAAGCCAAAGAGTCATTACAAAGCACTGTCAGAGGAGCAGAGTCAAAAGTTCAGTCCAAAAGTCAGAATCCAAAGAGTCATTACTAAGGAATTGTCCACAAGGTGAAGTCAAGAGGTCAAAAGGTCATACTAGCTGAGGTTACATAGGTCCAAGAGTCAAGGTTAGGGGCCAATCCAGAAGTCAAACAAGCAAGACAGGATCCAAAGGTCACAGAATCAGCGGTGGAGTGACTTGTTGCTTCCACACCTAACAATTGTGAGGAACTCCAAAGGGATCTGTTGAGGCTGGGTGAGTGGGCGTCAACGTGGCAGATGCGGTTCAATGTGGCCAAGTGCAAAGTAATGCACATTGGGGCCAAGAATCCCAGCTACAAATACAAGTTGATGGGGTGTGAACTGGCAGAGACTGACCAAGAGAGAGATCTTGGGGTCGTGGTAGATAACTCACTGAAAATGTCAAGACAGTGTGCATTTGCAATAAAAAAAGGCCAACGCCATGCTGGGAATTATTAGGAAGGGAATTGAAAACAAATCAGCCAGTATCATAATGCCCCTGTATAAATCGATGGTGCGGTCTCATTTGGAGTACTGTGTGCAGTTCTGGTTGCTGCACCTCAAAAAGGATATTATAGCATTGGAGAAAGTCCAGAAAAGGGCAACTAGAATGATTAAAGGGCTGGAACACTTTCCCTATGAGGAAAGGTTGAAACGCTTGGGGCTCTTTAGCTTGGAGAAATGTCGACTGCGGGGTGACATGATAGAGGTTTACAAGATTATGCATGGGATGGAGAAAGTAGAGAAAGAAGTACTTTTCTCCCTTTCTCACAATACAAGAACTCGTGGGCATTCAATGAAATTGCTGAGCAGACAGGTTAAAACGGATAAAAGGAAGTACTTCTTCACCCAAATGGTGATTAACATGTGGAATTCACTGCCACAGGAGGTGGTGGCAGCCACAAGCATAGCCACCTTCACGAGAGGGTTAGATAAAAATATGGAGCAGAGGTCCATCAGTGGCTATTAGCCACAGTGTGTATATGTATATATATATATAATTTTTTTGGCCACTGTGTGACACAGAGTGTTGGACTGAATGGGCCATTGGCGTGATCTAACATGGCTTCTCTTATGTTCTTATGTTAACCCTCCCTTGGCTGATTTTATAGGCATATGCCTAAGCATCCGATTTGCAGCCAGCTGCTCAGGAATAATTATATGACTACTCAAGCAGCTGGCATCAGAAGCGAGCACTCTGCCATCTCTCTTGTAGTCCTGCTTGTAGCCTCTGTCTACAGTGCTAAAATGGTGTGGGATAATACTGGAGGGCTAGGAATGATTAACTCAGTTTCACCTATTGACTCAGGACAGGAGATTAACCAGATGTTGTCTGTGAATCCTGACCAGCCTACAGTCCATCTTCCTGCTTGCTGGCTCCTGCTGACTCAGAGCTGAGAAGCCCGTTTCTTCTGAGAAATCCTCACTGAGTCCTGGTCAACCCACAAACTCACTACACATGCTAATGTTATTCAGTTCTCAAATGCTGTATGTTAAATAGCTGCTATTCACAGGTTTTACCAATTGCCTTAATCCAGTCTTAGCTATATTCACTGCTCAGTCACCTGGCTACAATTTATTATAATCTATTTTGCCATTGACTTCAGTGGCTCATAGGGTATAATGGGGCTGTATATTCAGGAATAGCTGAATATCTCCTGAATCAGATTCAGCTACCAAATCTGCTATTAGGAGATATTTGGGTCCCTGAATTATTAACCCCTGAATATCACCAAATCTGATTTTTCCTTATTTTTTGCACACCCCTACCAGTGGGAATGTTCTCAGTTAGACCTCCCTCTCCCCCCCCCCCAAATCCCTTAAGATGATCCCCAATATGTGGGAAATAATTCCACTCAAAATGGATCCATCTCCATATTGACACAGCCAACAAAACTGTGGTGAAAGAAGCAAGGGGAAAAAAACAAACAGTTGTAATAGCATTACTATGGAAGGGTTGGGTGGGTGAAGCAGCAGAGCGGGTCTAGTTGAATTCCCCACCACCTACAGGGCCCCGCCACAGCCCTACTAGGCTCCATGTGATTGGCCAGGATGTAGGGGGAGAGGAGGCTGTGTTGCCATAACAACCTCCAAGATAGAAATCAATATACCATCCCAGCCAGGCCTCCTGTCCCAACTCGCAGGCTTACAAAACAGGACCCAGGTAAGCCTGGGCCCTTGCTTCCCAAAGTGTAATGAAACCCTGTGAATAAACAAACCCAGACTTTAAAAAAAAACCTCTTAACTTAAAAAAAATTACTCCAATGTGAACCTAGTTTAGCTGATTTTCATAATGAAAATCAGTGTCATTTTAGTGAAGTAAATTACTCTTTTCCTTACCACTTCATAAGCTTTCTCATATCCATCTGGGTTGATTGAAGGAAGAAGATGAATTCTCGTATCTTCAATGAGGCGTACAATGCGTGAATTCCCAGCCAGATATTCCTGGCACATGAACTGCATTAATAAAAGTAGCAGCTCTCGCCCAAGCACTTCATTCCCATGAGCCCCTGCCATGTATCGGAATTCAGGCTCACCTGTTCAAAGCCAAAGAAAGATGTAAGTATACTGAAAAGTGCATCTAAGATTCACTAAGGAATGGAAATTTTTGGTCTAGAATTGCAATTTGGAAGGAAAAAAAAGGATTATGGTGAATTCCTAACATTCTTACCTCTCCAGTATTATATAACATTGTTGGCCTAAAGACTCAATCCATCTCTCATGGCTTTTCAACTATTAATTAAAGTGTAATCCTTACTCAGTAGTAAATCCTCTTTTATTCAGTGGTGCTTATTCCCAGTTGAATATTCTTAGGATTGCACCATTTCAGGTTAGAAGAACCACAATGAGGAGGGCAGGATCTCTTCATCCTCTACCATACTGTGATGGTCCTATTGGCCCACTGTGGCCCAGGTGGGACCTCACTCTTTAAATGGCAAGGCATCCTCCCTGCCTGTTCTAGTTTGGTTCTCAGATCTAGGTGGGCAGCTGTGTTGGTCTGAAGCAATAGATCAAAGTAGGAGTCCAATAGTACCTTTAAGACCAACAAAGTTTTATGCTGACCAAAACAGGCTGAACAGAAGTAAAAAACCTCCCAAGTTTCCTTGCCTCCTCTTCCTCTGGTATTCCCTTTCTTTTTCTGTCATGTTCTCTGTGTGGGTGGTGACTGAGGGACATCAGGCAAATATGCCAACATCATGTCTTGATTGAAAGTTTATTTGATTTATATCCTGCCCTCCCCACCAAAATAATGGCTTCCATATTTGATTGGAGTAAGGTCATTGTCAGCATGCCACTCTGATTGGTGTGATTAATATTGCTATGGACTCTAGCACAAGTTGTTGTATTCACATTTCCTCATTGGATCATTTTGATATTTCCTTTCACTGCTGAAATACCATAGGATACGGACCAGCTATGCCAGTGCCCAGGGCTTAAGATTGAGCTAAAGAGACCTTACTAACTTGACTAGCAATCCACTTGACTACATCTGACAAAGTGAACTCAAGCCCATGAAGCATCATGCCACAATAAATCTGTCTTCTTAGTGTCAAAAGACTCTCTTTTTGTCTTTGCTATGACAGACTAATAGAATTAGCCTTCAGGAAAATATCTATAATTATCCTAAACCATGAAGCCAAAATCCTTCATACACATGAGTATGTTTTGAAGTAGGATTCATTTTAAAAGATTCATCTGTCAAGAATATAAACAAGAAAAAAATTACATTATACAATAATTGTTGCTGATGAATTGTACAATACTTCTATAGGAACTAGTAAAGAAACAAGGAAAAGGATAGAGTATTTTCAATAAATTGAAATAGCTATTGTTGAAATGCTTTTCAGCAGCCAGACCCAATAGAAATTTTTGATTTTAGGTATGCCAAAAGATAAGTAAAGACAGGTTCAAAGAACCAGTCAGAAGACTAGATATTTTGAGGCAAATATTTTTGCTCACAACTTGCTTCTGAGATGATACTGGCTAGCTGGATAACTCTGGCTCTTACTGTCTACTCATGAGTCAATCATAGGAATTTTGACTGCTTTTAGATTCTTGGCATACTTGTCCTGATTAATGAGTAGATATGTATATATGTGTTTCCAACACTATCTTGTCATTCCAACAGTGACATGTGTTTGTATTTCCTTAAAAATCAAATATAGAAAGGACTCAAATGCACAGCTATTTTGTGTTTTCTGTTCTCTAGTTATAGAGTACAGAAATAAGGATGGTCCGCCTAGATTTTTTAGGATTAAACTTCAATCAGTTTCTGATCTTATTTTAATTGCAAAAGGAATATAATTCATGGGCACCAGGAAATCTGATCCCACCCCTTGGATGGGTTCCATTTATGTTTGTTTTTGTCCTTTAATCAGAAAAATAACATCAGAATTTCTCCCTTGGATATTCATCACCATGACTACTGTAAGAACCTTCCCTTAGTGATTACATATTGCTTAAAAGACCAAACTTTTTTTAGTTCTATCCAACCACCTAGAAGTGGATTTTATAATATATAATCCTAACCAACTTCATGTTCTCCTGGGTTGTCTGAGATCTCAACAGCATACAGCTTTAGTCCTTGATGACTCTTCCCAATGTTGTAAATTCTTGTGATATTTGGACACATCTCATTTACAACTTTCATCAGCTGAAAAATAAAGAAAGAAACAACAGTTATATAAACTGATGGATAGACTGGCAGATACTTATCTTGTATGAAAAAACATGCGTGCTCCTATTTAAGATTAGGTAGTAGAGATATAAACTTTATAAAGGACACAGACAAACACAATTAAAGATTTTTTTAAAAACAGCCTTAAAAATAAAACTTGCTTAAAACATTGTCATTGGTTTTAAAGGTGCTTTCTTTGTATTTCTCCCATGGGATCCAGGGAACTGGGCAAAGGAAACTCTGGCTCTTTCCTTCTTTCTACATGGGACCAGGAGGGGGAGGAGCCTTAGCCAGTAGTTCTGCTGTGCAATTGAGGGAGCCTGGCAAAGCAAGTTCTGCCTCCCCCCTTTGCTCCCCAAGGGAGGAACCTCATCCAATGGAGAAAATAGAGGTTTTGCTCTGTAGCTCCTGTGCAATTAAGAAAGCCTTGCAAAGCAAGCTGTGATGCAGAAGGAAGCAAGAGAGAGGGAGAAGGAAGCAGATGACAACCAGTTGCTTGGGGGCCTGATAGGAGCTCTACAGGGGCCTGATTTGGCCTCCAGGCCACATATTTGACACCCCTGGTCTAGATCAGGGGTGGCTAACGGTAGCTCTCCAGATGTTTTTTGCCTACAACTCCCATCAGTCCCAGCCATTGGCCATGCTGGCTGGGGCTGATGGGAGTTGTGGGGGGGGGACATCTGGAGAGCTACCGTTGGCCACCCCTGGTCTAGATGAACAGAACTGAACACTGCAGATAATGTTTTTTTGGCCAGGGCCAGGGTGAATGCAGCAAAGGAAAAGTGGACTGGGATGAGGTTGTCTCCCCTGGGTCTGAAGAAACTGGTGAGTTCTGATGGCTTCTCTATATTTGTATTTCAATGGGGCAAAACTATGCATAGAGATAGAGAGATATTTCATAATTATTTATTCAGGAGCTGCCTATTTTATGCACTCATGAGTTTCTTGGCTTGAAGAAAAAAAATGAAGATTACATTTATTTATTTATTTTGAATTTCTAGCCCACTCTTCCCTGCACTACAGGGCTCAGGGTGGGTCACAACAATAAATATGAAATAAATTAAAAAAAATTTAAATATAATTCACAATATTAAAATGTATACAATGTTATGCCCTTTGGCAACCTATAGACTAGGTTACCATAATCTGTCCTGTGGTGCTCTGAAAGCGGTTCATAAACTAAATTTCTGACTGAAGCTGAACATACAAACTTAACCTGCACTTGCCAATAAAGCACGAGTTATCATTGGCTTTTTGGACATAATTCAAAATGCTGTTTTTGCTATCTGGTGCCTTTGTTACATGATGAGCTGCTTCCACCAAAATATTCCAATCTATGCACTGGGCTTGTCCATAAGGATCTGCTTCATGTACTCCCAGCATCCAATGGAAAGAGGACATTTTTATTTTTGCTGTTTGCCCTTCTGTTGAACTCTCTAGACAAGTAGGCTCACCTGGCAATTTGTGTGTGTGTTTCTTTCAAGAGGTTGGTAAAAACTCTTCTTTTCCAAGGGTTACTTGCTCTTGGAATCTTCACTTGGTTCTATCTGTTATTAGTTTTTATTTGGCTGGATATATAACTAGAGGTTTTGATCTTAAAATTTAATTTATTGTTCTCATCTTCTGTGGAATTCTGCCGTTTTATTGACTGTTTGATATTTTATTGCTTGCTTTTATATATTAATTTTATTTATTTATTTGGTTTACTTATATTCCGCCCTTTCCCAGATGGGCACTTTGAAAGCTGGGTAAATAAGGAGGCTATTTTTAATGTGACAAATGTTATTTTAATAAATGCCACATAAGGATTCTTTGTTAATCTATATTGGTTACTAATGATATTGGATTTTTAATAAGAATTCAGTGAATAAAGGCTATGGATATTTTTAGTACTTATTCATTACTGCATAAATTACATATCTGGCAAAGTGAAATGGGTGACTATAAAAATATTTTGCTTGTGTTTGCAGAAACAGCGCAGCTATAATCCCAAAGGATTATAAATCATTCCCAGAGAAAATTCACTGACAGACAATTATCATGAGTTGTATGTAACCATTATTTATTCTATTAATATTATGTTTAAAAAATACTGCATAAATTCCCTAATAATACTGATTCTGTATTCTGAACACTTTGAAAGTCCCCCCCCCTCGTTATGTAGCTGAAATCTTAAAAATAATACCTCAGAAAGCCAAATACAACACTGTTTCTTTTGTGTGAACATTCCTTTCTAATCCCTCCTGAAATCATGTCTCTGAGAATTTTCTTGGATTAAATAGGTATAAAGACAGAAAAATAATTTAATTTTGTGTTGCTCCAGGCCAAGCCTATCAGACAGGGATGAGAGGACACCATGTCTGATCTGATGAAGAAATAGTATCAGCAGGAAAAACAGACAATGGTGGTAAATGGTAGTATAAATGCTCAAAAAAAGTGATTGTTAAGGATTTTTCAGGAAATATTTGGGCCTCTGAAAGTTCTGTTTTTGTCTGAAGATCAAAACAGGCAGACATTTGGTAAGCCTAGCACAATACACACATTTTTTTAAAAAAAAGTTTAAAAAGGGCAATGCAGAACTGTTACTAGTGGGAAAAAACAATGAAGTGCTGCTTAATGACCCAATTACAAAGTCAGTCAACAAGTAGGCAGTATAAGAGGCCACAATGAAGGACATAATTCTCTACTGACCAATTACAGCTTGTACCACTGTTAAATCCCATTTCTCTTTACTCCTTATGTAAGACCAGAGGAAATAATTTTCTCCTGCTTTGAGCTATTAGTTTCTCTGAAATATATTTAAAATCTGACCAACCTTTCTTTGTACAATTAGCATCTAAAACCATGCTTAACTTTATTGTTCTTGACACTAATTATGCCAATTGAGTTTCTACTCATCTAATCTGTCTGCCGGAAATATAGGCCATGAAATCTCTTGTGAGCTCACAGTGTGACTCAGTACACAAATGCTCAATAAAAAATGAATGATGAGTCATTCAGTATAAATATGCTGAAGATTCAGTACACCAAACGTGATTCACATACTTCAGGTCCAAATATATTATCTTTAGATATTTGAAGACAAAGTCAGAAAGAAATATCTTTAGTACCTACATCCATGGCGATATAAATCTAGATGTTTTTTGTTGTATGCTTGAAGTTAAGGGGAGACAATAATAGCTGGTAAATCTAAACTTAGACTGGCAAGTATTAATGCTCATATGAATCTTGGCCATTTATATGCACTATCCTTCTGCACACTATCTGTCAGTTCTGGGTGAAATATTGTTAATGTCTATAGTAATATAAAATTACAGCTGTAAAAATGAAAGGCTTGAACCTCCTGAAGGTCATCTAGCATGCTCAGCATTAGGTATGAGTGTGAACCATGAAAATATGGTTTGTTCATGGTCTGTGGCATCCTCAGTCCATGAACTATGAACCATCACAAACTTTTGGGGGCTAAACAAACAGGTTTAGTTCATGAGGTTGTGGCTTAGTATAATGCCCTCCCTCAGCATGCTAGAGACTCCAAACTCACAGAAGTTCTCCAGCTGACTCTCCTTTATCTGCCTTTCAGGTTTGGTGAGGATTGCTATTAGGGAGAATGAGTTACAGTCCCCTAAGGAAAGTGCCTCCAGGAAAGTGCTTTCTAGGGAAATGAAAGGTGCAGGTTCAGGAATGTATAGAATGGGCCCTGTGCAAGCTAGAAACATCAAACACACAGGGACCTCCCCTTGGTCCATCTCTACATGCTTGCCAAGTTATGTACAGATCGGATGTAGGGAATCTGAGTTAAATCCCCCACCAAAGAAAGTGCCCCCAGGAAAGAGCTTTGAGGGAAACGTGAGGCAGAGGTTCAAAAGAGTATAGAATGGATCCCTTGCAAGCTACATACACCAAATGCACAGGGAACCTTACCACTTGCTCCTCTACAATCTCTCCAAATTGGGGTCAGATTACATTTCTGGGGTCCCAGTTATAGACATCCCCCCCCCCCAAAAAAAAGTCTCTCCAGTGCTCTTTCTGGAAAAGACAAGTACAGTTACAGAAGTCTCTTGAATAGTTCAGGAATAAGCCAGTGATACCAAACTCACAGGGAAACTTCAACTGGGCAGACCCCTGCAGGTCAGATACTGGAAGCAAGGCAAAAATCCTCTCCTCCCCCTCTCTGCCCCTTTTGGTTACATAGGAGTCACATGTTCTGACATCACCACAGTGTCACAGACCACATGACCTACTGGTCACAGACCCCATGACCTCATCCCCTGAGGGCACAAATCAGGTTATATCAAGGCTAGCACATGGCAGTTCAGTGTGTCTCTACAATATCCTCATTTGCTGTCTGAGCCATCCCCAATTTACACAAATAGGGCCCATTATGGTTAGTGATGCTGGTCATCTCTGGCTACCCCTCCCCTCATCTATCGCTACTGGGAAGTCTCCAAGATGGCAAAGTATCACCATGTCTGTGTTACTCTCAATTTCATCTCTTTTTTTCCTTAGGAACTGTGTGATTGTTATATGAATTATTTACTTTCTTTGTATGTGTGATTTCTTAATAAATATTTTTTCGTTTACTCAAAATCTCCTCATTATTTAAAGGAAAATACTTGGTAGACCACCTCCTGTATACAAAGGTTTTGATCCTGCTTAAGTGAGACATAGTTGCTCACCTTCTAAATTCCCCAACCTCTCATTGAAGGCAATTTGGCTTACAGAGTTTGGACAGGAGCTCCCTAAAGTAACCCTACAACAGCTTGGCAGACATCCTAGCCATATCACATGACCAGGGGAAGCAGAGAAGTGGCTTCTGAAGCAAGCTGTCAGGATTGCTCTCAGTTTTACAAAATATAGTTTATCCAGTACAAAGCGTTAAACACCAGCCTTCTGCTTGGTTCAAATTCCTGAACACCTCTGTGTGCTATAGGGGTGAAAGTAGGTGCAAAGGATGGTTGTCATGGGGGAAGAAGTCCTTCACCCACTGTGTACCATAAGACCCCATCCCCATGAACCAAACCCATCCTGTTAGACCACTGGAGCCCAACTGTAACAGCGCACCACCAGGGGATTCAGGGCCTCCTTCCTTTGATCTGTTCCTGGGGCTCTCCACAGAGTCAAAAGTGTTGTTATCACTGCTCAAAGAACCAGCAGTTGCTAACACCCTTTGGAGAGGAGGACTCTGACAGCAATAATTCAGAAGGTGGGGGGAAGGCCACAGTTTGTAAATATTTCCATACCCCCTCAGTGACCTCTGTGCTGCAAAATGTCATGTGTGCCACACCCATGTCTGGAGGGGCACAAATCCTCAACACCTGCAAAGGATGTGCCCAACTATGTGGCTGCCAGAGGAAAGAGTGGCAGCCAGTAGGAAGAAGAAGAGGCTGGCTGCCTCTCAGCAGGGGGAAGTAAAGGGGAAACAGAAGGCCCATCCAAGAAAGAGTTCCCACTCTTGGGCTGCTGTGGGTGGGATATCAAAGCAGGCCAGCCTCCAGGAAGTCAAAAGGGTCAGGTGGATGGCCCAGAAAGCAGTCATGCACCTGGTCAGCAAAATGATTGCTGTGGGTGGTCAAATATATGGAGAATATAGCCCTTTGCCAACTGCAGTGGCAATGGTCAAGGCTCAGCTCTCCAGAGCCCAAAGCAGAGTCATCCATTTCAGGGCAGACCTTTGTCAAGGCCACCTGGGATGCTGCCACCTGGGATGCTACACAAATTGTGGTCCTTGCTTAAGACTCACTGATACTTGGCCTCCCACTTCTTGCACAGTATCATGTCTGTCCTTCTGCTGCACAAGAGACAAGGAGAGGGTGGATGAGGAATTCCACATATCCTATGATTGCTCATTGGTAAAGCAGAAGAGTGTGGCACAAGAGGTCATCTCCTCTATGACCATCTTGCACAGGGAAAAGGAGATCAGCATCAGCTGCAACAACTGCCAGATTCTCTCCTAAATAGTGTATGTCCTCAAGCCCTTCCAGGACACGATGGATGTGCCTGTATGACAGCCTGGACAAGTCAGCTCCCTGATTTGAGGACTAGACTGGATGCTGGCTTTCACACTGGCCAGCTGTTCTCCCATGGATGCTGGCCAGCCGTTCTCTCATGGGTCAGGGCCTTGACAAAGAGGTTGCAGGTGGGCATCACCACCAGGTGGTAGCCTTTCTGTATCAGTGACCAAGATAAAAGGCAGCATGGCTCTCCTGAATGCAGAACTCTTGCATGAGCCCTGCAAAAAAAAAAAGTGTGAAGTCTGCAATAAGGAGAGTATAAAATGTGGATCCTCACTCAGTAGCTAAGCCTCTCTGCTTAGTGTGAACAAAGAGACAGGTGACTCAAAATTCTGAGTCCACCTAACATCCAAACCCCATCAGGGGAGAGGTGTTAACAATCAGGAAAAAACAAACATGCTCTGCTTTTAACAAATTACCTGCCTCTCTGTCTAACTGCCAACAGTCAACAGCGGAAAGGCTGTGGAACTGAGCAGATATATACCATTCTTATCCACAGATCAGAATTGGAACTCTGTTATTGGCAGCCAGCAGTGCCTGTTAAGCTTTGAAGGGCTCCTATTGGTGTTTCCAAGACTGGAGAATTCTCCCCCTCCCATTACTTTGAAGTTTTGTAAATAGTTTAATTGAACAGAGACAGTCTGTCTGGAAATTTATCCATTCACAAACCACCACAAACAGGATCAGAATTTGTGAAATGTTCATACTAGTCGTCCTTTCATGAACATCACTTCATGAACCACGAACTGGCCAAAATTCATGACAAATGTTAGTTCATGAGCCAGTTTGTGCCCATCCCAACTAAACACAAACCCAATCCTGATCACATCAGATATCATGATATTGAGGTGTTCAATATTATAGCATGTATAAACAGACATTTATATGGAGAAAGGTGCAGTGAACCTAAGACGTTCTCAGGAAGATGAGTTAAACAGCACAGAACCATCCAATCCATACTGTACTAAGTATGTGACTGCTGTTCCATCATTATGTTTCATCACATGTACAGAACAAACCTGCTACACACAATCCTCTTGATATGTGCAATTGCCATTTCTTCTGAAAGGGTCAACACATATATATTCCAGTTTGGGGACACACCCAGATTAATCTGGGATCTGGTACATGTGTATTGAGGTAGAAAATTCAGAAGAAATAGTGATCTAATGTGAAGGTAGGGTCATGTGTAGTGAGTTTGTTCTGTATGCACAGTCATAGTGCAAGGAATGTAACAACTGAGAAGGGTGATGATTGCAGTATATGGGGTATGTATGGCTTTTTTCTGGGGGAATTCAGTAGAATGAAGTTCTGGAACCTCTTTGTGGAAACAAAATTCTCAAAAAACATTTTAAAATTCATGAGGGGCACCAGTGTGTTTCTCCTACATTCCCCTCACCTCTTTTTCCAGAAAAGTTCCAGCACCTCTTTTTCCAGAAAAAAAGCCCTGGGTATAAGGGTAGATTTAGTAAGCCACCTCCAACCCTTAAATGATTTGATTGGCTTGATCTTTCTGAATCAAATGAGACCATCATCTTTCTGTCATAATCTTGCTCACAGAATTACTCTGATGGTCCCAGAGTACTAGGGTCAGCCATCCTTCCAATATAAGTATTTATGTATTGTCAACATTCGTGCAGAGATGCAAAAAAATTGTGCAGAGATGGGAAAGCACTATTGGCCAAAGTCAGATTTTTAAAGCTTTGCATTGCCAATCTTTACCAGACAAGGTGGACCTTAAAGGTACGAGATGTATTATGTTGAAAAATTAACCATTCCACAATGTGTCTGATTCTAAACTAAGAATATGCCATTGGTTCATATTTCATATTTGTATTTACCTAGTTCATATTTCTTTAGGACATATAATTTCTTTCTACTGATGCTGCAAATCCCCTTTCTATTCTTTAAGAACATTTGGTTCTGCCCTACAGAAAAAAGATTCCCTTCCCTCAGGAAATTCAAACCAATGCTAAATTTCATTTAAAAATGGGTCATGGAACTGTTATCCTTACAGTATGAGAGAACGAGCAAACACAGATGACTTCTGCCTAAAGGGGATGCAGTTCCATTTCTTATTTAATACAAATCAATGAAGCAAATGCTCTCTATTGACTACATGGAACAAAGACACGAATCTGAAGTCACGAAAACCACTGGGCTTCTCTTAATGGTACTTGTGATTACAGCCCTTCCTTTTGTTCCATGCAGATCACTGGACCCAAAGTGCTCCACTTACTTGTATGGAAACAATTTGACAGTTCTTTCAATACTTCACAGTGTGGGGTAGTGCAAAAATTACAGAAGTCAGCCATTCTGTCCAAATGCAGCTTTTGAGAACTTTACAAGGTAAGTCTTACTTTTTCCATCTTAAATAATGAAATTATCCCATGACCAATTATTGATGAATACAAAATGCCAGTCTTTATGTAAGTTTTTACACAGCTTAACTGAAATTAATGTTTCCTTTGTTTTCAGTTGTATAAAATCCATAAATGCAGGTGGCTTTTGAAAAAGCATTATAATGTCACATTGGGAATGCAACAGTCTTTTCTGAGCATGCTGCATTTACAAAGTCATTTAGCTGGTGGTGGAATTCGATTGCAGCATTATTCAAAACATATGCACACACACACCTACACACCAGAAATTCTGTTCCTTATGCCCTACCTGCCTCATTTCTTTATAGTTGTGGTGCTTAAAATCAAGGTTGTCTGTTGTCATCATTTCATTTCTTCTGTGATAATAGTTATTTGGATCTGTGATACAAATATTAATATTATGTTTACATTTTCAGTGGAATATAAAGGAACCATAATAGAACAGGAAAAAATGGTTCAATCTAAATATAAAGATTTCACCTGCTCCCCAAAGATGTAATTTGCTAGCAATCATTAAACGAAACAATAATTTAAAGAAGTTTTCTTTGGCGGAAAGCCTACTGTTTTATTTATATCATGTTTTAGACATATATTACCAGTGGGGACCCAAAGCAGATTACAATATTATTCTCCATTCCTTGATCTTATCTTGACAACAACCCTGTGAGGTAGGTTAGTCTGAATGTGAGTGGGTGGCCCAAGGTCACCCAGCAAGCTTCCATGGCAGAGTGGGAATTTCAAGCTGGATCTCCTAGATCCTAGTCCACCACTCAAACCACTTCACTATGCTGGTCCAAATCCCTTTTTTTCTGAGGATGCACAATAATCAGGTAAAATGTCCTTCTTCATTATGTCTCAAAGTAGCAGCTATTGGTTTGCTCTAAAGAATTCAGAGTGGAGGTCCACTCATACAACACTCCACTCCCACCTCCTTCTTTTTGCTGTTGCCCCCTGATCCTCTGAAATGATCTTTTGAGGTCTGGGGGATCCTTGACAGTGCTATTGGATGCAGCATGGGGATCTGCAGTGACAAAAAGGGAATCAGTAGACATTGCGGCTCTCTTATATAAGCAGAAGTGCCTCTCCTCAAGTAGAAGGATAACTTGGATTTAACCCAGTGAGTTCCAGTACAGCAGAGTGTTTCAGTCTTGCCTTCTTCACAGTTCTTAATATGATTGTTAATATTCTTAACCGGACCAGATCTACATGGGGGTTTTTTTTTTTGGGGGGGGGGTGCAAAATTCAAAAATGATGCCCCCTTATGAGCCCATAGAATAGAATGGACTCCATACCTAATTTGGCACCCCCCCCCC
The DNA here is from genome assembly GCF_032191835.1 of Heteronotia binoei. Classification (NCBI taxonomy): domain Eukaryota; kingdom Metazoa; phylum Chordata; class Lepidosauria; order Squamata; family Gekkonidae; genus Heteronotia; species Heteronotia binoei. The sequence continues at coordinate 53,238,549 of NC_083228.1, read as the reverse complement.
TCCAGCGGTGCCTGGGGCAAGCACCCCCTCTGCTTCCCCCTACTTCTGGCCCTAATTCTTAATAACAACAATAACAGCCTTACTACAATTTTAAACTTTCCATATATCTTTCCTGAGACTTGTGCTTACTTGCCACTATCATTTCTTTTATAGATTTTCATTAAAGATAATGTTTGATAAAACAGCAAATTTTGGTAAAACACGATGAGATTTAAGATTACATAAAGAATGTCAACTGTTGACAGAATCTGAATTGAAAAGGAAAGCAATTCACTTATAACCTCTGATTTAAATAACATCTTAGACCCATGTATGATAGCCCCAGCTTTCTGGGGGTGAAGTGCAAACGACAGGGGAAGGCAATGGCAAACCACCCCATTAAAAGTCTGCCATGAAAACATTGTGATGCGACGTCATCCCAGAGTCAGAAATGACTGGTGCTTGCACAGGGGACGACTACCTTTACCTTTTTATGATAGCCCCAGGATGGGTGAAAGGGTTTGACTTTTATTCTTGTAATCTTTTCAGTGACAAAAGTTTCTAGTTGAGTTCCTTCCACAGACTAAAAGTGATGACAGTGTGATTGTGCACACAGCATATGAGAGATGAGGGAGCTAAAATAATTGTATTGTGTTTCTATATATAGATTGTTCATACACATAGCAGTATCCCAAAATGGAGGATAAAAACATGCTAAAAAAGGAATAGAAAGCTTTGGCAAAAACGAAGTGCATCTGTGCTGTGCAGCAAGTTTTGCAGATCCATACCACAATGATTTTTTTATTTGTTTGTCATCAAGTCACAGTTGACTTGGGGAGGGATGGTGGCTCAGTGGTAGAGCATCTGCTTGGTAAGCAGAAGGTCCCAGGTTCAATCCCTGGCATCTCCAAAAAAGGGTCAGGCAAATAGGTGTGAAAAACCTCAGCTTGAGACCCTGGAGAGCCGCTGCCAGTCTGAGTAGACAATACTGACTTTGATGGACCGAGGGTCTGATTCAGTATAAGGCAGCTTCATATGTTCATATATGTTCATATAACTTATGGCAACCCCACAGAGTTTGCAAAGCAAGAAATATTCAGAGGTGGTTCACCATTGCCTGCCTCTATATCACAACTCTGGTATTCCTTTGAGGTCATCCATCCAAATATTATCCAGGGCCAACCACTCCACAAGGGAAATCAGAGAACTTGAAAGGATTTTACAGCAGAGAAATTTGGAAGCACTGCTTCCCTAAGCACACTACAAAAGTTTTGGTATTTAATTTAATTTGACAAGGCTTTTCCTCTTTTCTGTGATTGAATATAATTTAATATGTGGGATATTACAACAATTGGTTTGGCAATCTTAATCCTCAAGGAGCTATGTTGATCTCCACTGCTGTTAGTCCTAGTGGCCAAATGTGATCCACATAAACTTGTTTCAATAGAATGAATGCAATCATGTGTATGTTAGCAAATAAACCAGTACACAAAAAATGGAGATGAAAATAATAATCAGAATTAATATTGATTCACCAAGAGCTTCTACTGTTTAATGGTCAATGACATCAGGGAGGTCCAAACTATGTATTATATTTACCATATCATTGCTATGGGGATTTGTGACAGGAGGCCAGCCATGGGTTTTCTCTGAGAACAATTCAGGAATGCAGCATCGTTGTGACCATGGGTCAGGGGGAAAGAGGGGCTTCTGTTATTTGCCCCATAAACATACATCCACAGACAGGGCAAATAATTCTCCCAGAGTCATTTCATATCAGGAATAAGAGGAGGGAGGAACAAGAGTTCCTCCTCCTTTACATAACAGTCCCAATCCACATTGGGCCCTGTGGCATTTCTGAACTGAATTCCTACAGGAATCTCACAGTAGCTGTTGTCCTACTGCAAATCCTCATAGCAGTCCCACAGTATGTGTAACACACAGTTTTGTCTGAGATTAAATAGCAACACATAATCTGTGAACAGTGGCCTGCACTTTTTCTTTTTTTGCCATTTAGAAAGTAGCCATCCCAGTGCCTGCAGCTAAACTGAGATTTGAATTCATGTTTCATGGCAAATGCTATCTACTGGATCACCAAGTGTCTGTATGCAGATGAAGATGATCATTCTGTGCAAAATATCATTCTGCCTTGCAGCAACCACTCTGACATAGTCATAAAGAAATAAATGCAGTGGGTACTCAAAGGCATCTCCTTCCCTCTCTGTATCCAGATTTTAAAAAAATAATAATTTGGGATATTTTTTGCTTTACATTTGATTTGTGAAAGAACTGGAAAGAAAAGTACATCTATCCCTTTCGGGCAATTGCAAATCCCTATGTGTCATTCTGCATCCATCTGCACAGCATTATTCTTAAAACCAGAAAAAAGACTGAAAAGCCCATGTGCTTTCTCTATCCTCTTCTTGCACTAGTGCTTATCATATTGTGTCTGCACTTTATAAATACCATTTTTCAGTCCCTCTACTATTTTGATTGATTGATTGATTGTCCTAGGGCTGCAAGCCAACTGAGGGACTGAAAGGGGTTTTTTTTGTTTTTGTTTTTTTACAGTAAACTGCCAACACAAAAGCTTTCATTGAGAACTAAAAAGGAATATTACAGTGCAGAAGACATTCAGAGACTATTTAATAAAATGCTTTCTTAGCTTTGTTTTGACACAGAAGGATCAATTAAAGTTCTAAAAGCATCTCCAATGCATCACCTGAATCAAGGGAAGAACTCACAATGCTTACATCATGGACATTAGAACTGTAGGTTTTTGTTCGGATGACACATTCAGACAAAATATTGTCTTGGTGTCTGCACAGTGGAACAACTCAAGGGAATCACACTGTGTGCTATACCAAACTTTATCTTAAAGATAGTCTTTTACCTGGCAAAGGACAACCTAAGATCTCCATCCTCATGCATATGCTTCCTTCTTCATACCATGTCCGGGGGTTTATCCGAATGTAGCGTGCAACAAGAGGTACAGGCAGTTCATTGAGGACTGGGATCTCTTTTTCATCATTGCCTTTAAAAATCTGTTTCAATGCACAAAGTAGTGTAATGGTTAATCATTAGTGAGAATGGCATAAAGCAACCAACAGGATTGATCCACAATCTGAAAACCTCGGATGAGGAAACTAGCAATACATTACAGTTCAGGATAACCGTAAGGCATCAATACAGCATAACTGCTGAAAGTTAATTAGAGACACAATTCATAAATAGGATTATAGTGTGGATTGAACCACTTCTTCTACCCTGCAGGTCTATATTTCTACCTCGGGATTACACAGAGACTTTTCAACCAGTGACCCAAACAGAAGTCTCATTCATACTTACAGATTGTTTGGGAAAGAAAATGTTGGCATGCAGGAAATCAATAAGTGTATGACTGTACAGTGAGTTGTTCAGGCTCAAATGATGGCAAGAAGCAGCAAAGTATATATTTGTTCATATATTTTCATATTATATTTATACCCTGCCCTTCTATAAAGGTCCTCAGAGTAGATTACAAAGGAAAAAATAAAAATACAGAATTTAAAAAAAATCATAAAACTTTTTGCAAAAGCCTAAAATTTAAAGACCTTAGGATAATATGCAATTAACAATAACAGCAATAAAACAGAATCAGGCAAAAACAATTTAATATTAAAACATCATAAAACATCATTAAAACTCAGTAAAAAAAACAAACAGCAGAAAAAGAACAAAATCAAGGCCCATAGTTTGTCATTAAAATCAACATAATGGATAATTCACTCTCAGGGTTGATTCACAGAATACAAAGTCTTTGTGACTGCTTTTATGCTTTCTAGGCATGTGGGACCCCAGTTCGTGTCAGGACCATGATATACACAGAGATGTCCCCTACCATGCCATTTTCCTGACTTGGGGGGGGTGGGGAAACAGGGAAACTTGCTCCATTGGGAAACTTATGTATAATGATGACTAAGTTTTCCAGCAAAGCAATTTAAAGAAAGCTGATGCTTCGTCTCCACACATTGTGATCCTGATTTGAAGGAGGGTCTTGAACACCTGGGAACCATGAAACACCCGTCATATATGTGGTCTGAAGTCATGGAAAAAAACAAGAGAGCTTTGTGTTGTATGAATTAACCCTCAGAGGCCCTCTGGAATTAACCATCCTCTGGAAGGCCAACAATGAAGAGGCTGACTGGGCCTCTTGAGGCAGTGAATTCCTATGGTAGGCTTCCCAACCCTCCCGCTCTGGCGGGGGACCCCAGGATTTCCACCCTCTTCCCCCGCTCCCCCCAAAAACGGAAGCGGGGGAGGGGGGAAACGGTGGGCGCCCCATCCCGGAACGGGCGACGCCGCCACCACGCCGCTGCCCCCCCCCAGCTGCTCCTCCAGGAGCCCCGGTCTTGGGCTGCAAAAGCTCCCTTGGGAGGAAATTTGTTCTCGTGGAGCCTCTGCCCGGGGTGCGCGCGCTCTCCCTCTCGAGCCTGTGCGAAGCAGCAGCAGCAACTCAGGGAGGGCTCCGTCCGCCGATCCCGGGCGCGATTCTGCCCTTCTTCCTCCCCCCTCTGCCCGCCGCCTCCACCCAATTAGCCTCCCGGGGAGAATTAGCATCGCTCCGCTGGCTGCCCAGTCGCCTGCCAAGCGGCCTCTGCCTGGCACTACTCGCAAACCAGGAGAAAAGAAAAGAAAAGCAAACTTCTCCGTCGCAGGCCTTTCGCAACTTCCCAGCTAACACCCCCCCCCCCCGGATTTTCTCGCAATGCCCCGGACGGAGGGGAGGGGAGGAGTCATGCAGCTCCACGTGACCCCCAATCCCAAAGCGGCGGTCTCGCTGCTTTAGTTCCCAACCGAGCGGACCCGAAGGCGCAAGAGGAGTGGGCGCGCCGAGTTACAGCGGCAGCTTTGCGGGTTGACTGCGGGACTTGCGCCTCAGCTGATGCTAACTTGGCTGCTGCCCGTGTTTGAAGCGGAGCGGATCGAAGAGAACAGGCGCTCCCAACCCTGAACACGCACAAGTAGGGTTGCTGGGTCTAATTCCAGAAATATCTGGGGACTTTGGGGGTGGAGCCAGGAGGCTTTGGGGGTGGAGCCAGGAGCAAGGTTGTGACTAGCATAATAATCAAACTCCAAAGGGAGTTCTGGCCGTCACATTTAAAGGGACCACACACCTTTTAAATGCCTTCCCTCCATTGGAAATAATGAAGGGGCACCTTCTTTGGAGGCTCATAGAATTGGACCCCCTAGCTCCACCCCAGTGTCTCCTGGCTCCACCCCCAAAGTCCCCAGATATTTTTAAATTGGGACTGGGCAACCCTATCCTATGGGGCCACAGCTAAGAAACTTTTTTCAGATGTCCATCTACATCATTAGAAAGGTGTGTGGAGAAGGGCAGTATTTGTGGGGTGAAGGCCAGATTTATAGGGTCACATGGGCAACTCATGTATACTGAACCTTGTGAGGATGAAAGCTACAGTATCACTCTGCATTCATCTGCAGGAGAAGACCAGGTATTTTTTCTGCCTCCATGTATACGATATCAGAGCAAGAATGCCCAGCAAGAGAGCCTCAATAGCATACTGAGGATTTTCTCACTCTCATCAATTACTGGTCATCAAACCAATACTGTAGTGAACAAGCATGTACTGTAACATATACAGGCTTTTGGGGACCCTGAATGTCCCTCAGCAAAAATATTTCAATTGAAAATAGTCCTCAATGCATTTTTTAGACTAGTAAACAAAGCTCTTATAATTATTTTAAAAGCCATTCTAGTAGTCCCCTGGGCAAGAACTGAGTTGTTACCAACCCATGGGGTGACATCACATAACAGACTTTTAGGGCAGACTTTTTGGTTTGCCATTGCCTTCCCCAGATCTACACTTTACCCCCAGCAAACTGTGTACTCATTTTACCAATCTTGGAAAGATGGAAGGCTGAGTCAACCTTTAGCCATCTACCTGAACCCAGCTTCCACAGGGATTGAACTCAGATCATGAGCAGAGCTTGGACTGTAGTACTGCAGTTTACCACTCTACATCATGGGACTCCTCAAAAGCCATTCTACTTGGATGTTATTAATGGATGGGAATATTAAATAACTGTACACGTTGTTTAACTGCTCCATATGATCTGTGCTTCATGATGTATGCAGATTTGAATATCAAGATCCAATAACCAGCTATCAGACAGCATCTTAATTTCATTTAGGCTTTGTTAATTACATGCTCCCTAACACAATTAAACGTAGCCACCTTCTAATAATGAATGCCTGAGAGAGAAGTTTCATTCTAATTTGAAGTAGTAACTCTGTGGAACTAATGAGTTCTTGGGATACTTTATTAATATGGAGTGATCGCTAAATGGTGTGACTGGGAAAACATTATGTTTTGTGATACTAACCATGTCTCCAGAACCATTTTTGACAGTAATCCAGGTGTGACTGTCATTGCTCACCATCACTTTGTAAGAGGTTACCCAGTCACTCCTAGAAAGAAGCAAAAAGTAGGATTACATGACCATTTTGCAAAAAGTGTTTACTAACTCACACACTGAAGTAATTACTAAAATCTTGATTTGCAAAATAACATCTAAACGTGACAGAGAAAACTGAGGAGGAGATTGGATTTTTGACCAGCCTTTTACTCAGGGTCTCAGAGTAGTTTACAATCTCTTTCCCTTCCCCTCCCCGCAACAGACACCCTGTAAAATAGGTGGGGTTTATAGAGCTCTGGCAGAAATTGCTCTTGAGAGAACAGCTCTGAAAGAACTTGTGCTCACCCAAAGTCACTTCAGCAGGTACATATGAAGGATTGGGGAATCAAACCTGGTTCTCCCACATTAGAATCCACACTCATAGCCACTACAACAAACCGAAATAAAAGGCAGATACACAAGAGCACTTCTGCATATTGCACAGATTCAATTCTTTGTGCAGAGGATTCTACCATCATAATTTTTCTGGAATAATTTATCCTTATATGCCATACCAGTTAAATCCCATCCATTCCCATTAAAGATGCTTATATGCTTATGTTTTGTTGCCTCAGAATCACAACTTGTTGTTATAAACATACATAGTTGTTTTAAATAAGTTCTGACTTCAGCAGCACATATACTTAAAAGAGATGTGGCATTGGCAAAGCTGAAACTTGGCAAGCTTGCTGAACTGAACAAACTGAACATGGGGACTGACAGAAGAATGGCTGGTATTCTCCTATGAGTCTTCACAGTGGATTTTTCTTCTTAAAACTTTTTTATAGTGATTTTGAGGTTTAGTATTGTTTGTTAAGTGGAACATAACTGGTCAGCAGGGCCAACCTTAGACTGTCTGGCACCCTAAGCAAAACTAGCATCTGGCACACATTCCACCCTCCCCCCCCCCGCACTGATAATGTCACCAAGTCACATGGATAAGCCCAATTCGGGGGGACCCAGAAAGCTGGCACACTAGGCAATCACCTAGTTTGCCTAGCAGCAGAGCAGGCCCTGCTGGACAGCAGTCAGTTATACCAACAAAGATATTTAGGATCTAATAGTTAGTATGACATATAGAACACATGCTTACAGAAGCCTATAAGTGATATAAGGTAGGAGAGAATGTACATTTGAAATCTGAATTTTGGTGAGAGGGGAGGGATTAGTGGAGCTAATTTTGACCTGGATGTTACATCAAAGGATGTCATACAGTGACCCCAGGGTTTTTAATGTTGTCTGGATTCTTTCTTTGAAGTTGTCTTATTGAGTGTATTCTTTTGGTTTTATTGTCAATATCATGTTATATTAGGGATGCCTAGCTTCCAGTTGGGGCTTGGAGAGTGCCAAGAATCTCAACTGATCTCTAGATCAGTTCCACACCCAAATTTCCAGGAATTTCTCTGATGTAAATAATAAACAAACTAACAGATTCAGAGCTGGCAACCCTATTTTATACTTCCTGAGGCATCTGGGGATGAGCTAACCAGTTTCTTTTTGTAAACTGTTGTGAGTCCATTTGGAAAAAGGCTCATTATAAATTTTTTTCAATTCATACATACATACAGTCTACACAGAGATGGAGAGCTGTGAAAAGAAATGCAGATACGATTCAGATTTGAGTTGCTGCCATAATCTCCACTTGTAATATACACTAATTTCTATACAGCTGCTCATCTTTCCTGTCTGACAAACTGCAGGTACTTACATTGAAGTCAATGGGATTAAAAGAATGCAACTCTGTTTAGGATTCCAGTGCAAATAAACAACAAAACCGTTATTTAAATTGTGTGGCCTTATTCTGCAGGAGCTGCATACGGAAGAATATTTTTGACTTCCAGGCACATAAGATTATGCAAAAGAGGTACATCGATTCAGGTTTTAGGGTATTTGCTATGCCTGAAATAGTATTTTCATCACTTATTTGATAAATGTACATGTTTGTTTGTTTGTTTGTTTTATCCTGCTTGTCTCCTGGAATAGTCTTCCCTGGCAAGCATCAAGAACTAAAGGAGGCATGGCCAGTTTTGAGAGCCTCTCTAGGTTTGGCAGTACCTTTTTCCCTCTACAGAATATGCCTGACCAGCAATACCGTAATTTTATATGAAATACAAATGGAGACTTGCTTCATTCCATTATAGCTCTGACCAGATTTTTATTGAATCTGCTAATGTCATCTGAGTGCTGTGGACTGATATTGGTATATAGGCCACAACTCTACCATTCTGCTGTTTAAAGTAAGTGTTTGGAATCATTGTTAGGTTCAGTGCAAAATACAATTTCTAGTAAAAAGAGAAATGTCAGTTTAAATGTGTTAGAATATCTCTAATCTCTAATGTAGTTAAGGGATTTGTCCTCTCACCACAGAATTTACATCTGAATGTGGTTGGTTGTTCAGCAGAAAGTTGATTGGCAATTGCTCTTTTGCCAAAGAGTTGATTGAAAGAGTAGGGATACTGAAAGTGATTAATTGGGAATGTCAAAGGAAATGCTCTCTAATGCATGCAGCATTTGTAGATGAAACTATTAATTCTTTGCCACAAACATCAAATTTAATTATACTACTTGAACCCAATTAATATAAATGGAACTTTTAAAATGGTAAAAAAAAATGTCCTTCCACCTCGATTGTATCTTTTTTAAAAAAAAAAATTACAGCTACAAAACTTTGAATCAAACCAAACTGACATTTTGTAATACTTAATTTGGTAGTAGCTTAAGTTGTCCAGTGTGCAGTGTGCAATGGAGTACCAAAATTTAAATGAATGTGTAAATAAAGGTGAAATTTGTCATCAGAAACAAATTAATTTAAAAGCATAAATAAGCATGGAAATATCCAAACTTTTAGCTACTGACAATATTCAGAATACTTACAAAAATTATGGCTAATTTGCCTAATAGGAGAAGTGATGGTAATATGTGTCAGAGAGAGAAAAACATACAGTAAAAGCATTGTTATCCAGCATTCAAGGAGAATGGGGGTTGCTAGTTAATCAAATGTACAACATAGTCAAGCTTATTGTTCTGTCTCACCCTCAACCCAGAGAAATCTGAACATGCAACGATCACCTCAAGAATAGACAACTGTAACACCCTCTACATGGGGCTGCCCTTGACTCAACTTTGGAGGCTGCAACTGGTGCAAAACGCAGCAGCTAGGTTGTTAATGGACGGGAGCACATTCAACCTGTGCTGAAAGCATTACATTGGTTGCCTGTGGCATTCAGGATTCCCTTCAAGGTGCTGGTTATAACCTTTGAAGTCCTATATGGCCTGGGGCCTGTCTACCTTGAGGACCGCCTTTCCCCATACATACCCCAGAGAGCACTACGTTCAGGGTCACAAAATCTCCTTAAAATTCCTGGACCGAAAGAAGCTCGATTGACCAGCACTAGAGCCAGAGCGTTCTCGGTAACAGCCCCCACTTTGTGGAATGCCCTCCCCGAGAACATCAGGGACCTGCGGGACCTGCCACAGTTCCGCAGGGCCTGTAAGACCGAACTTTTCAAACTTGCCTTTAATGGTTAGGGGGAGATGGCTATTAACTTCAGCATCGACAATCTCACTGAATTAATATAATGAAAAACAGAAGTTTGCCATCTCAGATTTTTAATATATATCAAAATGTTTTTATAGATCTAATTTTAATATGTTTGCTAATGTTTTTAAACTGTTGTTAGCCACCCTAAGCCTGTTGAGGGAGGGCAGAATATAAATCTAATAAATAAATAAATCACTGGGAACATCATGGTGACAGCTCCCATACTTAGTGGGACCCTTCCTGTCCTCCCCACCGTCCCCCACCCCCGACAAACCTCAGAGCCATGCCACACAACAGGCAGATAAGCCTGCCAGATTGAGCCAGGCTGAGAGAGAAAGCTGCACCCAAGAATGATGTCAGAAGATCAACAATGGCTGAAGGTATCAAGATGGCCAACAGAAGAGCTGGGAGAGGAGAATGTTTGTGCCTGAAACGTCAGAGCTTTGGTGGCTGAGGAAAATTTGTGGGCAATACCTGTTTACTGAGTATTATGGCTATTATGTTCTAAATGATTAAAGGGCTGGAACACTTTCCACATGAAAAAAGGTTAAAACGCTTGGGGCTCTTTAGCTTGGAGAAATGTCGACTGCAGGGTGACATGATAGAGGTTTACAAGATTATGCATGGGATGGAGAAAGTAGAGAAAGAAGTACTTTTCTCCCTTTCTCACAATACAAGAACTCGTGGGCATTCGATGAAATTGCTGAGCAGACAGGTTAAAATGGATAAAAGGAAGTACTTCTTCACCCAAAGGGTGATTAACATGTGGAATTCACTGCCACAGGAGGTGGTGGCGGCCACAAGCATAGCCAGCTTCAAGAGGGGTTTAGATAAAAATATGGAGCAGAGGTCCATCCGTGGCTATTAGCCACAATGTGTGTATATATATAAAAAAATTTGCCACTGTGTGACACAGAGTGTTGGACTGGATGGGCCATTGGCCTGATCTAACATGGCTTCTCTTATGTTCTTAAATAATAAAGTGTTTATTGCATTTAGAAAAAACCTTACCCAGGAGTATCAGATGGCCTGATCCGTCCCCCCGAGGGCTTCTATGCAGCCCACTATGGTCTACTTCCTTCTCCCTCTCTTCTGTTTCTGTCATCACCATTTTTATTTTTCTCTGTGAGATTGAGCAAAGTAGCCACTCCTCGCTCTTTCCCTCTTATCCTTCCCTCTTCCCCAAGGGAGAGGGAGAAAGGAAGAGTCTCAGCCAGTAGAGGACCTTGGCTCTGTAGCTCTGCTGTGTGGTTGAGAGAGCCTGGCACAGCTATTTTTTATTTTTCATTTTTATATCCTGACCTCCCCAAATGGACTTAGGGCAACTAGAGCTCTCTCAATCAAAGCTAGAGCTGTGTCAGGTTCTCTCATTCATTCAGCAGAGCAACAGAGTCAAGCTCCTCCATTGGCTGCAGATCCTCTCCTTTCTTGGGGAGGAGAGAGATGTTGCTTTCCTCTGCCTCAATCCCAGAGGAGAAATATAAAAAGCACCTTTAAGGCCAACATTATTTTATTCATGGTAAGTAAGAGTTTTTTGCCTTGCCCCCCCTCTGCTGTTAAGCTGGTTTTGTCAGGGCTTTCCTGGGTACAACTGGGTTCCCTCCTCCTTTTCATTCATGCCCTCATGACCCAGTCTTTCTCAATTGGAAAGCAATGTGAACTGTTTAGATGAGGAATAACAAGAAGCTAGTGAGACTAGGGATTTTGAATTTAGGCTTCCGAGACAGTAGGCTGATACTGATTGCTGGCTCTCTGTACTTGAACTACCTCATAAGACTTGCAGTTAGTTTTTCTGGGGAAGACTATAGCTTTGTAAATAAACTCATAGCCCTCAGTCTGTGTCATGGTGCCTTCACATGTTCTTGACCAGCACATGAAGCTGCTTATGTACAAAAGCTTACACCATCCAGCCATTTCATGTTTTCTGCTGGATCCTAGGGCACAGATCATTGATCATGTGATTTCTGTAATGAATGGCAATAAATCAGAAGTAGGTTTGCAACTTACAGATATACACCTGAACAACACCTGAACAGCATACTCAAAATTGCTACAGCATTGTATCCAGTTTTGATGCAATAATTCAGAGCAAGTTGTGTCAGTTAGACCTCAGATTCAGTGGGAGCTCACAGGAGTGCAGGTCCTGAACCTTTCTGAGAGTTCCACCTTCTGAGGGTTCTACCTCCTTGTCCATTGAATAGTTGGTGCAGCTGCATAACAATCCCTGGATGAGCTCCACCACATATTTTTCTACAAAATGACCCCTGGTGTCAGTTATCAGAGACTGTTAAATAACCAAATATTGCAAGAGTGCTAATGTTTTAAACATGTTTAAGAGTTTGGGTTTTTTTTTAAAAAAATCCTTTGTGTTTGTCTGTGCCCTTTATAAAGTTACATCTCTGCTACCTAGCATTACATTACGACACACATGGCCCTGCCTGACAAGGTCTCATTTATGTCAGATCCATCCCTCATAAAAAATCAGTTCAACACCTCTGAACTAACCACTCATGTTGAATACATATTTATATACAATTTGGATAAAAACTAGTTCTCTCTCCAAGGTTAGTTTAGTTGGATCACAAACATAAGACAACTATAACAGAACAGTTCTACTCCCATTTAAGTAGCTAAATAAGTAACCGGGTTCACAAAATTACTAGCTTCCCCAGGTTCTAATGTGGCACTTCAAAGGAAATTAACAGTCAACATGAAAGAATTGTTGGCATAGAATTGTTATGAAAATCAAGACTTCAGAATTCAAGTGGAACTAAATACTTAATGTGGCCAACTTTGCCTGAATCAGTCCTTCACATGTATAATTGCATTAATATACCTCTAGAGCAAAAAAGCAAAAGCACCATGCAGACAGGACCACTTAGGGTCGTTCTTAGCTTGCTCATAATGGCAGAGTAGGTTGTGATGAACAATAAGAGTGTTAATTAAACTGCCTGCCAATCTTTTTTTTAAAGGTTTTTCTCAGGAAACAAACATGGAGAAATATATCATCATAAGGGAAAGCCATAATAAATATAGATTGAAAAAACTGCACAACTTTAAACTCAATCAAATAAGACTATTTCAATTTCTTCATTGTCATGTTTAAAGCTGTGTAATTCCCCAGTAGTCATTACTTTGTCTTCTTGATGTTCAGCTGAAATTCTGGTTTGGCACTTTCTGCTTTAATCTTCATCAGTAGTCATTTCTAGTCTTCACTATTTTCTCCCAGTAATGTGGTGTCATCTGCATATCTCAAATTGTTAATGTTCCTTCCACTAATTTTAGTCCATTATAATTCTAAACAGTTTGAGTCCAGCCTTATTAGATGAACATCTCCATTTGTATCAACTCCCTTTATTGCCAAGATCTCTCAGAAGATCGTTATTAAGTCTAGTCTAGACAATCCAGTTATCACAGAGAGATTTCTGTTTTCATGTGGCTTTGTATTCATTTAAAAATCAATGTGATTTGATATGTTGAGTAGGAAGTTTGCCACTGGAGGAATCTCTCAAGAATTCCAGATTATTTTTCTTGTTCTTTTTAGCCTGTAGCAGTTAGAATGTTTGTATCATGATCTCAAGATTGAGGCTTTAGGTATCTGTTGATCATAAAGTTCTCATTCCATACTAAACATGTGAAAGACTTGACAGTTGTGTATCTGTTATTCACCTTCATAATAATAGCTTGTACAACTTCCTTCAGATATTTAGCAATTACTTATGGGATATTGAAACTCTGAAGCTCAGGGAAGACACACTGCAGTAATAAATATTTTATCTTGTGCAATGCATATCATTATTTGCAATGATCAACATTCATAGCAAGCCATGGCTGAGATTCACCCCAATGCCACTTTTGTGGGCTATGGGTATGAGTGAATGCAGAGAAAGACCATGGGTCTGCTGCCAACCACATTGTGTAAGGCTGGCATCATATGGAATAGGGCTGTGGGCAGTCCCAAGGCTTTACTGGCCTGCCCCTTCTTCTATTTAAATCCCAACTGCTGGGACTTCTTCCCAATCTTTTGTTCATGGCTCTCCCTCCCACCCTGCCTGGTTTGGTTGTTATAGATTTATTTACTGTTTTTGTTATACTTACTGTCACAGCTTTGCCATTTTGGGCATTGGGATGAATCCTTTGACTGGGGAGGTGGTGCCTGTGTGCCTGTATTCCATGTTCTTGGAACTCACTCAAGGGGTCTTGGGCTGGAACCAATTCAAGCCCATGCCCAGCTTAAGGACAGCGGTGGAACCATGTAGCAGCTGGTGCCCGCATGGGACTTGGGGTTTGCCACTTCTCAGTTTCATCCCCAGCAGACAGACTGTGGTGTGAGGGTTATCAGGTAGCAGGAGGATCACCTGATTTCTGATCCATCCTCATACTGCTCCAAAGCTCCTCTGATGTACTCAGGGCTTTTTTTGAGCAGGAACACAGTTCCAGCTGGCTTGGCAATAGGCAGTGTGGCCTAATTTGCAAATAAGTTCCTGCTGGGCTTTTCTACAAAAAAAAGGCTGTGTGTGAAACAATGGTGATATCTGGGGGAGTGGCATAATATGCAAATGAGTTTCTGCTGGGCTTTTTCTACCAAAAAAAGCCCTGGATGTACTCAATAAAGTTGTGGCCTCTTTGTGTTTCCCTTTGTTCCCTGAGCCTGCAAGCACTTTGGCCAAGCATTACATCACCAGCTGGGAATGTGGTAAGCTTTCTCATGCAAACCAAGTCTTAGAGTCATATTATAAGCAGGGCTTTTTTTGAGCAGGAACACACAGGAATGCAGTTCTGGCTGGCTTGGCATCAGGGGCCTAATATGCAAATGAGCTTCTGCTGGGCTTTTTCTACAAAAAAGCCCTATGCTAAATAATGGTGATGTCAGGAGGTGTGGCCTAATATGAAAATGAGTTCCTGCTGAGCTTTTTCTACAAAAAAAGGTTCATTATAAATGATACTATTGGTGAGGCACAGAAGACAAATGTTCCTTTAACTGCCTTGCTTGCCCTCATCTAAACATCTGTGAAGTAATATACCATGGATAGTCTTTGAGAAATTTACATTTCTCTTTAGAGAAATTCACCTTCAAACACATACATAAAATATATTTGGATATAATTTGAATTAACCACATCCAGATTTTCTGAGCAACACTAAAATCCAAACACTTTTCCAAGTCAGTTCAGTATGCCGAACAATATGTTTCTAAATTCATGAATATATCATATATATCAATTTACTCCTTTAAAATTCTTTAAAGTGATTAAATTGTCAAACAATCTCTCAAAGGATCATATTTTCTTAACAATCTTTGCAAAACATGCTAGATTTAAAAATACTGAATCACAAAAGCAACTTGTACTCTCCCATAATAAGACCATTCTAATATGCTCAACAAATGTACTTATTCCTAAAAGCTCACAGTCTTGCATACTTTCACAATGGAACAAAAAGGATATAAAAGTAATGAAATAAACTAATACATATTAGTGAGAAACTATGTATAATATTATATGTACATGTATTTATTTAATAAAATTTATAGCCTGACTTTCTTCTGTCAGGGCAGTGTACACAGGTCTTCTATCTAGGCACAGACCAAACCCAGTCCTCTTTTGCTTCAGTAAGATTGGAGCATCCTTTATTTATTGCTATATTTCATTTAGTTCATGTTTATCCTGGTGTTTCTCCCAAGAGTCAGGGCAGCATATGTCATTTCCCACCTAAATTTTATCTCCATCAGTCTAGGAACCAACTTTGTGAGATACCATGAGCTTTTAAAAAATATGTGTTCCCATATGAATTGTATATGATCTTTTACTCTGATATATTGGAGTACTTTATGCCCTGATATCTCTATTAAAATGCTACTGCATACAGAGGACAAACACTATTGATCAAATTGCAGCATGGCTTTAAAAATTCTCTCAATGAGAAATATCAAGGAAGCCTTTATCTTTCAAGTAGTCTTGCTCTAGTCAGGATAAATAACAATTTGCACTGATATGACAGATCTTAACAACTCTGCATGACAGTGAACAGCAACAGCTGCTGTTGAGAAAGTGTTAGAATAAAATATCAAGACAGTTCCCTTGTCTTTGTTTTCATTTCCTTGCTATAATGCAAGGTCCTTTCAAATCAATGGCACAAGCAACCTTTATACTAACCTTTTCTTGGGATAGCAAACAACCATGGTTTGTCAGGAAGATCTGTGTCATGCTGGCAAATGCTAACTATGTCCACCTGGACCTTATTCACAAAGTCACATTCAAATAGAAAGCTATGAACAGCTTATCAGAGAATGGAGTAACTCCATTCTACTAAGGCTGAAGTGGAGTTCTGCCATAACTGGGCAGGCATCTTGGTTTCCACCTGGAGAAAAGCATTTATGGAGGCCCAGAATCTGCTGTTTTCTGTGGTTCTAGGATTGATTCAGAAATATATGAAACATACTGCAACACAGCTGGGGTCATCCAACTTCATCTAGCCTGGAGGATGGCCTCCTACGTTTACCCAGCCAGTCCAGCCATCTGGATCAATGCTGTGGTGACATCAAAGCTAGACCTCTGCTCTTAAGGTCACCTCCAGTTGATACATAATGTTGTAGCTTTGGCTATTATCAGCAACTGGTTTAAGATGCAAATTGCATCCAGTCACTCCACAGGCTGCCCATTAGGTATGATGTTCTATTCAAGGTACTAGATATCACAGACTAAAGACCTACATGCGTATGAACTTTTACTCTTGGGCCTTCGTATCTGTAGGACCACTTCTCCCCTTTTGCTCTGCCAAAGATAAGCTTTGCTTATCTAATCAGGGCCTTGGAAATGGGCAAGATCAAAAACTGTCTGTATATGTGCATTCTCATTGAGGCCTCCACCTTGTGGACTATAGCCCTGTGTACAGGACATATTATCAGTTTGCTGTACGTATTATCCTGTGATCACTGCATTGTTTTCTACTGATTTTTTTATTATATCTGCATTCTGTATCCTATCTAATAGTCCTTATTTCAAATTTCTGTAATCTTTTGACAGCATTCCCCATGATGTTCTGATGGGTAAACTAGAGGGCTGTGAACTGAACTCTAGGATAGTTAGGTGTTTAGGGAACTGATTGTCAATGACATTTCATCTGAATGGAGGGAGGTGTCCAAAGAGTAGTTGGCAATGACATTTCATCAGAATGGAGAGAGGTGTCCAAAGAGTAGTTGTCAATGGCATTTCATCTGAATGGGGGGAGGTGTCCAAAGAGTAGTTGTCAATGGCATTTCATCTGAATGGCTGGAGGTGTTCAAAGAGTAGTTGTCAATGGCATTTTATCTGAATGGAGAGAGCTGTCCAGTGGGTTGCCACAGGGTTTGGTTCTGGAACTGGGACTTTTCAATACTTTTATCCATGATCTGGATGATAGTGTGGAGGGGCTACTCATTAAATTCACAGAGGACACCAAATTGGGAGGAATAGTGAACACACCAGAAGATAGAGATGGAATTCAATGAGACACTGGAGAAGTGGTGGAAGTGAACAAGATTCAATTTAACAAGGATAAGTGCCAAATTCTACTTCTGGGTAACAAAAATGAAGAACCTGCATACTGGATAGGGGATACATTTCTAGGTAGCACTGTGTGTGAACAAGATCTTGGGGGGGTGTATGGGTGGACTGTAAGTAAAATATGAGCAGCCAATGTCATGCAGTGACAAAAAGAGCTAACATAATCTTGGGGTGTATCAACAGAGGCATAACATCCAAATAACATGCATTGGTCAGGCCACACCTGGAGTATTGTGTGCAGTTCTGGAGGCCTCACTTGAAGAAAATGTGGACAGAATGGAGTGGGTGATGATGATCAGGGGCCTGGAGACCAAGGCCTCAGAGGAAAAGCTAAGGAACTTGAGAATGTTCAGTCTGGAGAACAGGAGGTTGGGGGATGGACTGTCAGAAGAGGACAGGGAGTTGTTTCTGTTGGCAGCAGATGAAAGAACTCACAATAATGGGTTTAAATTAAGGATGAGAAGGTACTGGCTGGATATTAGGAAAAACATTTTTACAGTAGTTTTTCAAGTGAGGGAGGTGATGAGCTCACCATCACTGGCAGTTTATAAGCAGTGACTGGACAAACACTTGTCAGGGATGCTCTAGGCTGATCCTGCACTGAGGACGGGGTTGTACTAGATGGCCTGAATGATCCCTTCCAACTCTGTGATGGTGTGCTCTTCAGCTGTATTGCAAGCCTGGTTTACCACTAAGCTAACAGAGAAGCTTTTCAGTCAACTGAATTCTAATTCATGCAGTCAGTTGGGTCCCTACTCATATGTTCACTCTCTGACATGCTGCTGACTCCTACTCTATCACTGGAAGCTGTTAACAGCTGGATGGCTGTAATAGAAGGACTGCAGCCTTCTTTCCTCTCAGGCCCCTTAGAACAGCAATGGCAGCAGAAAAGAGAATGAAAAATTACCAGGGAGGGAAAAGATTGAGTAATGGAACCCATGTTCCGTTCACTTTACAACTGGTTATTATTATTTATTATTATTTATTGCATTTGATGAATTGCCCTATATCAGCCAGTGCCAGGCTCTGGGTGATGTACAACATTAAAAAAATAAAAAAAAGGTAAAGGTAGTCCCCTGTGCAAGCACCTGTTGTTTTCGACTCTGGGGTGACATTGCATCATGACATTTTCACGGCAGTCTTTTTTACAGGGTGGTTTGCCATTGCCTTCCCCAGTCGTCTACACTTTCCCCCCAGCAAGCTGGGTACTCATTTTACCGACCTTGGAAGGATGGAAGGCTGAGTCAACCCTGAGCCGGCTACCTGAATCCAGCTTCTGCTGGGATCGAACTGAAGTCATGAGCGGACTGCAGTACTGCAGCTTTACCACTCTGTGCCACGGGGCTGCGTATAAAAATACATATATATAAAATCAGTTACATTAAAAAATGGTTGATCCATTCAGTGGTGAATCAATTAATGGTTGATCCATTCAGTGGTGAAACATTGCTTGCAACACAGCTGAAGAATATGTGAAGAGATTTTTTTTTTTTTGCACATAATCTCTCTCAGACATGACATTGGTAAACAATGGGAGCATGTTAATATGAAAGGAATCCAAAGAAGTAACAAAGGTTTTCACCAACAATAGCTAACCACATAGATAAGCTTCCATGCAATCCAAGATCACAGTGACAACCAAACATACTGCCAGGATAATGTATTGCCAAGCAGTTGAAAGCTCTGCTGGCTGTCAATATAACTCAATTTGGTCTCCTCAGTAATCCCTTTTGGCCCCTGTAAAGATGATTCCTGGACTCATGGGGCCCATGTGGAAGGCTGCTGAGAGGAGGGGGGATTGGGTGAAACTGTTCCTCCTCTGTCTTCTGTGAAATTATCAGTAAAAGAGAGGAGGGGGCAATTTTGCTCAATTCTCACTCATCAACATCTCCCTTCCCCAACCTGCATGATTTTTGTACACAACTCTTGACAACATCTCTCTGAAGGTCAAAAGGGACTGGTGAATCCATGCATATTGTTTTGATGGTTGGTTGGATTCAACTCAATGTCTTCAAAGATAGAGCCATTCATCAGTCCAAAGTGAATGAAAGAAAGGAATCTGTAAAGCTCTGTAAATGCTGTCCTAAGAAAAGCTGAACCTTTCTAAGTCAACTGACTTCAATAGAGTTAGAAGAGTGTAATTCTACTCTCTAGTTCCCAGCTTAAAGCATCTATTAACATACATATCTGTGCTTTTATATGTCAAAATACTGAAAGCTCAGGTTGATAGTCACCTATACATGAGAGCAAGTAGCACTGATTGTCAGAGGTTTAAAAAACTTATTTCAATGGTATTTTGTAAGCAACATTTAATCATGTTATATTTAGTTATTTCAGTGTTTTCTTCCTGTGCTCTTATTCTGTTCTCTGTATTAACAGCATACAACTTTAATTGAAATGTTCCTTAGAAAGTCAGAAATGAATATACTTACAACCAGAGAGAATTTCTTCCCTGTGTGATGACGCCTGTAAACTTTGTTAGCCTCCGAGCATCTACTTCAATCCACTGGTATGGATCATTCCGTCCTGCACACCAAGCACCATCATAAAAATCATTCTCATTAACACCTGCCTGAAAAGAAGGCACAGCCATCTTTATAAATCTGAACTGAGACACATTTTATGGAAACATAAACAGAACATGAAGTTAGGGTTCAGTCTAGTTACTCCTTATATTTGGCTATCAAGCATAACCCCAGCGGTTAGTGATAAACAGTTTCCTCAAGATTGAAAACAAGGTGAAACAGCTCACATAAATGAGGTGACACAGAATAGGAAATGAGAATAGAATTGTACAAGCTAAGGCAATGTTTTTGGAATTTTACTCAGTGGGTCATAAGAGAAATGGAATGAATACCATGTTAAAGCATAAATACATGGCCATAATATTCTGAATCTGAATCAAGTTCTATTCTCTTGCTTATATATTTCTGAGGTAACTTAGTGGTGTAATGATTTACAATAAAACAACTATAAAACATACTGTCTTAAAATATACACTCACAAACAGTCAATTGTTAATCAGTTAAAGGCCAGGCATCTGCAGAATGGGAAAAAACAGAAAAAAAAACCCAACTCAAAATTTGATTGTAAAAGTTTTCAGATAGCCCTAAAGTTAGTCAAGCTGCTGTGGAGACAGAGTTCCACAGAGGTGGCACCACCACTGAAAAGACTTTGTCTCTGATAGCTGTCTACCTAATCTCTCAAGGTAAAAAGGCACATATAGTAGGATTTTCATTGGTAACCTAAATTAATAAGCAGGTAAGAGGGGATGGTTCTTCAGTATAGGATATACTCAACAGTTACCATCCCCCTAAGTGGTTGCGAAATCATTTCAACACACACTGAAACTGGGATTTGCACAATCATACCAAGAAATGAGTCAGGCCCTGAAGTCCTATAACAGGTGTTGTTCAGTTAAATGAATACATTGTATTTAAAATTAAATATGAGCACCTACAATGCCACTAGGGTTGCCAGTTCTTGCCTGGCTGCTGGTGGGGAGCACCATAGAGTTTTTTACCAAAATGCTAGAGCATCGCTGTGCAATGTGATTATATTATTTCTGGGTGATGTCATTGTGCCAGGCTTGTTGGGCACTGATGGAGCTCTTTGGGGGAAGGACTCCCCCATTGCTCAATCCTGTGCCAGTGGGTTGGAGGCTCTGAATTTGGGGGAAAACCCACCCCCAGCGGAAGGTTGGGAATTCTAAATACCACAGAAACTAACATTTATTGTATGACGCCAAGGACCATTACAACCAAAATACACAAGAAAAGAAATATCTAAAAAAGTAATGAACAGTAAATAAAAATGAGTTTAGAACTCATAAAACACATCGACCAAGATGTACATAGATAAATTAAATAACTTTCAAGAACAGCTTTAGCCTACATTTTCTTTTCTTAGTAATCTGCTTAGAACTAATAAGAAGCAGTATGATGTAGATAGATATTTTCTTAGCCACCAAAGCAAAATGTGCCATTCTATAGTAGAAAAACTGACCAGAGTCTGAGAGAAGAAAAAGTAATTTCTCTTCCACTGTGAAACGATCTGAGACTTTCAAAATCTCAGCAAGAAATTTGCTTCTAAGCTTTATATAATGAAGGCAAAAATACAATGGGGAAAATCACAGAGACTAAAGAGCAGGCAGTCCCTTATTAATCGCTGCTCCTCTACATAATTTGAAAGGATTCTGAAATCTCCCTATTTGTTTGATAATTACAGATTTAAGAGTGACAAATTGAATGATAGGATAAAACACAGGATGTGTGAACCTGTCACCAGCCCATAGTTAACCACCATCAAACAAAATTGACAAGGGGTACAGTATTGCACATCATAAGCGCACAAGAATGGTCCTCCAAAAAGCTAGAAAAATGACACAGGAAAGCATTCACAACGCTTGAGCTGTGGATCTGTTTGTCCCAAACCAGATTTGAATAGCTATCAAAGAAAGTCCAAACTGTCCTCCTTCATAGCTGTAAACACATAAATTCTCTCCAATTCTACTTGTAGTTGCAATGACCTCAGCTGACCAAAAATTTATGTAGGAGCCAGTTTCAGAGACTTTTTCAACAGCTGATTCACTGAAGAGCAATATCTTCATAATCTGCAAATTCTAGAATACCATGCCCTATGGAAATTGACCAGAGAGGTCCATTGTAAGTGTTTTGTTATAAATTTGCATTGGTGTTCTGTCATAAATTTGCTTTTCCTCAAATTGAACTTTGCATATTGTGAGGATATTGCTCTTCAGTGAAATCAGCTGTTGAAAAAGATTCTGAATTTGACTCCCATACTGATTGCTGGTCAGCTGAGGTCACCCTGTCTCCATCACAATCCTGACCCAGACATGGTACTCCCACAGCTGCTGTTCACTTTTTAAAAATTGTGATAGATGAAATCAAAGATCTGCAGTCCCATCTAATCTGGCCCCTTAAATCTGGTTACTAAAAATGACAGCGAACAACTCAAGAAAGTTTGAAGATGCGGAACACTATTGATTTTAGACCAAAATGGTCTTATGGGAAACTTCTGAAAAATGGCAAAACTGCACATTGACATAAACTGTCAGTGTTAATCATGATGTGCCATATAAATGGCTGATCTGAATGATGGGATTACTCCCTGTCCCCCTGTAGGAGCGCAACTCCAGTTTTACCAGGCATGTCTATTACTGATAAAGTTGTATCAGAAAAACAGGTAGTGTTTGAACAGGGACAGGCAGACAGATAAACTCAAATGATTAACTACTTCTCTGAGCTTTGGAACTCAAGCGTCAGTTATTGACCTGTTCCTGAGAGATTGGAATCAAAAGTGTATTTATGCTGAAAACTGATTAAAAGAGAAGCTTAAGGTTCATGAAAAAAATTGAAGAGGCCATGGTAGTCCAAACCAATTGAAGTACAGAAATGGAAGAAAGTAGCTAGAACATCAGAGCTCTGGTTATTTTTATGGAAGGTATATGTGGAACATTGTTTTAAGACCCAGGATTTTGTTGTATACTGCTTCCAACAAATATCATTTGTGCAAGAGAGGAATAAACCAAGATGCCAGAAATAATTAATATGGCATGCCCTATCAAAACCAAGAAGATTGATATTTGTATTTATTATTTGGAGAGTTTTATTGTTTTCTATGTGATCATTTTGAGAAAAGAAAAGAAACCAGTTTAAATTTATGGGGTGGGCACTTTATTACCAGGTGTCTCCTGATCTGTCTCAAAATAATCTGTATGGATCAACTAGTAGAATTTTAGAACGTGATTATTTGCAAAAGGTGATTTATGCAAGTAATACTGTGAACAAATAGACAATTTATTATTTTAGGTTGTCTGGGCTGATGGAGAAAATTGCAGAGAAACAAAACATGACAGGATGGCCTTTGCATTGTATTACTTCAATCTGTGGCTTCGCAGAAACTCAGGCATAAGGGAGCTGTTGTCACACAAATTACTTGTCACTTATGGTGATTCCCTGTTCCTCCTGCAACCATGACACTACTGATCATACACTGTTGCCTCTTCCGCAACAGGCTATTCACTGCTTCTTGGTGTTTCCCAAGTCACTATGAGCCCCTTCATGAGGATGGAATAAACATTATGGCAATCAAGTTCCAGATTTGCTATATGCAACAGACTTTTATTTGGAGCTGCTTCTTTTGGATTAACCCCACCCATGTGGAAGCTACCTAAAATGCTCATTAACTTTAAGATTACTTAATGTGGATCACCTTATTTTTTCAATAGAGACACATTCCAGTTCCCCAGAATTATCTACCTCTTGTCATTTTTTTATCCCATGACAAAAGGGAACAGTACACGTGACACAATGCTTCTAAAGAGCACCATGTAATCTGCCTCAATTGTCAATAAGAAAGGCAGGCTAAAACGCTAAATAAATAAATTTTATTGTGGATTAAGAATACCTGGAATGTGCATGAACATCCTTTACATCAGTGCTGACAATTGCTTAATGAAATACTTAAATCACTTTGCCTGTCCACAGTGTAGAGACTTCCTATTTTTCGTTCAGTCAAAAAATTCACCACTCATCAGCTCTTTCTCACTCCACTGTGCATATCACTTTCCTTGCTTTAAAGGATCCCATGGAAATTTGACTTTTGGACAATAGTTTTGGCGCATCCAAATAAATTAAATGAAACAACATTTTAATGTAAAAATGTCCCATTTGTTTAAACTAGCACTGAGAGTGTGGTCAAAAAGTTACACGCATCTCCTGATGTAATTTGCAAAACAATCTATTCAAAAGTCAATATTCTATCCCACAAAGAAAGAACAGTGATGTTACCTGAATATTCAGCCGAGCTCTGTGGGCCCCAAGGCCATATCGTTTTATTGTAGAGGCATGGAGCTGGAAGTCACTAATCTTTAATGTTTCAAGACCAAGGGGAGGACAGCCTGGAAAACAAAGTTTTATATATTTGACAACACCATAGAAGAAAGCATCTGAATAATTTCTGTTACTTGTTTCTCAGCTGGTTTCTGGAAATAGGGGCAATTAAAGCAGGGTGAATCTTCCTATGATGCAATAGGCAGCAGTTTCCACAGGGAGGCCCATCATCCTGCCTCTAATTCTGTTGTGTGCCATTAAAAAGAGAAATACAGTTTCTCATGTGTTGGTTTTCAGTAAAAAGACCAAAATTCAAGTCCACTTGCATCTTAAAGACCAACAAGATTTCCACTGTATAAGCTTTCAAGACGCAAAACTCCCTTTGTCAGACACACGAAAAAGACTTTCAGAGAACAGTGGGGCATTTTGTTTTATGCATGAAAGATATCTCCAAGCACATGATGCTGTTTGGTTGGTAAAGGATTTGGAGTCCTACAACCAGGGCTTTTTTTGTAGCAGGAACTTCTTTGCATATTAGGCCACATGCCCCTGATGTAGCCAATCATCCAAGAGCTTACAGGGCTCTTAGTGCAGGGCCTACTTTAAGCTCCAGGAGGATTGGCTACATCAGGGGTGTGTGGCCTAATATGCAAAGTAGTTCCTGCTACCAAAAAACCCCCTGCCTATAACAAAACATTAATGGAATCTCTATGCACCCCTACCCCATCTCTCTGTGCAAATACAAAGCAAATATATACTTGTGTCCACATTTAACTGCATATCCACTCTTCTCTCTCCCTTCTCTCTCACCACCATATTCAATAAAATATATTTAACATTTATGACACTGATACTTCCCAAAGATAGTGAAAAGATCCACAAAATTTGGGAAATTTATAGTCCAATCCTATGGAAAGCATGGTGGCCTTGGCAGCTTCATCCTTCCATGGAGTAGTGAAATGGAGCTGAAGGCACTTCTGTTAAGACTCAAGGAAGTGGAAAGGAGCCAGAAGTCCCAAGGAAGCATGGGGGGAGGAGCAGAAAACACAGGAAAGGAAGTGAACCAAGGAGAAAAAGCCATTCTGTGTCCATATTTGCAATAAAGAGTTACTGAAAAGTCACAGAGTCTCTGGTGTTAATCTGACACAAAGGTTTCTTCTCCTGATATCCACTTTTTGTCAAGTAGTGACCTGGTTGAAAGACAGAGTGGAATGGATCCAGTGTGGAAGTGTCATCCAGGAATCCCTGTAGCTGAGTTGCCACCACCCACTCTATAATCTTACCCAAAAAGGGAAGGTTTGATACTGGCCAATAGTTCGCCAATATGGCTGGATCTGCAGATGGCTTTTTCAAGAGGGGATGGACCACAGCCTCTTTAAGAGGTGTGGGAAAGATCCCTTCTACCAGGGATCTGTTGACAATACCCTGTAGTGGCTCACGTAACAGCGCCTGGCTAGCTTTTATAAGCCAGGACGGGCATGGGTCCAACCCACAGGTCATAGGGCGTACAGCAAAAAGGATCCTATTGACTTCCTCCAGGCTGAGTGGATTGAAGGAATCTAGAATTGGACCAGAAGACGCGCTCGGTGCCACAAGTTCTTTCACTGTATCAATTATGGTGGGGAGGTCACGTCAGAATGACAAGACTTTATCTGCCAAAAAACTTGCAAAAGCCTCACAGCCAATTTCCAATTCTCTAACGTTTGGTTTACCTTGCGGTAAAATTGTTAATGATCAAATTATACTAAACAATTGTGCTGGGCACAAGGTCGCAGACACAATCCGGGACACAAAGTAAGCCTTCTTTGTGGCTTGGACTGCCATCTCATAGGTCCACATAAATGACCTATAAGATGTTCTCGTAGCTTCATCGCGAGTACGTCGCCATTGTCTCTCTAGTCATCTCAGTCACCGTTTCATTGATCACAGCTCTGGGGTATACCATGGAGCGGATTGTGAACAAGGATGGAGAGGACATTGGGGAGCGATCTCATAAATGGCTGTGGAAAGCTGGCTATTCCAGATCTTCACCAGCTCATCAAATGAGTCACAAGAGGGCCAGGGATCCTGTAAAGCCATTTGAAGCCACAGAGGGTCCATCTGCCTTCGCAGGCAAGCTAGAAATTGCTCATCACCTAAAAGGGGTAGGGGTGGTGTATCCACATGGGCCCTCAGGGCATAGTGGTCAGACCATGGCACTGCCTTGGCAGAAATCTGATCCACTGCAACTCCCACTGCAAAGATCAGGTCTAACGTGTGTCCGGCCCGATGTGTGGGCACTGTTATATATTGGGAGAGTCCCAGTGCTGCCATGGAAGACACTAGGTCCATCACCCGACTGGAAGTCACATCCTCAGCATGGACATTGAAGTCACCCAGGACTATAAGCCAAGGATGCTCCAATGCCCAGCCTGCTACAGCCTCCATCAGGGATGGTAAGGCACTGGCCAGTGCGTTAGGCCGACGGTACACCAGCCAGATTGCCAACCTCTCCCCAACATCCCACATCAGGCCAGCACACTCTATGCTCACGATCCTTCGTGATGGAAGCACCCTGAAGGAGCAATCCTCCCATATGAAAAAAGCCACCCCTCCCGCTAGTCTGAGCCGGGTGAAGAACAGAGAACCCAGACGGGGCTACTTGGGAGAGAGCAACCGTCTCCCCAACCCACACCCAGGTCTCCATCACGCAAACCAGGTCCATGTCCTGCCTGATTAAAAAATCCTGCAGGACTGAGGTTTTATTATTTAAGGACCTGGGATTGCACAATACCAGGGACAGAGGCGAGTGCTCCCACTTGGCCGCCATACCCACTATCATTGGGATGGGACACAGGCTGGAATGGGAGTGAGCCCTCTTGTGTCTCAGTCTACTTCCATTCCAATTTTGCCTGTTCCCACTGCTGTACCATAAAAAGGGTTCCAGAGGAGATCCGGGAAATTACAGGCCAGTCAGTCTGACTTCAATACCGGGAAAGTTGGTAGAAACCATTATCAAGGACAGAATGAGTAGGCACATTGATGAACACATGTTATTGAGGAAGACTCAGCATGGGTTCTGTAAGGGAAGATCTTGCCTCACTAACCTGTTACATTTCTTTGAGGGGGTGAACAAACATGTGGACAAAGGAGACACAATAGATGCTTTTTACCTTGACTTCCAGAAAGCTTTTGATAAAGTTCCTCATCAAAGGCTCCTTAGTAAGCTCGAGAGTCATGGACCATTTTCACACACAGCTTACCTCGCAGTCACAATCCTGTTCCCTTCGCAGCGTCTGGTTGGATTTCCCACCATCTGTGCCGAAGTTACAGGAACTGCTGAAGCTTTTGCGTAGCAAACGTAAACCACTAAAACCCAGTTTACGTTTGCTACGCAAAAGCCGTAGCACTTCCTGTAACTCCGGCGCAGATGGTGGGAAATCCGACAGACGCTGCGGAGGGAACAGGATTGTGACTGCGAGGTAAGCTGTGTGTGAAAACGGTAATGGAGTAAAAGGACAGGTCCTCTTTTGGATCAAAAACTGGCTAATTAATAGGAAGCAGAGAGTGAGTATAAATGGGCACTCTTCGCAGTGGAGGACGGTAAGCAGTGAGGTGCCGCAGGGCTCAGTACTGGGTCCCATGCTCTTTAACTTGTTCATTAATGATTTGGAGTTGAGAGTAAGCAATGAAGTGGCAAAGTTTGCAGATGACACTAAATTGTTCAAGGTGGTGAGAACCAGAGAGGATTATGAGGCACTCCAAAGGGATCTGTTGAGGCTGGGTGAGTGGGCGTTAACGTGGCAGATGAGATTCAATGTGGCCAAGTGCAAAGTAATGCACATTGGGGCCAAGAATCCCAGCTACCAATACAAGTTGATGGGGTGTGAACTGGCAGAGACTGACTAAGAGAGAGATAGATAACTCACTGGTAGATAACTCGTGGTAGATAACTCACTGAAAATGTCAAGACAGTGTGCGATTGCAATAAAAAAGGCCAACGCCATGCTGGGAATTATTAGGAAGGGAACTGAAAACAAATCAGCCAGTATCATAATGCCTCTGTATAAATCGATGGTGCGGTCTCATTTAGAATACTGTGTACAATTCTGGTCATCACACATCAAAAAAGATATTATAGCATTGGAAAAAGTGCAGAAAAGGGCAACTAGAATGATTAAAGGTTTGGAACACTTTCCCTATGATTAAAGGTTTGGAACACTTTCCCTATGAAGAAAGGTTAAAACGCTTGGGGCTCTTTAGCTTGAAGAAACATCGACTGCGGGGTGACATGATAGAGGTTACAAGATTATGCATGGGATGGAGAAAGTAGAGAAAGATGTACTTTCTCCCTTTCTCACAATACAAGAACTCGTGGGCATTCAATGAAATTGCTGAGCAGTCAGGTTAAAATGGATAGTACTTCTTCACCCAAAGGATGATTAACATGTGGAATTCACTGCCACAGGAGGTGGTGGTGGCTACAAGCATAGCCAGCTTCAAGAGGGGGTTAGATAAAAATATGGAGCAGAGGTCCATCAGTGGTTATTAGCCACTGTGTGTGTGTGTGTGTGTATATATATATATATATATATATATATATATATATATATATATATATATATATATATGTGCCACTGTGTGACACAGAGTGTTGGACTGGATGGGCCATTGGCCTGATCCAACATGGCTTCTCTTATGTTTTTATGTTCATCTTTGACATCCCTCACAAAAAGGAACCAAAATAGCAGGAATTGGGCCATTACCTATGAAGTATTTGCAAGGATTGTTGGGTTTTTTTGCAAAGCCTTGTTACTCCACCATGTCCTACCTACCAATATTGATACAGTAAGTGAACTGGAGGCCCCTTCGCTGCCTTTGGATTCAGTCTTTGATAACTTCAACCTGCTCTGCCTGCAGATGTTGACAGGATCCTGGGTGCTGTCAGATCAACCACGTGCCTCTTTGATCCATGTCCCTCATGGCTGGTAAAAGCAGATGACAAGAGGGGAAGGGACCTGTTGATGGATATTCTCAACTTTTCCCTGGAAACAGGTGCTTATCCAGAAGGTCTTAAGGAGCCCATGGTTGTCAGTCACAAATGTATAGAGAAGAATCACATGAGTTACACTGGTGTTTAGAAGACACCATTGCCTAGAGGTATGAGCTGGGTTGTCACCAGTACACTGATGACACCCAGCTTCATCTGCTGATGGGTGGCCAGTCCAACTCTACCCCAGAAGATCTGTCTTCAGCATTGCAAGCTGTGGCGGGGTGGCTCAGGCTGAGTAGACTGAAATTAAATCTGACGAAGACGGAGGTCCTGTACCTGAGCTGTTGCGCTTTTGGGACCGGAGGTCCGCTTACCGGCCTTCGATGGAGCGCAGCCAAGTCAGCTTTTTACCATCTGCGGATGGCAAGGCAGTTGGTCTCCTTTCTCAAACGCGACAATTTGGCAATGCTACGGTCCATGCATTGATCCATGCTACGGTCACCTCAAGACTGGATTACTTAATGCCCTCTACATGGGGCTGCCCTTGTCCCAAATCCGGGGACTCCAGCTAGTACAGAATGCTGCAGCCAGGCTTTTAATGGGAGTTCCTCTACAGGAGCACATTTAACCTGTGCTGAAAGCGCTGCATTGGCTACAGATAGTGTACTGGATTCGTTCAAGGTGCTGGTTATTACCTTTAAAGCCCTAAACGGCCAAGATCCTACCTCAGGGACCGCCTTTCCCTGCATATGCCCCAGCGAGCACTTCGGTCCAGGTCTCAAAACCTGTTGACAGTTCCCAGCATCAGAGAAGTGAGGCACAAATAAACAAGAGCCAGGGCCTTTTCCATTGCTGCCCCTATCTGATGGAATGAGCTGCCAGAAGAGATCAGGGCCCTGCGAGAGCTTCCAGAGTTCTGCAGGGCCTGCAAAACAGCACTCTTCTGCCATGCATTTTCATAATGACAACACCTGCCCATGGATTGGCCCATAAAAACATCACCGACAGTCTACCTCTCCATGCTATCGTGATCCTAGAACCTCTTAGAATGGCTAACCACCATTCAGATCACTCTCTGAAACCATGACACCAGCACAAGTAGATGTTTTTAGAAATTGTTTTTATTGTTGTTTCATTTTATTTGGTCACACAAATGTGACTGTGTGACCTCTAATCTGTGAGCCGCCCTGAGCCTGCCTCAGCGGGGAGGGCGGGATATAAATCAAATAAATAAATCATATACTCATTAGAATAAACCACCAAATATCAATTTCCTCAGTACTCTTTGATACAGTCCTTGATACACATTCAAAATGAGCCTTCTTTAAATCAGGTAATGTGTTGGATTTGGATCTTACATATACGATTGGCATTGGGCTAGTCAAGTCTTTGAGAAAGTATAAGAGAATAGAAATCCTATGTACCCAAATTCATAAACACAACATGACTAGTTACATTCAAATGCCTTTGTCAGTCTCTAGCCTAGCCAATTACTCAGCAGGCTGTTAGATTGCATCTGAATGTGTCAATTTTTATGATTATATTCTTCACACGGTTACACACTCTGAAGAGAAACCAGAGTATCACATGATTATTCTTTCTCACCATTTCCACCTCCTTCCACCACCCATCTGTGCAGCAGTCTCCAATGTTTAAAAGGGCACAATGTAAAATAATTTTTAAAAGATTGGTTTGACATTTCTGAACAGAGACTTACTAATTAATCTTGCCATTAATTATTTTGTTTAATAGAGCCTTGAATTCCAAAAGACATCCCACAACAGTGCATTGCTAATGAGATATACACCACAAATTCAAATACTCAGCATTACAGTTCCCAGTATGATGCTTAGATTTCCCTCCTCTTCGATTGTTTTAACAAGGCCACTTTTTTGCAAGGTAGCAGCTGGTTAATTATTTTTATTAATTACATTTGTACTATTGAAATCAGCCTGTTATGTGGCTTTGAAATGTTATTGTTTGTAGATGTGCTGAAGATATCACCTGGATAGTCCAAGCTAGGCCAATATAGTCAGATCTGGGAATCTAAGCAGGATCAGTCTTGGTTAGAATTTGGATGGGGGAGCACCAAGGAAGTCCAGGGTCACAACACAGAGACAGGCAATAGCAAACAACTTCTGAAAATGTCTTGCCTTGAAAATCCTACAGAGACATCATAAATCAGCTCTGACTTGACCCCCCCCCCCCAAAAAAAAGTTCTATTGACTTTTTGTGTATCAATCTTGACTGCTCTATGATCGCAACAAATATAAGTATTTAATATTAGTCTCTGTAGAGGATTTTTTAAATTTAAAAATCATTTATAGAATAATTCCCATAATATTATCCTCAAATTGACTAAATGATAGTAATCTGAAGTTTCCTAATGATAAAGGCTGTAGTACTTCTACTAGCACAGAAAGTGGCAGCATCAGGGGCGTTATGGATAAATTGTTTTGAAATTCATGGGGTTTTTTTTTTGCAGGTTTCTGTTATTCATCGTCTTTCATAGAGACTCAGCTTGGCAAAGTAATAGAAATGACAAATTCGTCTTTGTGGCTCAGCGAAATTTATCCTCTTTTTGACCATCATAATTACTGTTCAACTAAATTTGCCTATATTAAACTCAGTATTAGTACAGCTTTATAGCGAGACTGACGACTTGATCTTTGACACTTGATACCACTGACCTTTCACAGTGTTAGATAAAAACATAAAACCAGGGTGACAAATCTAATATTAGTCATTTCAAATAAGTATCCACAAGGAGTAGGGTTGCCAGCCTCCAGGTGGGGCCTGAAGACCTCCTGTTTTTACAGCTGATCTCCAGCTGGCAGAGATCAGCTCTCCTGGACAAAATGGCTGCTGTGAAGGGTGGACTCTACGGCATTGTACCGTGCTGAGGCTCCTCCCCTCCCCTCCCCAAACCCCACCCTCTCCTGGATCCACCCCCAAAGTATCCAGGTATTTTCCAACGCAGACCTGGCAACCCTAGCAAGGAACTATAGTATTATGTATTATTTTTTACTGGAATCAGGAGTCATATACAGAACTTTTAATGTACAGAATTAAATCTTCTGTTCATAAGCCTGATGAAAGTGCCATTTTGAATGTGTTGATATTCTGGCCTTCTTTTGTCTTCCAAGATTTAGAACTATGCCACAATCTTATGGATTTTGCCAAATAAAGAATGGATTCAATGGGATTGAAAGAGGGGGTGAACAACACGAGAGACAATGAGATGAAAACCCACTGAGCTTCTGTAAGTGTTTAAAACGGTGGTTACCATTACTGCCACATGTAGTTCTCTTTCATTGCCCCCACCATCTGCAAGAGCCTGGAGGAGCAATACATGCAGTGATATTTCCCCAAGAAGAAGGGGGGTCTATTTCATTGTGTTATCACTGCAAGCCATGCTCAATGAAGTTTCAGCTTAATCAGGAACAGTATCCAAAAAGCCCACTGACAAATGAAGTCTCTTCCTACTTCTCCTTTCTTCCACCAGTAAAAGACCAGGGATGCCTAACCTTGCTAGAAACAGCCAATGCATTTTCACAGAAATTTCAGAGCAATTTCAATGTTTATATAAACATAGAAGGAGAAAAACAAAATGAGAGGTGTAAAATACAGTTTCAAAAAAAAATTCCAGCTGGACAACATTTGATGGACTTATTAATATTGTACAGCTGACAAAAAAATCTGTTATTTCCCTGACTTTTTTGTTTTAGAGTAGAGGAGATTTGGTCAATCAAAGGATGCCACTTTCCCCCACTTTGCGAGGTTAAAGCAAATGGCAACATTTCCCCCCAGAATCAGATGGGGTTGCATTTGGTCCTATGGACAGTGAGCAACAACTCTTTCCTCATTTGGTGGAAGGCCTGTTCCAATGCAGTCTTGGACCAATTATGCCCACTTTGGGCAGTGAATTAATGAAAGTGGATCCCATCCTTACTAGAGAATGCATGCCTTAAGAAATGCAGTTTCCTGGGCTCTAGTGAGAAAAGGTATAACAGAATATTGGCCTTTTCTAGTCACAAACAAAATGACAAGGAAAAAAAACACAAGGTGATCAGTCCCTATTACAGGTATAAACCATGTTTGTTTTCTAACCAGTACTACAGCATGTGTTCAAACAAGAAAGGAAGCAAAAGTAAAGCACATCCTGTCTAATAGCTATGTTTTAAAATTATTTCCCTCAAACAAGGCATCCTGGTAGCTTGGTCCATTGTCACATCTAAAGACAAAAAACATTCCTGATACTCCATCTTTAGCTTGGAATCAGACAGGGTGTAAGGCCAATGGGTGCACTGTCTCAACAGACTACAGCACTGATTCATTATTCCTAAATTGTTGGGTTTTGTTTTGGTGAGAAATAGGCTTTCAAACCGGGTGTTTAAATGGGGGGGGGGAGCACGGGAGCTCTCTTTGCCGTCTCTCCTTCTGGCGGGGAGAAGGCAAAGGTGGGTGATCTGCCTCCCCCCCCCCCACCATTTAGGAAAGGTCCCCTGTGCAAGCACCAGTCATTTTTTACTTTGGGGTGATGCTGCTTTTACAAGGTTTTTACAGCAGACCTTTTACGGGGTGGTTTGCCATTGCCTTCCCCGGTCATTACAGTTTCCCCCCACCAAGCTAGGTACTCATTTTACCGACCTCGGAAGGTTGGAAGGCTGAGTCAACAATTGCTGGCGCAATTATATCATTTGGAGTGGGCTCCCGCAGGGAAGCAGATGTGCGCTTGCGACAAATCAGCTACAATGGAGCGTTCAGACATAGAAAGTACACACAGGAGTCGTCGGAAGCATTATTGGTCCGGATTTAATGTACTATCAAAAAAGTCTGCGGCCCAGTCATGGCAATGCAGGACATGAACGAGCCAATGACCATTGCCAGATGCTAGTGTTTGGAAAACTGCATAAAATCCGACATGCATCTGGCTTTCATCCATGCCCATCTCATCAGTTTATGTGCGTCTGACCTCGGCCCATGGTCTTGAGAGAGCTGGATGCTGAGGAGAGTTAATCAGATTTTGTACCTTGGCTGGAGAAAGTCAGAATTCTGCCTTGACTGAGAAAGTCTGATTTCAGTCAGCTGACAGCAGTTTAACACAGACAGGAAAACTGGGGGAAATTGCTAGGAGGTTTGGGAAGTGTTGTATATGTGACTTGAATTGCATCTATGATATGGAGTTCTTGCCTGGCCCATTGGAGCCTGTAGGGCTGAGCTTGGGGATTCAGGAACAATAGGGAGTAGGATCCAAATTCCTACTGCTCTGGTCCAATCACAAGCCCCCTGCTGGTTTGAATGGTCCAATAGCATGCTAGCAGCATGGGAACTTTGTGTGTATATATAGTTCGCCCTGTGGGCCTAGTCTTCAGTCTTTAAGGCAGCTCTATACTATGCTGTACTCAATAAAAGAACTATGTACACTACCACCTCGCCTCATCATTGGATAGAACCAACTATATTATAGGAAGTGAACAAAGACCCCCACTCAGGCCAAGAAAAAGGAAAAGATCTTCTAGGAGAGAAAAAGATTCCCTACCAAGTAGAACATGGAAAACAGCTCGGAAGAGTACATAGTCTGGTGTGCAAAAAAACTGCCTATAGAGAACTGTCTTCAGATTGTATTCTGGATGGTTTCGGCGCTCTCAGCTTGGAGGAAGTTGACAGGATCCTCTTGTCTGCACACCCTACAACTTGCAATTCGGACCCTTGCCCCTCCTGGCTTATTAAATCTTGCCAGAGGGAGCTTAGGTATCCTATACGGGATATCATAAATAGATCCCTGATGGAAGGGCAATTTCCAACGCCTCTTAAGGAAGCAGTGGTCCGCCCCCTCTTAAAAAAACCAACACTGGATTCGGCCGAATTGGCACACTATCGGCCGGTCTCGAATTTACCCTTTTTGGGTAAACTCATTGAGAGGGCAGTGGCATTGCAACTACAGAGTTTCCTGGAGGATGCTTCCGTCCTTGACTCCCATCAGTCGGGCTTCCGCCCGGGTCATGGGACGGAGACAGTGCTGGTCGCCCTGGTGGATGATCTCCAGCGGCATCTGGACCGAGGCGGCTCGGCGGTACTGATGCTGTTAGACCTGTCAGCAGCGTTCGACACGGTCGACCATCGGTTGCTGACTTGCCGTCTTGCCGACGTGGGGATTCAGGGGTTGGCTTTACAATGGCTTACCTCTTTCCTCAAAGGTCGGGGACAAAGAGTGGCGATTGGGGGTGAATTGTCCCAGAGATACCCGCTGGATTGCCCTCAGGGAGCAGTTCTATCCCCGATGTTGTTTAACATCTATATGCGCCCTCTTACCCAGATTGCCCGGAGATATGGGCTGGGCTGCCACCAGTACGCTGATGACACCCAGCTCTATCTACTTATGGACGGCCGGCCTGCCTGTGTCCCAGAAAACCTGGACCTGGCATTGCAGGCCGTGTCTAGATGGCTCAGGCTGAGCGGGCTGAAGCTAAATCCGACGAAGACAGAGGTCCTTTGCCTGGGTCGCCGTGGTCCAGGGAGGGAGATTCCCTTACCGGCCCTCGACGGTGTGCCTCTGTCAGCGGCGCACAGGGTTAGGTGCCTGGGGGTGCTACTGGAGCCTACCCTAACTATGGAGGCCCAGATAGCAGCCACTGCCAAGTCCGCATTTTTTCATCTTAGGCGGGCAAGGCAGTTGGCCCCTTTCCTGGAGGGCGACGACCTGGCAACAGTGATCCATGCAACGGTCACCTCGAGGCTGGATTACTGCAATGCCCTCTACATGGGGCTGCCCTTGTGCCGAACCCGGAAGTTGCAGCTAGTGCAGAATGCCGCTGCCCGGCTGTTGTTAGGGCTCCCTAGACGGGAGCACATCCAGCCGGGGCTTCGGGGACTGCACTGGCTGCCGATAACATACCGAGTTCGGTACAAGGTGCTGGTTATGACCTTTAAAGCCCTTTATGGTCTGGGACCTGCCTACCTTAGGGACCGTCTCTCCCCACATGTCCCCCAGAGAGTGCTGAGGTCGGGGTCTCAGAACCTCCTTACAATCCCTGGGCCAAAGGAGGCCCGTCTGAAAGCGACCAGGGACAGGGCCTTCTCGATTGCAGCTCCCTGTTGGTGGAATCAGCTCCCGGAGGAGGTGAGGGCCCTGCGGAACCTTGAACAGTTCCACAGGGCCTGTAAAACAACCCTCTTCCGGTTGGCATATAATTAACTGTGAGCAGAATGCCTGAATATTAAATCTTAAATATCAGATTACTGAATATTGGAAATTTGAAGGACTGATTTAAGGAATAGTAGCATAGTGTATATCGATGTGAGTTTTATGTATTTTTAGGTTTTTATGTATTTTATTGTATAATTTTAATCGTATTTAAATCGACCTCTGTTAGCTTTTATTGTTGTAAGCCGCCCTGAGCCCACCTCGGTGGGGTAGGGCGGGATATAAATCGAATAAAGTAAAGTAAAGTAAAGTAAAGAGACAGTCAAAAACGGGTGTTTCAAGAGATGGGATTTGGGTACTAAAAAGGTTGTATCAACCTTCCGGGGAACCAAAAGAGTTTGACAGATACTAAAGAAGTATTCTGGAAAGTTAAGGAAAAATACCTAAACAAAACTCCTCAACAGTTTAAAGAAACTGTGGAAAAGCTTAAGAAACTCTCATTATCCAGTCCATGAAGTCTGTGCAAAAACTCGTCTTACCTCAGAAATGTTAACCCTTGAATTCACCTGACCTTTCTCCCCTATGTCAAATAAAATATTTTGTTCCTTTTGAATTTTTTTTAAAAATATTTCAAGTGCCATTATTAGTTGTTTGAGTCAAATAGGACTCCTGATCCCTCCCTCAACTTCCTGGGCAGTGCCAAAACCCCAAAATACTGACCAGTCAAAGGGTGGGATAGCCAGACTTCTTAGCAAAGAAGAAGAAATATTAAATGGGCAGTTTAGTTATAGAGGGGAACAGTAAAACAGAAGGAAAATGTTGCTTTTGAGAAAAAGAAGAGGAAGGGGCACATCACGGTAGGTATTTATTTTATAGGGCACTATAGAACTCCATCTTGGCTCCCTCGCTGTTTAATGGATGAGACCACTGAGAGAGATTGTTCAGGGATTTGCAATGAAGTGTCACTAAAAGGCAGATAACACCTAACTCTATATTTATTTAACAGCATAGTCAAGTGGGTCTATAAAAGCCATGGACGTGCCTATAGACAATAATGACATAAAGTCCCATAAACTGAACAATCCAGACAAGACTGAGGTGCTGCTGCTCAACAGAGAAGCTGCTTGAACACTGATTAAGCCTGCTCTGGCAGGGGTAGCATTTCCGCTGGAGGAGCAGGTTTGTAGCTTTGGATTGTACTGGATCCCAGCCTACAGCTGAAGGTACCAGCCTGCTCTATGGCATATAATACTTTTTTATCAGCTTTGACTGCGGTGGCTCAATAAGCATGATCTGACTATGGTGATTCATACTCTGATCTCATGTAGGTTAGATCAGTGTGGGCCTTACTGCAATATGTTTTTACTCCACAGTATCTCAGTAAGGAAGTCATTATTATGGCTTTGATTCAGATCATTCTCTGCAGATTATGCTTTCTATATTTCCACCCCATTGTGGACGATCTGCAGCTAGCTAAACTGGATGGAAAAGTTCCCACTGCAGTGGCAGCAAAAAGAAAGCCAACAGCACAGAAAGAGAAACTGGAGGGGAACCCTCTCCACCTCATTTCAAAATCATGTCAATAAAACTATTAGTGAGGGAGGGGTGAGCTGAAGAGGATCCTGGTTGAACATTGATGGCTTTTTCTTCTGACAGGGCATGAGAAGAGAGAATAGGATAGCGTACCTTTAAGAGAAAGCAATGCAGGAATTCTCACTCTGATGTCCTAAGAAAGCATCTTTCAGCTCTCCCCCCCCCACCACCAATGATTCTGCAAAAAGAAAGGGACAGGAGGGGAAAATCCTCTAGTCTTTTGTATTTACTGTTTCATTCTCATGCTCTCTCTGGCTATTTTAAAGTTTGCCTGTCCAGGAGGGCACATCATCCTCTTTTCTCTAAAGTTTGAAACCATTTGGGACCAGTAAGAGTCTGAAGTATGGGATCATTTGAAGTGCCTTGTTGTGAATGAAAGCTTACATAGAGCTCTGGTGAAAATGAGGTCAGAATATTCCAGGACCACTCGTTTAGCTATGATTTAGAGTCTTGGAAATAACACTGCACATCAGAGAATCTGCCTTCGGTCTGAAGTCCATCTGTCTGCCGCGTTCTTCAGTCTGTTCTGCTTGTTGTTCAGCCTGCAGGATTGTGGGCATTCACTGAGAAGAAAGGAAGGACTTACCTGTTTAAACTGATTGTGAACTGTCCCTTTCCCATTGTTTTGGTTCTGTTTTGTATGAAATATATATTGTGATGTGTTAGAAATAATTATTCTGAGTTTTTCAATCATTGTGTGTATATCTTTAAGAAACTGTAGATGTTTAACACAGAAGTGCTATTTTATCTCCCAGTCCCACCTGGAGGCTGGCAACCCAACCAGCAGACGTTTCAGTGCAGGAACCGTGGGGAGGGGCGTCATTGTTGCCTGTGTCATGATATCACTTCTGAGGAAAAACCTGTAGGTGACATTGGGTAGCTCTAAGAATCACCAGAAATTCCCTGATTTTATTATGATTTTACCATAGAGGTTCTGGTAATTCCCAGAGCAATGTGACATCACTTTTGGGTCTCCCTGGTCAAACCCAAATTATAATCTCCTGCAAGTAGGCACCTACAGGTTTTTCCCCAGAAGTGATATCATGACACAGGCAACAATGACACACACACACACCCCCCCGGTTCCTGCACTGAAACATCTGCTGGTTGTTGTTGTGTGCCACTTTTACACCACTATCTTGTTTTTAGTGGCTTATTTTGTTTTTATATTGATAATTTGGTGTTACGGTTTTTAGGGTAATATTATTTGGTGTTATGGTTTTAGGATAATATTATTATTGGTAAGCTGCTTTGACCTGCACTCTGGATAGGTGGCATATAAATTTCCTAAATAAATAAATATTCTATTGAATTGAAAAAAATAAGGCCTCCAATTTATTCATTTGTGATGCCATCAAGTCACATGAAATTGTACAAGAGGTTATAGAATTTTCTGTGACAACTTGGAAATCATTTTTTTTCTTCTTTGAAATTTTAGCCAGAAACATGGTATTGACATCTAAAAAGAAGGCATACTAAAGTTCAGCATGAAATGTCATTATCCACAGCTGTTTCTCTGAGTAAGTGTCTTTTGTAACACTTCAAGTCAAATATTCAAGTCAAGTCATTTCAAATCAAATACTGTTGTTGCTTTTCTCTGCTGTTCCTCACTAACAGCACAGTCCTAAGGTGGGGGGGAGTGCTTTGGGAGCAAACTAACTGCTACATTGGCATAAATGCCAGTTGTGCCACTCTAAGTTCTCCACATCAGTACAAATGGGAGTTGTGCCCGTCTATGGCTGCCTCAGCGTGCGCCTGCCCATGGCTTCTGGCAGAGGGGCACTCCGCCCAGCCTGCGGCGCAACTGGGGTGGAAACAGCCATGCCAGCACAGGAGGGGATGGCCCTGGGGATGTGGCCAGCGTTAGTTGGCTTCCTAAGACCTTGCAACCCAGGAACACCCCCTGTGAGAGGCATAAAGTTATGGCAAGGAAAATGCTGGCATATCCTATAGACACTCATTGCAACAGAAAACGAAGTGTGCCCCCACCACTGCATGAGCCTGCAAACTCTTTAGGGAACAGTGTAATTGCTTCACCAATCCCCTCACACCTCAGGCTCAGCAAGCCCCTTCCCAGACACCCTCCCCTCCCCTCCTCCTAGATAACCTTCTGCTCTGGCCCCACACACTTCCTTAGGTAGGGCGCATGGCACAGGATTCTGTCTTGGAGCTCCCTGCTGTGCAGACTTAGCGAGGGCGAGGCACTGGTGGTGAGTTAGCACAGAGAGAGCACTGAGACAGTATAGAGCACGCTCTTTAACACAGAAGGAGAAGACCAAAGTCTCTGCTCTGTGGCTAACCTCTCTTGTTTCCAAGTCCCAACAGATACACAACCTCCAGAGGCTCACCTCTCAAGGGTGGTCACACATGGACAGGTAAGTGTGACTGTGCACCCCAAACTTGTCATGTCGGGACATCCATGGCTGCAAGTGGCATGGCACTCCTCCCTGAGTGCAATGGGTCTCTTTCTCTGTTTTGCAGGTGGGAATTCAACAGAGAGGCTTTCATTTGTGGCAATTCAAACCCCGCCCCCCGCTCTACTCAGCCAGCTATTCCTGCCCTCCTCTTAGAGTGGTGGGAAAGGCTATCAGCCTCTCCGGGGCTGCCTCTCCCCACCCCTGAGTGTCATGTACCACAGCGCCTGCACCAGGACTGGTCAATCCAGGGCACCTGATGGCCCTCCCCTCCTGCTGCCTCTGCCTTGGCAACATGCTGGGAGTTCGGACTCCAGCAGAGTTGTCATGGCAATGGTCCCATATGTGGTGAGCTACACTTCTTCTCTCCCCCTGTCCCCCTCCCAAGCAGAACTTAGCCCTTAGAAAGTGGA
Source organism: Heteronotia binoei (assembly GCF_032191835.1). NCBI lineage: Eukaryota > Metazoa > Chordata > Lepidosauria > Squamata > Gekkonidae > Heteronotia > Heteronotia binoei. The sequence goes on along the minus strand of NC_083228.1, from coordinate 53,197,633 downwards.
CAAGCGGCGCTTCAAGTATGTCACAGCCAGCCGCCACAGAAGTTAGGATTGGCCTGCCCAACACACAGGCACAGACCCTTAGACGTATATAAAAAGGAAAGGTTTTCCATTGCTGAAGAAAGAATGGAAGAAGAACCCAAGGGGAGGTAAGGAAAGTCTGAAGGATTGACTGGCCTCCTCAATGAATTCAGAAGGTAACAGAGGCCCTTGCTCTGTAAGAGTGCCAACTTCCCAGTGGAACCTGGTGATTTCCTGGAATTACAACAGATCTCCAAAACTACAGAAATCTGTTCCAACAGAGAAGACGGTAGCTTCAGAGGATGGATTCTATGGCATTATACTTTAATGAGGTCCCTTCTATCCCTGAACCCCACTTCATGCCAGCACTACCCCCAATATCCAGGATATCCCCAAACTAGGGTTGCCAGGTTCCCCTTGCCATCACAGTGGGGATATTCAGGGGAATGTTGCATGCGACATCTCCAATGAAATGACATTACCCGGTAGTGATGTCATTCTGTTTGCAATGTTGCACAAGATGCTCTGGTTTTTTGGCAAACCTCTGTGGGTTCTTTTGTCTTCAAAACCATAGATTTTGCCCCCAAACCAGAGCACCACTGCACAACATCCTCAGCACAAGGATGTCACCAGGAAATGATGTCATTATATTGGGGACATCATACAGTGATATCCCTTTTGGGAGTGGGGGTTTGAAGCCCCCAAAAGCTGGGGAACCCCCACTGGGACCCATGGGCTGGGCTGCCTACAGCTGGCAACACTCTCGCATTTGAGTTTTCCTGCCAACTTCCAGATAAGGGTTGGAGATCTGGAATTACAACTGATCTCAGACTACCTAAATAATGTCTCTATTTACTTATTTAAAACATTTATTCCACTTTTGGAGGAAATGGTTGCTTTGGAAGGTGAACTGCATGGAATTACACTTTAACAAGTTCCTTCCCCTCCCTAAATCTCACACTCCTAGCCTCCACCCTTAAATCTCCAGGTATTTCCAAACCTATAGTTGGTAGCCCTAAATTTGCCTGTTGTTGCAGGCCCTAAATTGATGGGTGTGGTCTGTCCTGGGCTGTCCAGGTTGCTGATGCATTGCTGCTATTTTTATCTTTTGCATCAGGAGTGGCTTTTTTCTGATGCAATTGCACAATTCTGATGCAAAAGTATCCTCTTTCTGATGCAATTGCACTTCAGTGAGGAGGTGGGAAGAAGTGTAGGCTCTATTTTGTTGTTCCATGAAGCTGGGCATTTTCCTAGCTACTGTGCTATTTTGTGCAATTTTGTGTTAAGGTTAGATGTCAGCACATTACCTGCATATTTGCAGATTATGAAATCAATTTAATCTGGAACAATATGTAGTTTCACATTGTGTTTATTTTTGTATAATTAGGGCTGCCAACTCTGGATTGGGAAATTCCTGAGATCTGGAACAAAATGTATCAACTTTGCACTTCCTGTTTTTTTTCATTTCCAAAATGGAATAGGTGCATTGCCCAACACAATGACATGTACAACCTGTCTATACTTAACATTACTGAAGGAAAACAGAGAATGAGAGTCAGCCAGAAAATGGCAAATATAGACAGCAAGGAGAGAATGCTATTGGATAAACTCTTATTATTACTTATTTCTAAAATTGCCCCTAATATAGGAAATGTGGAAGGAAAGAGGAAGCAGCCCCCTACACTTCAGCTTCTTAATGGGTTTTTCACATTTCTGTTCCACAAAAACTGGCCTTCAGTGTAGCTTGCAAAATGAAAGCATAATGACAATAACAGAACAGAATCTAGTCCCACTATTTCCAAAAATGAAGGGATAACAGCCATAAAATTACTGTATTAAAATAACACCTTTTTCTGCCTTGCTTTCTCCATTCCCATTTCCTTTCTTTTTCTTACAGCCTCTGTGTTATCCCAAAAAGTCACTGTAACAACAACAGTAACAAAAAAAGGTTGTCTGAAAAGATTGACTCGCAAGGAATTTGAAACTTGTCATGTGCTATACAGAATTCTCTGTATATAGCAAACAATGTGAGCATATATTTTTTCCTGCCAAGAAGCTTTTTGAGTTGGAAATATGGTTTGATTGCTTAGTGTTGTTAAACATTGCCACGGACAGCCTTTGTGGAGGCTGGTTGAGATTGAACAACACATTTTGCACAATTGAAATAGTATGTTTTATTTATAGTTGCAGACAAGGATAAGAGGAAGGAATTGCCCATAAATTCTGAACTGCCTATAAATTCTACTGCCTTCAGAGTGGATGCTCCTAGAGAAATGCCACATTTCCATAGTTGTCCATGACTTACTTAATGGATGTTGTGTCAGTCTGAATTTATATTGTGTATTTATTTTATCTGATTTATTGTCTATTTAAGTTTGGACATCCCAACACACTAGTTGAGTAGAGGGTGGCTCTTCAAACCCTTCTTATATACAAAAGAACATGCATAATTAGGGCTGCCAGCCTCCAGGTGGGGCCTGGAGATCTTCCACTTTTACAATGGACCTCCAGCTAACAGAGATCAGCTCCCATAGAGAAAATGGTTGCTTCAAAGGCTAGACTCTATGGCATTGTACCATGCTTTGGCTCAGCAGGTCTAATGACTGGTCAGATCCTATGATGACTCTTAAGGTAGTTAGACAATAAGCTCTTAAATTGTTACTTGTGTTTCTTAAACAGCGTTCAGCCCATACAACTTCATTTAACTGAAGAAAATAGGAGATGGTTTTTGGACATGTTAATGGAATAAAACTGCATGCTGAACTAAAGTCCCCAAGAACACAGTGTTAAGGCCTCATTTACTACTTCAGTCACATGCTATGAAGGCTAGTGTGTGTAATAAATCTATATAGAGACAGACAGGCAGGCAGGCAGGTTGTGAAGAGAAAGGGAATACTCATCCGAACACCATCTTGAAAGTACCAGGACAGCTACAACTGAACAAGTCCTGCTCCTAAAACACATGTCCAGTGACCAGTGTTCCCTCTGTGTTGAGTTAGTGTGAACTAGATCACAGTTTTTTAGCCTCTGGCTCACACATTTTTGTCCGACTATTAGCTCAGAAAAAAACATAGCAAATGAATTTATGCAGTAGCCAAATCACTCACTCACAACTTTAATGCCTGTAGCTCACAAAGTAGAATTTTTGCTCACAAGACTCCACAGCTTAGAGGGAACATTGCCAGTGTACTGGTGTAAGCAGGGGTGGCCAACGGTAGCTTTCCAGATGTTTTTGCCTACAATTCAGATCAGCCCCAGCCAGCATGGCCAATGGGTGGGGCTGATGGGAGTTGTAGGCAAAAAACATCTGGAGAGGTACCATTGGCCACCCCTGGTATATTGCATTCCTAAAGGAAAGGTGGGACACCAAACAAGGAAGAAAATAGGAATGACAAACAACATGCTGACAAAAGATCAGAACAAAAACAGGCCACAGCTTTATTGATTACCACATTCAGAATATTTGGTGCAGTATAAATTAGGATACAAGCATCGAGTGACCCAACTGTCTTCTGATGAACCCCATCCCATCCTGCATGCTGGAGGACCCAGGAGTGACAAGCAGGTGACCTCACAAAGTCACAAGTCCCTGGGTGAAACCCTGGCAACCTGGGAGTTGAGCCCGGTAATCGCCCCAAGGTAGGCATGCCACTAAATAACTCAACCCCCAAGACCTCATAAGAGGGCCCATCAGCTGAGGTGGGCACAGCCTCCCCACAAATGGATCTGACCCAATGCCTAAAACCACCATAAATCTGTGAAAAGACAATTTAAATGAACCTTTGAAAGAACTGTAACAAAACAGAGGGGGAGGGAGGGAAAATCTAAGAAGTAGAGCAGACTGTCCACTGACTGCTGGGCTTTAAACAGGGGAGGTACAGGGCTGAGCAGCAGCTGATGCTCACCCAGGCCTGCCCTGAACTCAGGCCAAGGGAGGAGCCAGCAAAGAGCCAGCAATTGGCCAGCAGATATGGAGACCGCTTTGTTATCCAGAGGCTACAGCAACAGCTGCAGACCAGCAGGAACCACATCACAGCAGAAAACATGTAGAGCCGTTACTTCCCCAGAAGCCCCAGACCTGCAACCACAAAGCAACCATCAGTAAATCAGTGGCTGGGTTATTTTTAAGTATGGATCAGAGTGGTCTGCTTGGATTTTATTTGCTAGTTGATGACACACACATCCAGAAATAATTGAAATTGTATACCAGATTATAATATCAAGGAATGATTTATGTGTGAGTACAGTTACCATGCGGAAGGACCCATGGTTTCCTTTATAAATTAACATCAAAACACACAATAAATGAGATAAAATCACCTGGTCAGGATTGATTTATAGTGCTTATTTAACAGGTGTGTTTCTTAAAACCATATTATATACTATTGACCACTGATGAAGGCCCTTGAGGCCAAAATGTGTCTGGTATTGTGTTGGTCATTTGATATTTATCATCAACTTTGTATAAGTTATAACATCTTATGTAAAGCTTGTTCTGTATGACTCTTAATGTAGCCTGCTATTCAGGCCCTGTGTTTTTAATGATATTATTGTGTACACTATAGAATAAATACATTTATTGTGATACAAATGTTATTTGCTGTAGTTTAGCCCTTGAAGCATTTTCAATACATTTTTGGTTGAGTTAGCTTCTCGTTTCTACTTTATCTGTTTGTGAACACAACAGGATCATGTTGCATTCACTATGACAGAACAGAGAACTCAATCTTTTGAAATATTTGTAGTGTACAATGTGAGCACCAGAAAAAGGATCCCATATATCTTTGTCCCATTCCTTCGCATCATAGCAAAAAAAAATACTAACTGCAATCCCTCTACTCCTAAGCGGAACCAAAGATTCCGTATATTTAGAGAAGCTCAACTATTTATTCATCAGTCTTCAAATATGTGCTCCTTTGCACTTCTAGATTCCAGCTGGCTGTGTGGATGCCATTTTTTTTTGATGTTGAGCTTCTGTTATTTTGGCAAAGCTGAAAGAAGGAATTTCCAGTAAATCTGTTCTCAGGAGATTTTTTTTGTCCAAGTTTTCAGACTCAAGAGGTTCAGCTAAGCTTTAGATAACAGACAAGAAAAAAAAACTAGTATTTTTGAACTTGCTACTGCTCCCATACTGTTTCTTGGCAATATAATTTTAAACGGTAATAATGTGAGAACTTTACATATCAAAACACCCAGTGAACATCCGATTTCCAAACCATTTAATTATCAAGAACATGGCTTAGAAAAGAAATTTAGGAAAAGCAAAAGATGAGCATTGAGTAGAGTGAAGTATATTATTATTCAGGGCTGGTTCTAAGTTTTGGGAGGCCCTGGGCAAAGAGTTCTGAGGCCCCTATTACTCCTCTGCCTACCATCAGGCCCTACTCACATCTTTATTTCCTCCCATCCGTCATTCCACCTACCTGTGCATCCTCCCCTGCCTGCCTTCACAACCTCCACTACCATGCTCACAGCTGCCTGCCCTGTCTGCAGCCCTTTCTCTGAGGGCACCAGCAAGTACATGCAGCTGGGAGCACAGCCATAAAGCACTAGGAAGCAAGGAAGGAGGACTGGCAACAATGAGCTCTCCTAGAAGTTGCCCTACCTCAGGATTTGCTGACGCTGACCCTGTTACTATTGTTTATCACTGGCTGACAGTTCTCAGTTAACAGTATGTTGCAATGTTGTTTGGTAAATCAGAACTAACCCCTATTAGATTTAAAATGTTTTAGAAAGCAGCAAAAAGTTTTCAGGATACAGGGTACAATTAGGATTGCCAACTTCTGAGTTGGGAAATCCCTGGATGTTTGAGGATGGAGCCTGGGGAAGATGGTGTTGGGGGAGGAGAGTGACCTCAAAAACATAGTGTTTGCCTTCCAAAGCTGCCATTTTTGGGACTTCCGGGGTTGAAGCTGAACTGCTTCTCAGAAGGGGAGCAGGCTGGAACTTCTGTTCGGGATAGTGGAAGGCAATCTAATGCCTACTGCCTACTTTTCTTGGTCAGAGATCAGTTCAAGATATGCACAGGAAACTTTGAGGAGATTTACCTTGGCTAAAAGGGAGTCCCGGGGGGGGGGCTCCTTTGAGGCTTTGAGGGGTCTCCGGAGACGAGTTGCATTTTCATCATCTGCAGAAGTTTCCAGAGTCATTTATTTGACATAAGCTCAACAGGATCCTAATCATCTTTGATACTGCTAAACATCTAAAGTTATACAAGACCGGTGTTGATCTGGATAACTACAGAAAAGGTACAGATTGCTATCTTTCATTCCGGGACTAATTAAAGTTAAACAAAAAAAATCAGAAGGTGGGAAATTGAAATCTAGAAAGCTTGGAAGAAGAAGGGGAGAAGGGGCAAAATTTAGACTTTGTAAATTCAAAGAAAGGAATTTATTGTGCTAAAAAGCAGAAAGGAATTTATTGTTTTGTCTACTTGCAGTTTTGGAGAAAAAGCCCCATCATCATAGATTTGCAGCTCCCACAGCCAACACTGGAAATATGTCAAGTATCGTGAGATCTCTCTACCAGTGAAAACGGGATTTGGTGGCAAGCTAAGCAGGAAGTATCAGATGGAAAAGGGAAATCATTGAAGCAGCCAGCCCACTCTAGGACTATAATATCATAGAAGAACATCAGGGGCCATTGCTAGGAGGCTAAATTTTAAATAAAATTTTTAAAGTGTTCGGGACATTAAAAATTGGTGGAGCCAACAGAGGTGATGATTATAAGGTAAAGACTATTGGACATTACTGTTAATAACCATTTTAGAAGCCTTTAGAGGAAAAAGGAAAAAAAATTAAAATGAAGCAGAAAGTCGCAACCGCCAATTTGGAAAAAATAAAAACGTTAAAAATTAATATCTGAGCCCAGGAGGCTCTGAGGACAGCAAAATTAGGCTTATTGGAAAGAGCAAGCCTCACTCTTTTAAATCTGATAGTTGAAATTTAATTTGGTGAGGTCAAAATTTTCGGTGTTTTTACATGTCAGACCACAAGCAAACCCATGCAAGGACCTGCTTCACTGGAGAAAATGCAGGACCAATTAGACGAAATGGAAGCCAGGATAATGAAAGGGATGAAAGAGATGATAACTGCTTCCAAAAAAGAAATTAGAAAAGATATTGAAGAGCTAAAAAAAGATACACAGGATCTCAGAAATGAGACTGTGGTGACATCAAAAAAAGTGCAAGAGGTGGAAGGGAGAGTGAAAGTACATGATTCCACCTTGTAAAAATTACAAGAAAAAGTGACAATTCATGACTGCAAATTGATGGAGACCCAGATATGTCTGAGAGGAGTACCTGAGAATGAATAAACTGATTTGAAAGAATATACATATAAAAATAATTGCAGAATTTTTGGAGGAAGATCCTGAAGGGACTAGAAACATGTATGACTATATGTATAGAGTGAATTCATTATATGCCAAAAAAAAAATCTACCAAGAGATGTGGTATAACAGCGCGCCTCGCGGTCTCACTGGATCGCTTCTATCAGTGGCTTATGGCTACCCCAGCCCCTCTTCCGCCTCAGTTCTTCCTTTTGAATTTTACCTCATGACTATAAAATGCAAGGGGTGGGTGTAATATGGATTTCTCACTACTAGTCTCTTCGGGGGGGGGGGGTTGTTTTGCTTTCAGATGGATATAAACTCAGTTTGTAGGGGACCACAGCAGTTTTGATAGTTTTCACAATATACTGGTACCAGAGAACTTTAAAGTAAACCACAGAAATTTATTAACATACACACACCATCTTCAACTGGGGAATGGGAAATATATACATGGGCTATATTGTATCTCAAGCAGTTAACAGTTTCTTCGTAGTTCAGGCTTTATAATATCAATTTCGCTTAGGTCTTTCAGGTTTCACAGATCATACAGATTCCACTCTCCAACACTATTCTAGGTTGGCCTCTTGGGTATAATGTGCCAAGTCCCTTAAGTCGACTGGTGTCTCTTCTCCCAGCCCCTCAGACTTCTAGACCCACATCTTTTCCTCAACCACCTCTTTAGCTCTTAAGAGAAGTGTCTCTGTGTCTGTGGCCTCTCAGGTCTTTTACTGTGACTTTTCTCTAGTCACACAAAGCCCCATGGCTGTCTTTATAGCGTGAAGAGTGAGCTTTGCTTCTCTCGAAGACTCTCCTCAGCTCCTGTCTCAGCTCCTTCTCAGACCAACTGCTCTCTTCAGCAGTCTCCCTCAGACTCTGTCTGTCACTAACTGCCCTCAGCCGTTAGCTGTCAATCACCTCTGAGAGTTCCGAGCACTCTGGCCCCCACCCTCAGATCACCTGACGCAGGCTCTATGTGTCCTTAGTTTGTGTCCTTAGTTTTCTTGTTAACCCATTCATTACCATCACATGTGGTTATAAGATATATGACAAAAGAAATGGTGGGAAAAATCATGAATAAAAACTTTAAAAAGACATTGATAGTGGGAGGAAGCAGAGTAAGAATTATGGAGTTGCCAAGGCAAGTGATAAATGACAGAAGAGCATATAAGAAATTGACAGAAAAATTACAGGACAATGAAATGAAGTATAGATGGATAATACCTGAAGGTTTGAGCTTTGAGCTACAAGGAAAAATGATTACAATTACAAGCACACAGGAACTGTGTGGATTTTATAAAAAACATAAAGAATTTGTACCATGATGGATTACAAATTATCTTGGAATGTAAATGGACTAAATTCACCACAAAAAAGAAAGGCAATGTTTCATTGGATTAAAAAGCAAAATTGTAATATAGTTTGTTTACAAGAAGTACATATCAAACAAAAGGATTACAAATTTTTATGGAATAAGCAATTGGGACTAGAATTTCATTCATTGGCTGAACAGAAGAAAAGGGGAGTGATTTTTTATATTAAACAAGAATTGGACCTGAAAGATGGAAGATTTGTAGCGGTAGAAATAATATTAAATGCCAAAAAAAAGTTGTTACTGGGACTGTATGCACCAAATGAAGCAAAGGATGCTTTTTTTAAAGACATTATACAACAATTTAATGAAGTGACATATGATCAAGGTCTGGGGGGGGGGAAATAATAAGGAAAAAATAATAAGGAAGGAAAATTGCCAAAGTCTTTTTTTGAATTGGTCAAACAAGAAAATTTGGAGGATAAATGGAAGAAATTTAATCCTGAAGTGCGGGACTATACCTTTTTTTCAGCAAGACATAAAACCTTTTCCAGAATTGACATATTGTGGGGTACTAAAGATTTAGGCCTTATAATAAAGAAAATAGAGATTTTACCTAAATAGGGGCTGATCATAACCCAATAATGTGGATTACAAAATTGTCTAAAAAGTTGAGAAGATGGAGATTGAATGAAGATTTACTGCAGAATAAAGAAATAGTGACATCTCTAGAAAATGAAACTAAAGCTTTCTTCCAAATAAACGATAAAGAAGATATAGAATTTCAGACGGTGTGGGATGCTTATAAAGCAGTAATGAGAGGAATACTGATTACATTGAATAATGAAGACAAAAGGGCAAAAGAAAAACAGATGCTGGACATTCAAAATGAAATAAAGAAAAAAGAAGGGGAACTGAGAAAAAGGCCAGGGAAAAAGAAAATTTTGAGGGAGATTACAATATTACAAACACAAATGAGACATTTATTAAATAAAGAACTGGAATGGAATCTGAAAAGATTGCAGCAGAAATCTTTTGAGGGAGCAAATAAACCTGGAAAATATTTGGCCTGGCAACTAAAGAAAAAGAGAGAAAGTAAAATTATTAATAAAATTGTGGTGGAGGGAAAAGGGTTGGTAGATCAAGAAGGAACAAAAAGAGAATTCTTTAAGTATTATGCCAAATTATTTAAGGGTGTTAAAATAAAGAAAGAAAAGATGGAAGGGTATTTACAAAATATTAAAATAGCACCCTTAACAGAAAATATGGGGAAAGTGTTGAATGATCCAATTGAAAAAAATAGAAGTTGAAGCAGCAATTAATGAAATGGAAAATGGAAAAGCACCTGGGCCAGATGGATATACAGCTAAATTTTTTAAAACTTTCAAAGAGGAGTTAATACCGCAACTTCAGAAATTGATGAACATGATAAGAATAAAAGGGAAAATACCAAATATGTGGAAGGAAGCTGTTATTTCGTTGATTCCAAAGGAAAATAGATATGTCACAAATGTAACAAATTATAGCCCAATCTCACTATTAAATAATGACTATAAAATAAACACAAGAATCTTGGCAGAATGGCTTAAACAACATTTGACAAATCTTATAAAGGAAGATCAAGCGGGGTTTCTCCCCAAAAGGCAAATAAGAGACAATATTAGAATTGTTGTAAATATTGTAGAATATTATGAAAGACATCCAGAAAAGGAAGTAGCATTATTCTTTGCAGATGCAGAGAAAGCATTTGATAATTTAAATTGGAACTTTATGTTTGCAGTAATGGAGAAAATGGAGTTGGGAGGAAACTTTATAAGGATGATAAAAGCAATATATACTGAACAACATGCAAGGCTATGTATAAATGCAAATCTTACAGAAGACATGATAATTAGCAAAGGTACAAGACAAGGCTGTCCCTTTCCCCACTGTTGTTTATAATGACTCTTGAAATCTTACTGATGCAAATCCAAGAAGATAAAGAAATAGAAGGATTAAAAGTAAAAGGATTTATTTACAAATATAGAGCATTTGCAGATGATATAATGTTTATAAATGAAAATCCCATACAAGTCACACCTTTGTTGTTAGCTAAAATACAAGAATATGGGGAATTGGCGGGACTTTGTATTAATAAAGAAAAATCAAAACTTCTGTGTAAAAATATGCAAGTAAATAAGCAAAAGGAATTGCAGAGGCTAACAGGTTGTGAAGTTACCGCTAAGGTAAAATATTTGGGTGTGAAGATAACAATGAAAAATATTGATTTGTTAAAAAATAATTATGAGAAGCTATGGCGTAAAATGGAGGAAGATATGTTAAAATGGAATAAACTTAATTTGTCATTGCTGGGCAAAATAGCTGCAATTAAAATGAATATTCTACCTAGAATAATGTATTTGTTTCAAACTATCCCCATTGTGAAAGACAGTAAACAATTTAATAAATGGCAAAGAAAAACCTTCAAAGTTTGTGTGAGCTGGGAAGAAACCAAGGATTAAAATGAAAATTTTAACAGATGCAAAAGAGAGAGGCGGATTCCAATTACCAGATTTAAAATTATATCATGAAGCAGTTTGTTTAGTGTGGATAAAAGAATGGATGATGCTGTTAAACAAAAATCTCTTTGCGTTGGAAGGTCATGGAAATAAATTTGGCTGGCACGCTTATAATTTGCTAAATACATGGATGAAATATAAGAAATATGGAGATGAGAGAAAACCGTTATGGATAGTGCCAGCAGAAGTAATAAAAATAACAGCTGAGACGGGTGAAGAAAAGTGGTTGTCATATAATCAACTATTAGAAATACAAGGTGGCAAAATAGAATTGAAAACTGCTGAAGAGCTGAATAATAAATATGATTGTTCCAAATGCAACAAATAAAGAGCTTGGTGGATAATGATATTAAAACGGAAGGAATAAGAAAATAGCAAACAAAAATGGAAAGAGTTCTGCTTAGAGACAATGAAAAATTAATTTCAAAACTATATAAATTACTTTTAAAATGGTCTATGGAAGATGAAGTAGTGAAATCTCAAATGATTAAGTGGGCAATAAATGTAAATAAAGAAATACAGATGGAAACTTGGGAATATTTGTGGAAGAACTCTATGAAGCTTTCGACATATAGTATTAAAGAGAACTGTTTTAAAATGATGTATAGATGGTATATGACTCCTAAAAAGTTGGCAAAGATGAACAATAAGATGCCAGACAGATGTTGGAAATGTAAAAAACATGAAGGTTCTTTCTACCATATGTGGTGGACTTGTGAAAGAGCAAAAAAGTATTGGCAGACGATTCAACAAAAAATTTCTAGGATGTTGGGATATGAATTTAAGAAAATTGCAGAGACTTTTCTGTTGGGATTACAAATGGAAAATTTCCAAAAGAAGATAGAACTATAATTTGGTAATTGCTTTCAGCTGCTAGGACATTACATGCACAGTTGTGGAAGCAAGAAAAAATACCAGAGAAATGGGATTGGACTGTAAAAGTTATGACATGGAGTGAAATGGACAAATTAACAAGAATTTTAAGAAACTATGACTTAGAAGTTTTTAAGATAGAGTGGAAAAAGTTCAGAAGATATGTAGAAAAAGAGTGGAAAATAAAAGGACATTGTACAATTTTTGATAATGATTAAGTCTTAGAAGGAAGAAGAATGTAATTTTTTGTTTTTATTAGTTAAGAGAACCTTTTAATATTAGTATTATAAGTAAATAACACTGGTGGGGGTCAAGTAACAGTGAGAGGGGTGGTACGAAAGTAATATATGGGATAGATAAAAAGAAGTTATTAATGATGCAGGAATAAGATATTGTTACCATATGTTACTAAATAAAAATTGTTTTAACCAAATCTGTCATTTGTGGGAAAGGGCAGGATTTAAATTAAATACATACATTTTTTCCAGGGGAACTGATCTCTGTAGACTGGAAATCAGTTGTAATTCTGGAAGAGCACCAGACCCTACCTGGGGAAGGTTGGCAATTCTACAACAATACATAGATAATATGAGGCCATGGTGATGGCAGGTATGTGGAACTGAAGATGGAAAATAAGGGTGTTACCAGTTTTATTAAAAATTACCAGTTTTATGAACATGAGAAAGAAGGGTGTTACCAGTTTTATGACAACTTGGATCTTTCATGATTTCTCCACACTTGGGTTGAAATTACAGCCATGCTAATGAAATTCAGTATAAATACTGCCATTAAAACTGATGCCTTTTTCATTATTGGCATTGAATTGCACTAAAAAGTATGGAAATGGCTTAAAAGAAACAAGGAAAATAATACATATGCCAAAGAATGACAAAATGGCCAACCTAACCATACACAAAAGGAAATGAAAAGACAGACACTTGTACATCCCTAATGATGGGAAGGAAGTGGCAAGAAGAACTTGTAATAGAGACATTCAGAATTAACAGACTGCTGACATCATAAAAACTGGTATTATTAATGTAAACTCTTTGATTTAAAAAAGGAAATTAGCATTAAATAAAGAGAGAAAGGTGAAGAATTAATTAAGACTTTGTCACTACACAGTAGCATAGTGGCCCAGGCAGTTTTGGAACCATCCCTCTCAGAAACTTAGAGACATCAGGCTTTAGGGTGGAGAGTGAGGAGATTGGATAAAAGGATAGGGGTGGGCAGGAGAAGTTGTATTTTCTCAATTTCCCACTTGAATTAGGAATTTAAAGGCAGTCATCTGGCAGTCAGAGGTTAGATCAATGAAATACTGGCTGGGTAGGAAAATAGTGATGTATCTACAGAATGTTAAAGCTCTTTGAAAATATTCCTCAGTTGGTGCTGAGTACCAGTTACCTGCAAACAGGAGGAGGAGGAGATTGAATTCATACCCTGTCCTTCATTTGAAGTCTCAGAGCGTCTTACCCCATTCTTCACTCGGAGTTTCACAATCTGCTTTATCCCCCCCTCTCCCCGCAACAGACACCCTATGAAGTAGGTGGGGCTGAGAGACCTCTTTCAAGAACTGCTCTTGAGAGAATAGCTCTGAGAGAACTGTGATTGACCCACAGTCACACCAGCAAGTGCATGTGGAGGAGTGTGGAATCAAATCTGGTTTTCCAAGATTAGAGTCTGCACACTTAACCACTATACCAAACTGGCTGTCTAAATATTCTCTAAGCATTCTCTAAACGAACACTCAGAGTGACATTCCTTACCTAGCAGAAGAGAGTCATAGGACTGAACTCTATAAAGCTCTATAAATGTCACAGGATAGTAAGAAGATCAAACAATGGAAGGCACACATTCAAAAAAAACCATGCAACAGGCTGGATCTAGAGAACTGCCCATAACGCTTTGGCCTCTTGTTGAATTCAGCCTCCTCCTCCTTTCCAATGATCCCCAAAACAACACTATGCATGAGATCTCTTTTGAAATAGAGTGTTTTTTGACCACCTTGTAATATTTCACAGGAAAGATTTATAGTCAAAAATTCCATTGGGCACACACCATGCTTTAGGCATGCCTACAATAACTTTCTGGATTCCACCCAAGAAGAAAAAATTATTATTTTTATCTTATCCTTCTTCAGGGCATAGTATGTGGTTTTCTCTTTCCCATCACAGCAAACATATGAGGCTGAGAAGTCACTCAGCAGACTGAAGATTTGAATCCTGCTGTTCAGGAGCCTGGTCTGACTCCCTGAGACCTACACCACACTGGCTATCAGGGAAAACATGAGAACAGGACAAACCTGAATATAACTTTTGGGCTAAATTATGAATTCCCTTTCCTCCCAAAATAGCCTCTGTGATGCCTATGTAAATATAACTATCCATATTCCAACCCAATTGGTATCCGGCTTCTTTCATTTAATCTCTGACAGCATAATTTATAAACTGACATGCTGCTTGAAAGGAAAGAGTAAACTATATTTCATTTTAGGTCACCTCTATTTATTTTATTTCAAGCAGGATCTCAGCTTGTAAAATGTCTATTTATCTACCCATCTGGATACCAATGGTTTTATACAGTCTGTTGCACACTAAGGTGAGAGAGAGAAAGAGAGGGAAAGGAAAATTGCTTTTCATCAAGGTAGCCAACATCCCAATCAGAAGAAAAATAGAATCTTTTCCCTTCCATCCTAAGTGTTTCCATTTGCCTTCTGCCAAAATCAGCTCTGACTTCCTTATTTAAGCTGCCTTAATAAATCTTCAGCTTTGCCAGACACAACAAAGAAAATTTCATTCTAGCTTTTCACAGAATACTCCTGAATGATAGAATGCCTCTTGTCTTCTTGAGAAAGTGGAATGATACTTACACAAATACACTGTGAAATATTTATCAGGCAACACCTGTGCCAGCTCAAAGGCTTTGGCCTGGATCTCCCCATGTACAGTGTAGCTGGAACGTCAGTTTTCACTCTTGCCCTATAGAAAGCCCAAATGGATGGGATTCTCTTACAAGCTCTACATATGGCTTGTTAGATAATCAGTTACAAAAAGTAATGCTTTGTTTGTAGTTTAGGTTTTGTTTAAGAATTCCACAGAAATTATGGGAGGCAAGGATTTGCTCCAGTTATTCAGGGTTTTAACCAAAGTCTAGTACAGATGATATCTAAAAGGTTTTTTTGTTGAAGTTGTTGTTAGACCACATTAATTTGTGGTTCAGTTTTGGGGGGACACATTGTTTTTTTCTTACAAATCATTCTAAGATTAGGAAGAGCTTAAAATGTAGCAAAGGTGACTTATATTGGAGAGGAGGAGAGGAAGTGGAAGGGCTAATGTTCCTGTGCAAGTCCTTTCATGTGTCAGCAGGAATGTAGCTATTATTTTTGACAATATCCACAAGGTGCTAAGCTCCAACCTTTCTAAAGAGCAGATGAGCCAGATAAAAGTTGCAGCTCTTCCAAGTCTGGTTCCCTGATCTACTGTGACATGGTGTATTAGGCAATGTTAAGGTCAAGAGCACCTGTAGGGTAACTTCATATGAGTCCAATGAACGTCCATGGCATACTTGGCTTCACTGCACTCATCTTAAATGGAGCTGACAAAAGGGAAAAGCCCATTGCATTTTCTCACACCTGTCAGTTAGTACAAGGACTGCTTCTGGAAGGAAGCCAAATTTAAATGTGAGGTGGCTGGGCAAGAAGAATGAACCCACATGGGCATTGCACGTGCCTGGCATTTCAGTGAAACTTGGACCTCTGTGAGCAACATTAACATACTAATGCAAAACCCAACTAGGTCACAATTTTTCTGATATTTTAACAGGCTACACGTTGTGGCTGCTCACCTGATTTAAATTATATTGTGAAAAAACCCTGTGGCATGTGGATTAAGTTCTTGTCTACCCATGACCCACTGAAATCTAGCCTAGGAGCATACAGTTCATGTGCAGCCCCCCAAGTTTGGGGTATCTTCGTAAGCTCAGATGAAACATAAGCAAGTGCAGGAGAAGTAAGAGGCAAAAGAACTTGCAGAAGGTAAAATTTCAGAACATCAGACTAAATTTTGCATTCCGTACTATTCAACAATCTCTGCAAATGACTTCACTTTCACTTAATCAGATCTAAGCCTTGCTGTATGGCTCAGTATGAATTGCTTACCACACACAGCTCTCTCCATAGGACAAGAGTTCAGGAGGCGAAGCAATATAAGAACTAGAAAATTAGAATTTTGTTTCATTATCTGATATCAACTTGAAACCAATAGCCCACGTCCTATATCATTTTGGTAGCAATGTGAAACAAATTAGCAGTCTCAGATATCCACAAAAATTGCAATTAGTTTGACAAGGAAAATGTAATTACCATCCTGGGCATAATTAAGTCAGATGGTTATATAGCATAGAAGGTCACCATCACTGCTAATAAACCTGCATATGGACAGGGGACAATGGGTAAGATTCTTAAACAAGAGGAGGGGGCAACAGCTTTTTATTCAGGTTCAGTCTCTGGCATCTCCAGTTCAAAAGATCTTAGGTTAGTCAGTGGTATCAGAAAACTGTTCTCACAATTCCAGGGGAGCTACGCATTGCCAAGAATACTGTGTTGTGGGTATGGTTCAATAGATACTTGTTTGCATGTCAGGGCTTTTTGCGTAGGAAAAGCCCAGCAGGAACTCATTTGCATATTAGGCCATACCACATGACATCATCATTGTTAGCACCAACCAGCTGGAACTGCTTTCCTGTGCATTCCTGCTAAAAAAAAAGCCCCGATGGCTCTTGTTCTTAATGAAAGTCATATAGTACCTTATAAGGTGTTGCTTTCCAAGAAGCGAGACAAAGAACACTGAAATTATGTTACTTTCACACTAGTACTTCCTGAACATCGGTGTTCAGATCCTAAATTTGTGTATATACACATGTGTTCTTGCAGTGACAGTTGGGACATATGACAGAAAAATAAAGGGTTCTTTAATTAAATCAGTCTTTAGTAGCGGTTGCAGCAGTAGACAAGGAGAGGCAAAATTTAAGATGCAATAAAATGAAATTGCATAAAATCTGGAATGCAGTGAAGAACACTTAAATCATTCCCAGTGGAGGCAGTCACATTAACTAGATGTATATACTCACAGTTAGTCCAGACACAGCTCATCTGTAAGTCTGTGTGTACAGTGTCCTGAGGGAGAAAAAAGTACAGAAGGGAGGGAAGGTGTGGCAGAGAGCCAGGGATACATTCTATCAGGCATGGATGGAATGTGAAAGAAGAGGAACTTACACTTGGAGCAAAAGACAAGATAGGGAGCTTTTTCACACAGCCTAAGTATTCCGGTATAGCAGCTGGCCAGTTACTGAACAGTAACGGGTTTCTGCTGGCATTTCAGACAGACCCGATTCAGTAACTGGCTGCTACCGGAATACTCTCACCTTTTCACACACTCCCGCGGCTGTCCCGGTAGTGAGGCTTGCCTGAGTCGTTACAAACAAAGAGCAGCTTCTTCCACTTTTCAACCCCTCCTTCCGGGTTGAAATCGCTATGGGGTGCTGTGTGAAATGTCCAGTATCTAACCCGGGAGCAGTTTTCGCGCCGTTTTTCGCCCGCCAGCGCGCGTGATCTCCGGCTTTTTTTTTTTTTTGGAACGTCAGTTTAGATCGATATAGCGATATATCGCTATATCGACCTGTCAAAACAGCACCACCATAGGGATGGCTAGGCTCCGTTGAGATGCCAGAGATCGGAGCCTAGCCATCCCTATGGTGGTGCTGTTTTGACAGGTCGATATAGCGATATATCGCTATATCGATCTAAACTAACATTCCAAAAAAAAAAAAGCCGGAGATCGCGCACGCCAGCGGGCGAAAAACGGCGCGAAACCGGCTGGCGCTGGTGGAAGCGAGATAAGAGCGGAACAGTGTGAAATGGCTCGCTTCAATCACACTTCAATCACGGAACCCTACCGGGGAAAAAAACATGTGTATGAAAACTCCCATCGCTGTCTCGGATTACTGCAAGCGGCACAATACCGACTCCCTTCCGGTTTCCACCGGTAAGTGTGAAAAGGCCCAGGATCACAGGGGTACTGCATGAAGCTTTGGGAAATTGGAGGGAGGCTGAAAAAGAAGGGTGGGGGAGAGAGAGAGAGAGAAAGCATGGTGCTAAAGGGCCATCCACACCCATAAAGAAGGGAGGAGGGTGCATGGCTGGAATAAAGGAGGGGAGACACAGAATGAGTCACAGAGAGAGAACGGTGGAGAAGGATCAGAGAACCAGAAAAAGCTGGAGGAATAATATGAGGAAACCAAGCAAAGGGAGAGAACAACTGTTGTGTATGTGGACTCATGTGAATGTTCTTTACCAGAGTTCCTGCCTGGCTCATTGGAGCCTTAAGGACTGAGCTTGTGGACTCTAGAACAATGGGCAGTAGGATCCAAATCCCTGCTGCCCTGGTCCAAACAGAAGCCCCCTGCTGGTTCAGACGAACCAATGGTGTCCTACTGCAGGAACCTATAACTGTATATAGCTGGCCCCATTGGCCCAGTTTAGCCAGCCTTCTTAGTCACTAGTTACCATGCTGTAATTCAATAAAGAGCATGATCACGGCAACCTTGTCTCTTCTATGCATTGAACCTACTATATTATAACAACTAAGGTAATGAGGAGGGAGACAAAGACCAGAGACTAAAGCTAAGGGAGAGAAGGCGAAAGACTCATATTTTGTCTGATCCTGAAGCATGAGTACTGTCAAGAGTAAACATAATGGAGGGACAGGCATGGTGTGAAACTGAACCTAAAGTTGGAGGGCTAAAGCAGGCCCTTCTACCATTACAACACACAACCTTTTCTGGTGGGTAAAGGAGTGCTTGTTACGTGAATTACTCCAAGGGGAATGCTAACTGTAGCAAGAGATGAAGTTGTCCTCCTGATTAATTAACCGCTTTATCTGGCAGGAAGGCGTTATTTTGGATTTTTCCATAGTACAGCCAAATGCCAGATTATTGCCCCTACAAGCATCGGTTGTTAATTTAGTTTGGGGTGTGAAAAGATCTGACAGAAGTTCCCAGTTTCTCCTCCTAGCCCTTAAAAAAATAGAACATAGCAGATATAAATCAATGTAGCCTGGGCCATCCTGACCTTATCAGATCTTAGAAGCTAAGCAGCATGGGCCATGCTTAGCACTTGAATGGGAGACTACCAAGAAAATCCAGGCTCATTAAGCAGAGGCAAGCAATAGCAAACCACCACCGTGGGTCTCTTGCCTTTAAAACCACCCCTCCTCAAACCCACCCTCTCCAGGCTCCACCCCTCAAATCTCCAGAATTTCCCAACCTGGAGTTGGTGACTACTAAGTCACACTGTCTGTCCTAGGGGGGGCTGCTGCTGCTGAACAGGAGCAAGTAGTCAGGCCTAGTTAAGTCATGTCAGTCAGGTGTCATCAAGTCACCCAGATGGTCCTGACAAGCCTAGGGTAGCCAACCTCCAGGTGAAGCCTGAAGATCTCCTGGGATCACAACTGAACTCCAGACAATAGATCTCTCTCCCTATCCTGGAGAATATAACTGCTTTGGAGGGTAGCCTGTATCCCATTCTATGCACCTGAGGCCTCTCCCTTTACTGGCAGAAGTTGGTTGTCTAGCAACAGTTTCTGGCTAGGGGCTAGGATGAAGGGAGTAGAGAGGGAGTGACAGGAAAGAGGTGGCAGTCATGCCTTTGAGGAAATGCTCCCAGCAGGACAAGGCCTTGCTGCCTAGTCACATTATGGTGGTGGCGGTTCAAAGCTATTTCTGCAGCCTTTGGAGGCTGTGTGTGCTGGGCTGCTGATGAGACAGCAGAGGTCTGTTGCTAGTGATGAAGTCAATTAGCATGAAGCCGATTAACAAAGACGACACAGAGAAGAGTTGGAGATGTGGCTGTCTCTAAGACTGTTTTGGTGGTTTGTTCAACATTCCTGGGCCTGCAGTAGGTGGGGACAGGGGAGTCAGTCAATGGGAAGTCAGAGACACTGAATGATCCATGATGGGCCAATGGTTGTAGTGTGCACTTCTAAGCCAAAGAGAGTGCACCATTTGGTCACTACTATAGGGGAATTGTCTATGATGGGCCTTTCTTCCAGAGGCTGAAAGCCTATTCCCCTACAATTCCTTCTAAAATGCATAATGCAGCTACTTGTTTTGTGGATCCTTACAGAGTTTAGTATATTTGATAACTTTGCCTATGAGACTGCAGTAGAAAGCAGGTGCATCACAACCTTGTAGTGGAATCCTGTGCAGAACATTGCAGTAATCAAGCTGTGATGACAAAGTGGCACTTTGTATGAGAAAAAAAAAAAGGTAGTCCCCTGTGCAAGCACCATTCGTTTCTGACACTGGGATGATCTTGCTTTCACAACATTTTCATGGCAGACTTTTTACGAGGTGGCTTGCCGTTGCCTTCTCCAGTCATCTACACTCCCCATGCTCCCCGGCAAGCTGGGTACTCATTTTACCAACCTCGGCAGGATAGAAGGCTGAGTCAACCTCGAGCCGGCTACCTGAACACAGCTTCTGCCAGGATTGAACTCAGGTTGTGAACAGAGTTTAGGACTGCAGTACTGCAGCTTTACCACTCTGTATCACGGCATTCAGCCAGCATAAGTTCTTCTGCCAGCCAGTCAATGTATCAGGCCAGAGATTTCCATTCTGCTGTTGGAAAATGTAATCTGGATTCAATCCAATATGGTCATCTTGCTTTAAAAAATTACGAAAACTGAAAGCACAATTTATTTAGCTTTAAAGCTGATGTTAGACATGCTAGGCTGATTTTGGATTGGTATCATTTATCTACAAATATATGTATTGACTTCCATCTGGAAGCAATTGCACGCATAGCTTACCAACTCAAAATGGGACTCTCACTCAGACATACTCTGCCACTCTAAGCCTTCCTCTGCCAGTTCCCTCCCCTTCCCAATCAACACCTTTGTGACTAGCAGTGCAGGGGGAGGGGGGTTGTTAAAGTGCATGATATCCAACTTGTGGAAGGATGACAACCTTCTGATTCATTTTAGCATATGCGGTAAAGTCGCAGTACTGCAGTCCAAACTCTGCTCACGACCTGAGTTCAATCTCAGCGGAAGCTGGGTTCAGGTAGCCAGCTCAAGGTTGACTCAGCCTTCCATCCTTCTGAGGTTGGTAAAATGAGGACCCAGCTTGCTGGGGGAAAAGTGTAGATGACTGGGGTAGGCAACGGCAAACCACCTCTCTAAAAAGTCTGCCATGAAAATGTCATGATGCAATGTCACCCCAGAGTTGGAAACAACTGGTGCTTGCACAGGAGACTACCTTTACCTTTTTAAGAACACAATAAACTCTGTGATCTCTAAAAACAGTAGCAGTCAACTTTTTTGGCCCAAATGACAAAAAATGCAGTATCTACCAGTGAAGATATTTCTGTTCTAGGCTTCCCAATCACAGGTCCCAGCAGGGGATCCCCAGGTCTTACAGGCTTTCCCCCACCCCCAACCAGCTGCCGGGTGGGGGAAAGCCCCACCCCCACAGTTACCATGTACCTCTAGAGCTCCGGCAGGTTTAGAAACCTGCAAACAGGTCCATTTTTAAAAAGTGTGCCTTTAAAGTTGAGCAGGAAACATGAAGTGCTTCATGGGGAAGGGTCAGCAACAGTTTTGTCAGAGCACAGACCCTCTGTTTGTTTTGCTTTTGTTTTCAGAGCAAGTAAAGTTGTGGAGGAACCAGACCCAGTAAGTGTGTGTGTGAGAGAGAGAGAGAGGGAGGGAGGGGGCAGGGGATTCCCCGGTTTGGAGGCCCTCCCACCACTTTAGAAAGCTTTAGAAAGTGGGGAGGAGGGAGGGAAATGTCTACTTGGCATTCTATTATTCCCTATGGAAAACAATTCACGGGTATCTGGGGCTCTGGGGGGATGTTCTTTAAGGAAGAGGCACCAAATTTCAGCACAGCATCTGATGCCTTTCCTCAAAACATCCTCCAAGTTTCAAAAGGATTGGACCAGAGGGTCCAGTTCTATGAGCCCCCAAAGAAGGTGCCCCTATCCTTCATTATTTCTAATGGAGGGAAAGCATTGAAAAGGTGTGCAGTCTCTTTCAGTGTGATGGCCAGAGCTCCCTTTGGAGTTCAATTGTACTTGTTCCAATCTTGCTCATGACTCCACCCCCAATGTCTCCTGGCTCCACCCTCAAAGTCTTCTGGCTCCACCCCCGAAGTCCCCAGATATTTCTTGAATTGGACTTGGCAACCGTCTTCTGTTCTGGGAAACAAAATGGGGAGGGGGATGATAAGCAAGGGGTTATCTATGGCTGGATATGTCCAGAGCAAACCTAGTCCCAGTGGTGCTGCCAGCATCTCAGAGATTTACCTTGGGTTCAGCTGGTGGTTGTATTTGTCTGGGAGGTGATAATAGACATAAGCCACACCTATTGTCTTTGCTTAGTCAGGAAAAGACTGGCATGGAAGCGTTCAAGTGCGCTCTTGTGTGTGTATGAAGATGGGGCCTTGCAAACATACATAAATGTCCAGTGACATAGACATAACCTTTATTAGCATAACAGAAAATAAATACAAGATCCAAAGGAACTTCAAAATAGGACAAACAAACCACAGTAATTTGTTGGCACAGGCACAGGCAGCATGGGGCTACCTGGCTACAAACAAAACTTAACAAAGAAAAGTGGAGCAAGGTATTCCCTACCTGACTCTATTTTTAATTTCTTTCTTGTTCACTGCTAGGGCCTCAGTAATTGAGGGACATTTGTCAGCCAACAAAAACTCTATCCATTTGTTTGTCACCAGATTGGGAGTATGCCCAGTGTTCACAAAAACCCTTTTGACTTTTGGGGAGGCTCAAGAGGAATGCTCACAAAAAGTTCTTTGTTTTTAAATCAAGGCCTTGTGATGGGTGGGGAAATTCCTATCACTAAACATGTGTCACGACCCAGACCTGCAGGCAGCGACGGGCAGCTTCTGTTGCCCTGGCAATCGGCCAGGACGCGGGCTGCCGTCTGTAGTGCTTGCAAAGGGAGCTCAAGCGTTATCTTAACAGTCCTAATTGGTCTTCACCATAAATCAGTCCAGCCGAAGGGAGTAGCAAAGCACGGTGTCAGGAATGCAAAGGGTCAATAACCGGGGAAAGCAAGCCGAATATATCCAAAGTACTTAGCCAAGTCGCAGAGTCAAAGCAGGGTCCAGTGTCCAGTCCAAAAGTCAAGCCGGGTCGGGAACAGACAGGTTTGCTCAGCAGGCAAGAGGGTGCAGGGCGCGGTCACGTCCGAGGGTGATCATTTGTTGCCAGCACAGTTTGTACTGAGGCCAGGATTCCAGATATACTGTGCTGGCTAATTAGCTTGTTAGTATTCTGGGCTCAGATCCCTGCTAGCACGCCTGCGTGCCTCTCTACGCCTGTTCCTGAACTCCAGCCGTCTCCTCTCGCGTAGCCGGTCTCCAGGTGGTGGTGATTCAGGAGGGGATGAGCTAGTGCTTGGTGTAGCCTGATCGGTTCCAGGTGGCCCCTGCTGCTGGCTTGCTCCTTCGGGACTTACGTCCGATGTTGGTAAAGGCATCTGCACAGCAGGGGCTGGGTCTGAAGCAGGCACCTGCTCCGAGTCAGCAGGGGCAGGCATGACAACATGTGTGAAAAGGATCTAGGGGTCTTAGTGGACCATACGGTGAACAAGAGTCAACAGTGTGATGTGGTGGCTAAAAAGGCAAATGCAATTTTGGGCTGTATCAACAGAAGTATAGTGTCCAGATCATGTGAAGTGATGGTATCACCTAACTCTGCTCTGGTAAGACCTCACATGGAGTATTGTGTTCAGTTTTGGGCACCACATTTTAAGAAGGATATAGACAAGCTGGAACGGGTCCAGAGGAGCACGACAAAGATGGTGAGTGGTCTGGAGACCAAGTCCTATGAAGAAAGGTTGAAGCAGCTGGGCATGTTTAGCCTGGAGAAGAGGCTGCTGCAAGGTGATATGATCACCATCTTCAAGTACTTGAAGGGCTGTCATTTAGAGGATGATGTGGAATTGTTTTCTGTGGCCCCAGAAAATAGGACCAGAACCAATGGGTTGAAATTAAATCAAAAGAGCTTCTGGCTCAACATTAGGACGAACTTCCTGACCATTAGAGCGGTTCCTCAGTGGAACAATCTTCCTCAGGAGGTGGTGGGCTCTCCTTCCTTGGAGGTTTTTAAACAGAGACTAGATGGCCATCTGATAGCAATGAAGATCCTGTGAATTTAGGGGGAGGTATTTGTGAGTTTCCTGCATTGTGCAGGGGGTTAGACTAGATGACCCTAGAGGTGCCTTCCAACTCTATGATTCTATGATCTACTTTTTTAAGTGTCTTCTCAAAATTCTATCAACTTCTCACTCATGCCCTTGAGGAAGCTTTGAAAAATCTGATAGCTGGGTTTTTAGGGACATTGGGAACTGCAGATACTCTGACCTAGGACATTGGACAGAGCTTGGAAGGAAGATACACATCCTCTGACCTTGTCTAACCCAACATAAATAAGCTACAAGGTTAGTCAGGCCGACAGCATGAAGCCACCCCAAAGAGAATCGACCAGAAATAGAGCACCCAGAGCTTCTCGGCAGCGCTCAGAAGAGGGACAGGCTGTGAGCACCCAGGGAGCATCTGGAACTCACACTCCCCCTCTGCAGCTCCCTGGGTGCTCTCGGAATGCTACCTGGTCTTTCAGACAGTCAGGGAGACATCTCCCAGCAAAAAGGCACCACTTTCAAAGTTTCTGATATATGTGAAAGGCTGTGTGGTATAGTATTTTAGCATAGTGGACTAGGTGTTTGGTCATCCTACTCACTATGAAACATGTTGGGTGATCTTGGGCTCTCAATGTTACCTACTTTATAGGATTTTTTGAGAGAATAAAGTGAGAGAAGAAGAATGATGTGTCCTGTCCTGAACACCTTGGAGAAAGGGTAAGATTAGCAGTGCTATCCTAGGAAGAGCCATATGATTCTACATCCATTGAAGAAGGCTCTAGTCCTTCTTTAGGACAATACCAAACAATATAAACAATGTTCCAAACAATATAAAATAAATGTCCCCTGCAACAGATGCTTATTGTGCCTGATTTTTTTCTTTATTTCAGGGCTTAAGACCATCCATGGGGGACACCTTAGATCTGGGGAAACATACAGGGGGTAGAAAGTTTTATGAGAACCCTTCCCCAGCACTATGGTCTCAATTCATATTGTCCTGTTCAGCTATTTTTAAGAGCAAAAGACGTGCTCAGAATTCCAATCACAAAATTCCAGCA
The DNA here is from genome assembly GCF_032191835.1 of Heteronotia binoei. NCBI lineage: Eukaryota > Metazoa > Chordata > Lepidosauria > Squamata > Gekkonidae > Heteronotia > Heteronotia binoei. The sequence continues at coordinate 53,172,261 of NC_083228.1, read as the reverse complement.
TGATGTGTATTTTCATCTCAAGTCACTCTGCGCTTAAATATTGAAATAAAAAGGGTGTTCAATTACTCTTTTGTCCTATTTGTACTGCAATTGTACATCTATGCAAAGAAGCGTCTACAGTTCCCTGCAAATATTTGGAAGTCCACAAGTATGCAGTGCTTGTTTAGTACAGCGTAAATCATTGGGGAATAGTCATTGGACTAATATGACTTACAGTTCCCTGATGATTCATTTCATCTGTTTCATGGCACTTAATGACATTATTCCAGTTATGCAATATGCATGGCTTTCAAATTAAATGGTAGATCTAGTGTCATTTATTTTAAAGATTATAGATTTGATAGAACTAAAATACAAGTAAGTTTTTCTATGTCAGAAGTCTTCTTGCTTATTTTTCCAGTGGCTGCAGGAATCCAAATGTTTTGAACAGTTAAGCAGCATCTGAGGGGAACCACTTGTCTAAAGCAGCAAAGTTCACAACCCTGATATCTAAACAAAATGCAGCTCTGTCAAAAATGTTCATTCTGAAAGGGGTAAGGAGCAGCTGACTTATACCTTTTTATAATGAACAATAAAAAGAGACTCCCCTGGGGAATCCTAGGGTCCTCCTCTTCCCACAACCCTACTTCCCTCCCCCTCCTTACAGATCCTCCATTGTCATTCTTATCCAGCAAAGGGGTTACAGCTATATACTGCGGTGATCAGCTCTCATATAGTGGGGCCTATTCACTAAACACCCTCAGCCAAGTATGGGGCATCCCACCTGACTGATGACCATTATCACTGTACTGTGCAGCAAGGCCCCTCAGCACACTGAGATTGGCACCCCAAATCCTGCAATCTTTCAGGTACTGTTTCAATTGCCTTTGCAACTATATTTATATATTGGAATGTAAAGGGGAGATTCGGGGGGGGGGGGTTGCACAGCTGGGGTTTTCTTAAGTATGTACAACCCTTGTTCTACTTTGCCTGTTGCATAAATTTCCTTATATACATGTGTACCAGGACTTCCAAACCGAATGACTAGATAGTGTCCAAGAAAAATTGTGTCCACCTCTTTTTTTACGGAATTCAAAGGAGAAAATGGATGAACTGTTAAAGATCAGATTAAGTAAGTGAAGTGGCTATAAATAGTGCTTGTGTCAGTTATGCTAGTTTCCTACCTGCAGGGAACTTTTTTACTTCATTGCAAAATATGAGTCCATTTCCCTCATATTTTCATATGAAGTGATATGATCCAGAAACCAGAATTCTACCTTCCTAAGTCTGTATAAACTTTACGAACAAGGCAGAATTACCCTACTACTTTGTAGCTGCAACCTGAAAAACGCTTTACTGGGAGTAAGCCCAACTGAATAAAATGAGACTTACTTCTGGGTAGATATGTTTAGGATTATTCCTTGTATGAGATAAATTGGAACAATAGCGTTTCATAACTGATCAAATTCACCCTATATACAAACAAGGAGACCAACACATACACACCCACCCACCCAGAAGTAGCCTTGAGTCTCTGGCATGGAGAATGAAAAGCAACCATTGAGCAGTGGATTCCAGCACACACACACACAACTAACAGATTTATAATACAGAACACTGTTTCTAAGGCCCCTTTTCATTTAATTGCTTTTTTCCTCTGAGAAAATATTCACCAAAGAAGAATTATAAAATCATCTCAAGACATTCTGGCTTACTTTCTCGATGGTCTTCATATGCGTTTTGTCTTCCATAGTTGCCATCTGGTGCCCTTTCGGTGCCTTTCTTGTTTTTCTCACTTTTCCTGTTGCCATTTTTAGCTGTAGGGATAATTAAAAAAAAAAAAAAACCCAGTGTATTATTTTCCCCAAACACAAACTCTCGAATGTGATGATACAATCAATAATTATAACTTTAAAAAAAGTATTCCATTTTAATTTCTCTGTGTTGTTCCAAAAACATTATTGCTACTTCTTTTCAAATGCTACAGAGTTATATGAAACATTGTGTATATTTCAGAAAAAGTGTGTGTTTCAAGACCCACTAAATACTTGACACAAGCCCCATTAAATACCATGAGATTTAAGCATCCCTTCAATTCCACCATTTTCAACGAGAATTAGATCTGCTCATTGTGTCAAGCTATCAGATTGGCCCTTTGGGGAAGAAACAAATGGGCATCAGGAAACACATTGGTGGGAAACATGGTACCCATTGGCATCACACTGAAGACCACTGTACTAGAGGATGAACTTCATTATAATTCCATGGCTTTGAGCATTGTGAAGAAAGTCAAGGGAAAGCCATTGGTCTCTTACTATTTCTTTATGCAGATAGATCCAAATAGGCAGCCGTGTTGGTCTGAAGTAGTAGAACAAAATAGGAGTCAATTGGTCTTAAAGGTGCAATTGACTCCTATTTTGTTCTATTTCTTTATGGACTGTTTCCTGCTGTTAGGGAAACAGTTGAAGCAGCACTGATAAAGTAGTTTTTACATGATGCTGGAATACATGTGTGCAACCCACAAGATGATAATGGGGAGAATAGAAAAACATGGGGCAGAGTGTAGTGGATACAGTGTTTTGTTAAAGTGGAGATCCTCAGGTTAATATCTCCATTCAGCCACGAAACTCACTGGCTAAGCATAGGCCAGTCACTCAGACTAAGCTACCATACAAAGTTTTTGTGAGGATAAAATAGATGGTGTGAGAACCATATACCCATACTCCTTGGATAGGCTTCCTATTTGCCCACCCTTGGTGGACAGTTACCCACCCCAGCTTCATTCTCCCACCCCTAAAAAACTGAGGAGTGGGAGAAAAAATGGCTACCATTCAATAGGATTCCCCTTCATTTTGTGCTCGTTTCCCTTGAAAGTATTCAATAAACCAGGGGTGTCAAACTCATTTGTTATGAGGGACGGATCTGACATAAATGAGAACTTGTCAGGCTGGGTCATGTGTGCCATAAAATTTAATGCCAGGAAGCAGAGATACAAACTTTAGAAGCTTTCTTTCTTTCTTTCTTTCTTTCTTTCTTTCTTTCTTTCTTTCTTTCTTTCTTTCTTTCTTTCTTTCTTTCTTTCTTCCTTTCTTTCCTTCTTTCTTCCTTTCTTCCTTTCTAAAAAGGTGCTTTCTTTGTATCTCTCCTGTAGGATCAAGGGAACTGGGTAAAGGAAGCTCTGGCTTTTCCCCTCCCTCCCCAGGAAATGAGGAGGGGGAGTAGCCTCAGCTGATAGAAGGAAGAGAGGCATGGCTCAGTCATTTTGCTGTGTGACTGAGAGAGCCTGGCAAAGCAAACTCTCCTTCTCCCCCCTTCCTCCCCAAGGGAGGAGCCTCAGCTAATAGAGAAAGTAGAGGCTTTGCTCTGTAGCTCCTGTGTGATTGAGCAAGCCTGGCAAAGTAAGCTATGATGCAGAAGAAAGCAAGAGAGAGGGTGAAGGAAGCAGACTCGCTTGTAGGCCTGATAGAAGCCCTTTGGGGTCCTGATCCAGCTCCCAGGCCACATGTTTGACACCCCTGCAATAAACCCTAGTCAAGAAACTTAAGAATGAGTAGTCATTCTTTCCTGCCCCCAGTGCCAGCCCTGTCAAAAAAACTTTTAAGTGCAAAAAGTCAAAGGCTTGTTAGAGCAGCAGCATTGCTATGCCTCTTACCTAGAAACTGAACTAACTAACTCCATAATTCCTATGTCATTTCTGCTGCAGTATGTCATTCCTGCTGCAGAACATAAAATTTGAGGTTCTCTTTGACTTCTGAATTCTAAGGATCAGGGAAATGCAAAAACCCATGCCCCTCCCCTAATTTTCTGCTAGGCAGCATGGGATCAGATTTTCCACTGTCTCACCAGAATAGGATCTGTTCCTGTTTCAAAATCAAAGTGCTTATGTGCACTAAAGAAGAAGAGATTGGCTTTATATCCCACCTTCACTCAGAGCGGCTTACAATATCCTTTCTCTTCCTCTCCCCACAACTGACACCATGTGAGGTAGGTGGGATGAGAGAGCTCTTTCAAGAACTGCTCTTGAGAAAGCAACTTTTTCAAGAACTGTGACTGATCCAACATCACTCAGCAGGTGCATATGAAGGAGTGGGGAATAAACCTGGTTCTCCTAGACCAGAATCCATGCACTTAACCACTACATCACTTTGGTGGAACTAATCAAGCAACAGCTCTGCTAATACCTAACTCCAGAGATATTTGTATCAATGACTGTGTAATTCTAAGAAAATTAAACAATTTTTACCAGAGACTAGAATCTGTAGTCTCTACAGATTCCAAATTCCATGCTTCAGACATTAGGTTATTTTTCATGTCAAGTTACATTTCCCAAGAAGAACTAATTTCAGCCCTCACATCTATTTATAGCTACAAGTATTTAAAGAGTCTAGAAGATACCATGCTTTTATGTCTACTTCTTCAGACACACCATAAAACTGATGTCAAAGGCAGTTTTGTATGAAAGTTCATGGTCTGATAAACATGTTATTTCTACATGTATGGCATAACACTGGAGATGAAGCTACTGTCTTCTAAATGCTTAGGGAGTAGCATTAATAAAGGTCTGAAATCAGAACAAGCTGTTGTGAGCTGAAAAGTGAAAACTGTCTTCCATGGCTGGCACAGCGAATAACGTGGCAGGCTTCCTATTTTCTTTGTCAAAAACATCCAGAGAATTAGTTTAAATTCCATCTGGGACACCAAAGAGACAGTCTGTCTTTGAATTATTATGGCTAGAATGTGTCCAAAGTGCAAACATAAGTCATGATTGTCACTAATTTGAAATATAATTGACTATTACAGAAATCCAGTCCAGGTGTTTGATTCACAGCCACTGCTGCCACAAAAAACTGGAGACAATGTCCTATAGTCCTATGAGCAGTTTTCAATTCAGTGGGACTTACCTTGGAGGAAATTAGCATATGTATCTATCTCCAAACTGGAAGAAAGAAATGGACACAAGTGTTGGATTAACTAATGGGCCACTTTATTTAACTGTTAACATTAGTCAAACAGTAAGGGCCAAACTGACCTGTGGTATAAGCAAGGCCAAGGGTCGCCCAAACTCTTCCCTTGTCATATAATGGGTGAGTCATCCTGCCCTGGGCAGGAGCCATCTGGATGTGACTTGAACCTGCCGACACAGCAAATGGGAATCACCCTGAAAATCCACCCCCAGAGCCATACAACTCATAGAAAGGATCTGTCCAAGGTGGTTCCTAAAGGCAGTCAGCTTTCCTTGCCCAGAGCCATACAACCCGAGGGCTGTACTCACCAGACTCCTGTCCCGAAATATGGACTTTCCAGCTGGAGCTCACCGAACGGCATTTCTAGCCAACTAAAATCCTGCCAACATACGAAGTGACCAATCTATTTAACCACACCACCCAATCCAATTACCACCCACACAATACAAGATAAGGAAAAACATCCCTCCCATACAGCCAATGCAGAAGGGGTGAAAAATTCCTACCTGGTCCCCAAAAGGGGTGACCAGTCAAAGCCTACACTGCATATAAGGTAGGACAGTGGGCCATAAGAAGGTCAAAGATGGAGCTGGGACTGGCCAAAGCAAATTCTGACCCTGCCTCCAACCTGCCCAAAGACATTGCCACCTCTTCTTCCTTCCAAGGAGGCAAGGGCAACTCTCCAGCGTTATGGCTACAGGAGCCATCAGCCAGGGAGCCAAATTTTAAGGTTAAATCTTGTTGCTCTTAATCTCTGTAATCCAGAGTTTGATTATCTGGAATTGAAAAGAACTGATTGTTTTAGCATGTGCTGTTTGAAGATCATTTCTCCTCTCTCCTCTCCTCATGTGCAAAAGAATCAGAAACATGGTTTTTAAAATTCTGGGATCTGATTTCTAAGAGAACACTACTAATAAGATCTACTTAGAATCCATGAATTCAATACTCAAAAACCAGAAGAAGAACATTTTAATCCTGATTTAAGAGTGGCAGACCTCAAACATAGAAGTTTCAAAGGGAGATTACAATGTGAGACTGCTGAACTTGAGTTCTTTCAAAAATTTAGAACAATGCACAATCTCCTGGGGCTGAACACAGGATTCTTATCTCACTGCAGGTCCTAATTTTCTGCCCCTAAACTTTATCTTCTGCTCTAATCATGCTGATTATGATGTGCATCCCACTTCTGCATCCTGAGGTCCTTCACTGCAACACTCCTCCCACCTTCTTCTGTAAGGGCTCCACAGGATCTCCATTTCAACTTGTGTCTGATGAATGGACCATTGACTCTCAAAAGCTTTTACCCCTAAAACCTTGTTGGTCTCTAAGGTGCTACTGAACTCCCAGGCCTCTCACCTTCCAATTGGGATATAAGGACTCCATAAGATCTGCATTCCAATTTGTATCTGATGAAGAAAGCACTGACAAAGTTTATACTCCTTAAACCTTAGTCTCTAAGGTACAACTGGATTCGAATCTTGCTGTTCTACTGCAGATCAATATGGCTACCTTCTGAAACTATCAGAATCCAAATATAAATAGGGCTTTTCCACAAGAAAATAGATCAAGATGGGTAGCCATGTTAGTAAAATCAGTGAGAGAGAGAGTGAGAGAGAGAGTGAGAGAGAGAGAGAGAGAGAGAGAGAGAGAGAGAGAGAGAGAGAGTCCGATAGAACCTTAAAGACTTACAAAATCTGTGGCAGGATATGAGCTTTTATGAGTTACTGCTCACTTCTTCAGATACCCAGAAAGTGTTATTAGGACAGCACTGTAAATCGAGATACATGGCTGGATGCCGGAGCATAGTCTTTTGTCTCAAGTTCAGTAGGGTAGTGAGGGGAGACGTTTCTCTGAGGAAAAACTAGCCTGATTGATGAATCTGGCAGTCCTTCTTTTAACTCCATTTTCATGGGCTTTTGATCTTATGGCATTAGGAGAATGGATAGAAATTGCAACACTGGAGGTCACTGTGAGGTTACTATAAATTTATTAAAGGTGAGGACTCTATCTTTTGCTATTTAACTCAGGAAGGGTTTTCCTGTTTGATGGCTCTGGGATTTTCTTGAATTTTGTAAAGAGTGGATTTCAATGGCCCACAGGTAATGGTCATCTTGACTCATTTTCTTTTTGAGTGATGTCTGAGGGTTACAAGGTAAGCCAGGCAGGGTATGATCCATAACAATTTTACACCAGTTATATGAAACAGGTTTCCCATCAGATGGAATGACTAGCTTTATTTTCTTTATTAAAGAACCACACTTGCCTTTTAAAAATGACATACACCCTACTTATTTTTGCACAACTCCATAGCAGATCCCCAGTGCATAATGCCCTCAAAAGGGCATATTTGCAATAAGCATCACATTTTATTCCATGCCTGAAATCATTTATCAGGAAACTTTAGAGAAAGGCTGTGGCTTAGTGATGGAACACATGCTTCAGATGAAGACTGTCATGTTCAATCTGTGGGATGTCTTCCTGAGACTCTGGAGAGCCACAATGAATCAGAATAGATGGAGCAACAATGGCCCTGTAGATTCATATGTTCAGTTAATCTTTAGCTTTCTAACAAAGCAATCCTATGCACTGTTGTGCCTTTCTAATACAAAGCCAAACAAAATGTGATGATGGCCATGGTCAAACATTTGACCTCCGTGCAATGCATTTCTTGGAGCAGAAGGGCTTACACATCATATGATGAGACTGTATCCAAATCAAGTTGCAGAATATTATGAATCAATAGCTGGCAAAATCCTTCTCCTGTGTGGTAGACATGTAACAGGGAAAAGCATAACAATTACATAGTAATAATTCACATTAACTGAAGCAGGGGGAAACTCTAATGATATAATTAGTCATACGTTGTTGTTTTTTGTCTCTGATTCTATTGAAGTCCGAAGCTGGGGAGTGGTGACATTTATGAAAACAAAACAAATATGAAACTGGAGGAGTCAATATGTTTTTAGTTTAATGTGGAACTTCCTACATGTATATTCTTTATCTTTCTAGGGTTATACACAATACTGAAAACTCAATGTGAGATTTGAAATCAACATTTCCAAAGTTGGGAACACAATGGAATTTGTAACCCCTTCCCCTTAAAAATCTCACAGGAAAGAGACATTTTGAAATTAAGTGTCTATCATACAGCATGGAGGCATTTTGGAATAAGGAATGTTCCCTTAAATAAAATAGATCTCCCAACCCTGGCTAGATATTTTTATGCTAGGCTTACTTGGATGGAAAGCATAATTTTCATACTGCAAGTCTTCCCATGCATATTTTCCCTGCCAAGAAAATCTTTATGTTTGGGACAGAAAGAGCACATTTTGAAAAGTATTTTTTCAGGCTTCAATAAGGATTTAGTTCACTATAACCATCAAGTATCAATATGCAGCTGCATAAAAGGTCAATGGAATGTCTGACCTAAGATAGATGCTGGTCCATTAACAAAATTGGTTTATCATTATAGAATGTTCTTCCCACAGAATTTCACTTTCCTCTTTTTTACTTGTTTAAGAGGGGCTACATTCTCTGAGCCAAATCAGAGAGCCAGTTTCATGTAGTGGTTAAGAGTAGTGGATTCTAATCTGGAGAACTGGGTTTGATTCCCCACTCTTTCACATGTACCCGCTGGGTGACCTTGGGTCAGTCACAGTTCTTCAGCTGCTCTCTCAAGAGCAGTTCTCAAAGAGCTCTCTCAGTCCCACCTACCTCACAGTGTGTCTATTTTGAGGAGAGGAAGAAAAGGAGATTATAAGCCACTCTAAGGCTGGATCCACATCAGCACCTTGGGGAGGCAGCCTCCCATTGCAGAAGAAAGCTGGCATAGTGGAAAGCACCCTGGGGCGGTCAGACAGTGTTCCTGTTGCTGGAACAGAGATGGGCTCTGCGTGCCCTGAAGGAGTGGTCACACTGCTCAAGCACATGAGATGCTTCCCTGGCCAATCAGAAAGCTGGGAAAGGCAACAGGGAAGCACTTCCAAGATTTGCTACTACTTACTACCTGGTAGCTTTTTGAAGTGATAAAGCAATGATAGAGAAGGAAGTAAGGGCAGGAATGAGAAGGGACCCAGATATGTGTGTTTGAATGTGCCTTTTTAATCCAGATGTGGGGAGTTCCTGTGTCAGCCCTTATTGGCCATCTGAATTCAGCCTGAGACTCTAAGTGGAGGATAGGGCATAAATAAAATTTCTTCTTCTTCTACTTTTTGTTATTATGTCTGCCACAAGTCAGATCAGGGTTGCCCAGCTTGTTTTGCTAATGCCCCTAAGTGCTCCAAAGCCTGATTCAGTTCAGGAGTGTAGCATGGGGGAAAAGGAGTTTCAATCTCTCCCCCCGCCCTCCATTTTCCAGAGCCAAAATGGCTGCAGGAGCCCTCCCTGTTTCATGCTGCCAAGCTTAATTGGGCCCTGCAGCCCTTGGAATGTTAGTTCCCTGATGTCACATTTATCTGTAAAACTGGTTGGGGAACCCTGACTCTACTTGAGGCATGTGTACCATTGAGTTTGGAACTTTCTTTGTAATGCTTTATCAGGTTAGTGAAGAATGCGTTTTATTTTGTTCTATGGTTTTTAATAATGTGATTGTGACTGTTTTGTATCTCTGTTTCTTTTTTGTAAGCCACCCTGGGCTGAGAAAAGAAACATCTTAAATAAATCTATACAGGACATGAATAATGGGTGAAACCTTTCCATATGTAAATATTTTAAGCATAACGTGGTCATGCACATTTTATTTATTAAAACATTTACTTCCCACATTTCCTCATAGTTTAAGGTGGCTTACAATAATACATTTTCAGTTTCAACCCAAAAATAAATAACATACTCCAAATAAATAACATACCCCTTCCCCTTGAAATGATACCTGCCAATTCAGACTCCCACAAATGCCTTGGCAATACGCAGGCCTTGCAGTGCCTCCTGAAGATCTCTAAAGAGGGGGACTCTTCACATCTTCAGAGATCACACTGAACACAGCCAGAGCCATGATGGAAAGACCCAGGCTCTGGTTTATGCCAAACAAGCCACCTTAACTGGTGGGATAGCCAAGAAACAGCTGTCTGATGAACCGTAGTTGATGCATAGTGACATAAGGAAGGAGACTGTACTTCAGATGTTTGTGACATTAGATCGGCCCCTTCCCAGCCGCGCCGGCATCGCTGGCTAGAGGCTGGGGGCCGCTGTTGCCCTCCCAGAAGGAGGGAAGGCTGGCCCTGCCTCATATGGTAGCCAGGAAGGCTCGTCAGGCATGGCGTCGGGGCTATAAAGGCCCCGGCCCCGCCCAGCATGTCGCACTTGCTTTTCTGCTCTCGGCCCGCCTGCCCACCCTTTGGCAGTACATGTTTTTACCAGTCACCTTATTAGGGGCCAGGTAGGAATTTTTTCATTTTCACAGAATTGGCCCATGTGAATTTGTTTTTCGCCTACCTTGTAATGTAATGTAATGTAATGTAAAATTTTATTTATATCCCGCCCTCCCCCGCCGAAGCAGGCTCAGGGCGGCTAACAGCATTTCAAGTAAACAATACAATAATAAAAACATTAAATTCACATTAAAATTCACATTAAAACCAGTCAATAGTCAATAATTAATTAAAACATTCCTAAATTAACACTGGCGGTAAACGTTATTAATCTGGCGGTAAACATTAAATTCAGTTATTGGTGAACGCCTGTTTGAAGAGGGCGGTCTTGCAGGCCCTGCGGAACTGGTCTAAGTTCCGCAGGGCCCGCACCTCCTCTGGGAGTTGGTTCCAGAGTTGTGGGGCCGCAACGGAAAAGGCCCGAGTGCGGGTGCTTTGAAGTTTAACTTCTTTTGGCCCAGGGATATTCAGTCTGCTTTTCCCCACTGACCTCAGTGCTCTCTGGGGCTCATATGGGGAGAGACGGTCCCTCAGGTAGGTCGGTCCTTGGCCATATAGGGCTTTAAAGGTTATGACCAGCACTTTGTACTGGATCCGGTATACGATTGACAGCCAGTGCAGTCCGCGCAGCCCCGGCCGTATATGCTCCCATCTTGGGAGACCAAGTAACAGCCTGGCCGCCGCGTTCTGCACTAGCTGCAGCTCCCGAGTCCGGTACAGAGGCAGCCCCATGTAGAGAGCGTTACAGTAGTCCAATCTTGTACTGCCTGATAGTGTTAGGAGGTTTGGGGAGGAGTTTATTAGTTTGGTCGCTGGGCAGGATGAGGTATGGGCTACAGTGTTTGTTCAGGGGAGCACCTATGGCTCTGTACCAGTAGGTGCAGGTGGTCTGTATGAACTGCAGATGGGCTGTACGGCTCAATGCTGTGAGTACAGATCACGGCAAAGCCTCACCGGGGCAGATCTTTCCAGAGGGATTGATGCTGGCCTAGGTGGAGGTGGAGTTTGGGCCTGGCCGCTCAGCACCAGCCAGAATATTTGGTGCGTGCTGGGGGCAGGGTGGCTCGCCCTCTAAGGACAAGCTGGGGTCCTGCGTTTGACCCCAGGGCTTGTCCTGTTAGGCCTATACCCCTTGCCATTCTAGTTAAGTTATATTTAATAATGCGGCCCAGTTTATCCAACATACTGTGTCAGCCTCTTCTTTCCGACTGGGGGGGGGGGGGGCAACTGTCAGTCAGTGGTTGGGATCCTATTGCACAGAGCCAGAACCAAGATGGAAAAGGCCCAGATTCTGGTTGATGCCAGACAAGCCACCCTAGCAGGTGGGATAGCCAAGAAACGGCTGCCTGATGGACCATAGTTGATGCACAGGGACATAAGAAGACTGCCGTTCAGGTATTTGTAACATTACTGTCAGTCAATGGTCTGAGCAGGTCTTTCAACATAAATGATCTTGTATATATAGTAAATACATTTAAGTCTGACTGGGAACATGGAAATTTACATAGCAAGCGTTTACCTGAGGCCTGTATCCTGGTGCTATTGCCCTCATATTGCAGATTGCTAAGAAGGCTAACATCACCTATATAACGTATGGGTAAGACAAAGGAGTTAGATATGAATTGAAACTTGTTGTTTTCAGTCTACCACATTGGTTGAATAATCTACGTATGTCTAGATGTGGACAGAGGAAATGTACCACATGAAGTGTGCATTGCTAGATGTATGGCATTGTCAAGGCCCGCCAGACATTTATCACTTGTGAACACGATATGAGTGGCTCAAAAGCACAGTGACATGGGGTTTTTTTCCAGTTAGGCTGTTACAAGTTGCAACTGTTCATGTAGAAAACAAAATTCTACATGAACAATTCTACATGAACATGAAAAATTCTGAGTAGGTCCAACACTTGATGTCACCATTTGAAATCAGTAGAAGTTGGGGAGGAGGAGTTGAAATGGTCCTTTTCTTGCCTGCATGGTATTGAAAGCAGCTGCCTTTGAGCCCATCTTCTTCCATTAGTTTACTTTCATTGTGTGTATCACATATAGCTTTCAGCTATTATGAATTTTAGTCCAGCTCTCATTCAAAGCAGCTACTGATCAGTACCAGCTGCTCAGCCAAAGGGTAGGTCTCGTGTTCCTATCCTTCAGCTTTGCTTCATTCTAGCTCAAATTCAGATGATTGTTTGCAACAAACATCTAATTAATCCAACATGCCTTTAGTCCCATTGAGCTAAAAGAAAAATAAGGCTTTTTAAATACTTGCCAATTGAATTTTTTGTACACTAAACTAGTTTGCTCTTGAATGCAAGATTACAGAGGCAGGCCATTATCCCTGCAGCTAGAGTCACAGCTGTAAATTAATGTTAATGATAGCTTATCTGTATTGTCCCATACTTGTTTTTTTCTGCCCTTAGGGTAGATAATATAGTAAGCATCCTATGTAATTAATTAACATAGAAGACTCTGTTGATTAAATAGCTCAAATGAAGTGCAATATAAAACTCTCCTACACCAAAAGAGATGTTTCATGGATACTCCTTGAGGTGAGGAGACAGAACATTAACATTGTTACATGTCTGGAAGGCAAGACTGGTACAAGCAGATGTGGGTTTAAAATACAGGAGTTCTCTAAAGACTGTGCTATAGCAGCACATTTCTTCCACAGTGCTCCAGTGTACCTCATGAAATCAGTCCTAAAAGGACACATCTGTATTGGACACCCCATCATGTTCATTGTCCCTCACTTGAGTATGTCACTGTCCTTCCAAAAACAGAACAAGAAACAGTGCTGTAAGGATACCTGTACTACAGAAGTCTTGAATGAAAATACAGTGAACACAACCAATCTAGGTCCACAAGCCTGGATCCTGGATGCAACAAACTCTGGCAACAAATCTTCTTCTCAGGCATGTGTTACCTTGGGTGGCAAAGTACTCTTTTAGCTACCTTGACTCATCACAGATCTTTACAGTGAGGATAAATTAAGGAAGAATGGGAAAGCACCTCATGTACTGAAGTATAATAGAAATGCCTGTGTGATCTAGCTAGCTACCTGCTGAGGCCATCAAAGAGCAGAAAAAAGCAGCCAGACAGTCCTCCATTTTGCCTGGATAATAAAATATGCCCTTATATGCTGTTAGATTTTGTATCTTAAGCCATTTAAACTTATTTTGCTTTTTAAAGTAAACTAATTTGAGAACTAATTTGGACTTGTTTTGAAAAGTAGCATAGAAGTTGTCATTAGATGAGTATACCATCACTGGCTGAATTCATATACTGCATTGCACTTTGTCACACAAGAGAAGTCATAACAGAAACTTAGTGAATGAAAATATTCCTTTACATCTTCAAAAGACTTTAATATTGACAGTTATTCACATGCCAAACTGTGAAATAAATTCTAGACTCCTCTCCTAAACCTGGGACACAGACTTTGAGTCCCAAAGTCACTTCATTTCTGTTTCCTTATAATATAACCTTCTTTCAATTAACTGTTCTATACGATTATGAAGGGGGTGGGATCTGTGTGCTAGTTGTGTGTTTGAGTAGGAAAACTTTTCTAGATTGCATTTAGAAAGTCATAGACATTTTGATTCTTCCAAAATCTATGAAGGCTGAAGTTAAAATTAGAATTTCCAATTAACATGGTCACTGTAGCTGCTTTTATACTTATGATGTATGAGGAAAAAATCCCTCTGAAACCCATCTGAAATTTCAGCCTTTGCATGTGAAAGAGAAAAGTTACCTGGTGGTGTCTGGAGAGTAGATTTATCTTTTCTGTTGGCTTTCTTTGATTTTAACTCCTTCTTGGCTGGTCTAAATTGTGAGGGCTCTTCTGTCTCTGCAGGAAGCTCTGTTTCTTCTTTTGGCTGTTCTGTGAATAGTGAAAATTCATCATCAGGATCGGGAAAAGAATAATAATGATCCCTGTTGATGATTTCCTGTAGGTAGTAATCCTGCTCTTCCATAGGTAGACCCCATATTGTAACCCCCAGCAGTGCCCGACCAAAAACCCAGAGCACAAGAAAGAGCTGAGATTTCTTGCAGAGTGGAATCATTTTTAAAAAGGAAAAAAGCTCCTTTGTGAATAATATCCAATTTAGGTTCAACGGAGAGGAAAAACAGAACTCTTGGCAGCTAGTAAATTCCCAGGATAAAGAGCACCGTTTGGGATAAGAGCTTCTGCTTTGGACTAGTTTTCAAAAGTTGCAAGTAATGAAGTGAGAGTGAGGTGGAAGGAGGGAGGGAGGGTACAGCCCAAGATCCATGTGATCACCAGGGCTCCCCAGCCAGACACATCTGCAGGCGTACAGTAGAAGAGCAAGCTGACACTTGGCAGGTGTGATTCTCTTAAGCCTTGATAATGTCTTTTCTTCTCCGCTTCACTCTTTTCCCCCAGCCTGTGAAAACTTTATCAGCTCTTGCTTCATGAGATGTGGTGGGTTTAGTCCTCAGTCCAATGCTGAGCAAAAACACTGTTTATTCAAATAAATTTTAAAAAAATTGGCCACAAGCCTTAGCATATCGTCTCTTGCCAGCACTTTGTGTAAAACTGTGTGTTCAGAGAAAAGAATGAAAGGGGAAATGTTTTCTCCTGTGGTTTATGGGATTTTGCCTCCTAAAGAATATTAAGATTGTGTTCAGATTATACAAAAGAAAAACATGCTTGTGAAAATTCCTTCTCCTCCTACAGTTTGATAGAAAACAGGTGCAGACAATCAACAGCATAGAAAGGCTTATATTTTCTCGTTCATATTGTCTCTCCACTAAGTAAACTTTTTCTGGGTCTAGAGGTTAATAGTCAGGATATTGGGCACAAATAGTATTTTTCTGTCTCTGGCACGTCAAGATTTTCATCTAAACCTGTTCTTCTGTTTATTATTTTAGGC
Organism: Heteronotia binoei; assembly: GCF_032191835.1. NCBI lineage: Eukaryota > Metazoa > Chordata > Lepidosauria > Squamata > Gekkonidae > Heteronotia > Heteronotia binoei. Next base: position 53,157,055 of record NC_083228.1, on the reverse strand, counting down.
TCTTTCCGTTCAACTTTTGTACTTATCTGGTGGTCCTGGATAACAGCTCATTTACCCAAAGCCTTCATTTCCCAGAAACTATTCAAAACATTTCCACTTCAGGAATTTTCAAAACAGAAATACAAGTTGAAAGCATTTGAAAATGCTTCTCACCTTCCCAAAGGCATTTTGCTAAATAAATATTAAAGGCTAGCACTTCACTCTCTTCAGGGGTCCAACCACCCCTTTCATAAAATAAAATATATAACTTTCAAGAACTCAGTTGATTTTTTGCAATGCTCGTATTTGTCAGTTGAATTCCAGTACCATACATATTCTGATTCACATTCTAAAGTTACATCAGTTTTTGGGGTCTTGAATCAAGTCTGGGTACTAGTGAACACATTTGAGATAGGTAATTTGTCCCGTGTACATACCTTGGCCTGAATCCATTCTACACAGACTTACTCCAGAATTACTGTTCATTTCAAGCTAATTGAAATATGGAGGAATAACACATATACTTTATAAAATGCATTATTTTGGACTGCAGGCTTTGTTTGATTACTCGCACATGACCAAAGAATAAATATGTGACTTCCCCATCCTGCAGTCCAAAATAGAACTGTCCAGGACTATATATGCAGTGGCACATAAATAGTTGTTTGTGTATGTTTCTTTTTTTAAGTTCTAAGCTATACATTCTGAAATGCTCCCTCCCAAACAGGTAGTTGGTTGAATTACTGCCATTACGCTGTCCATTACAGTGAAAACAAAGACAAAATTTTATATGTAGACCACTGAATGAGACCCATCAATCTACATACCAAAGCAGAGTGTCATGCATTTGAAGTTGAAGGTTGTGTAAGAAGTTCATTAGTTCCTTGTGAAAAACAAATCAACCAAACTTGTACTCCCAAAGCAGTGAAAATCGCAGAAAAAGAATACATCTATATATCTTTGGGGTCAGGCAGCAATCTTTCTCTGGGCCAGTTTTGCCAGGGATCCTGGAGAGGTTTTGTGTGTATGCGTGTGTGCCATCTTCTAGGCTTGGAGCACGGGTTCCTGGGTGTGTGTTTAAGGAGGATATACTTGTGAATTTCCTGCATTGTTAAGGGGGTTGAACTAGATGACCCTGGAGGTCCCATCCAACTCTATGATTCTATGATCTATCTAATTTCCAACTGTGTTCCTTATGTGGAGATACTTATTTCCGCATATGGGGGGCACATGGAAGTAAAGAGATTTTTTCGCACAGTTGGGTTACTCCCCAGGGTTGCAAAAAATGCAAAACCTTTTTTTAAAGAATACCAGGGGTTAAATGCCCCCATTTAAAAAAAAAAGTTGTCAGCACATGCACAGAAAACACACTGTCTGGAGTCAGCATCCCCCAGTCCAAACTTGGAGCTTCACTCAGAGCCTGGCCTCCTCACAACTGGCAAAATAGCCCTGGAGCTGCAGCAGGGGACACTGCTGCCACCAGGTCCCTCCCAGGTGACCAGCTTCCTTGCATCTAGAAAAACAATGCCAAAGTCACAGAAAGGGACTCCTGGAGAACTGACACTCAGCCTCCTGGAGTCCTGTGGAGGTCATCCTGGATATCCAACTAGGTACAGGGCAGGACTCATGAGACTCCAATCAAAGATTTGGGGCTATGGCGGTTGACAGAGTCCACATAAGGGAATGGGCTTAGTGGGTTGAAAGAGAAACAAGGAGGATTCTCTTAAGGAGGGAGAGAGAAACAGAAAGAAGGATGGATTGGCTTTGGGAGGAGAAAAACAGAAACAAGAAGGGTTGTCTGAGGGAGAGAAATAGAAAGAAGGGGGGTTGTCTGGGAAGGGAGAGAGAGAAAGATTAGGGGATTGTGTGTTGGGGGAGAGAAAGAAAGAATGGAAGATTGTCTGAGGGAGGGGAGAGAAAGAAAAAGAAGAGGGGGAGATTGTGGGGAAAATAAATAGGGAAGAGAAAGAGGGAGAAGACTGGGAATATTTTGGGAAGAGGACATTGAGAAGGGCTGGGGTCAGAGAGGGGTGAGACATACAAGAGTGAGAGGAGAAATGAGATAAGAAAGGATTTCTAGAGAAGGGGGTAGGAAGGAAAGCTGACATAGAAACGGTGAGAGGAGAAGGGGAGGTGATAGATAAAGGGTGGGTGCAGAAAGACAGAGAAGGGAACTTTGACAGAGAAGGGGGGAGAGGGTAGCAAAGATGGGGGAATGCCCCCTCCCCACAATTTTCTTGCAGGTCTCTCCTTGTACAAACATAATACCGAGATTAAAGATACTTTGTTTCTATATAATGTTACACATTTAAAATCGCAATAATTAGAATTAGCCATCACACTTTTTTATTAATTGTTCACTAATTTAAAATACCAGCATTAACTCTTTGAGGTGGTACATATGATTTCGGGTGGATACTGCTCACATCTACTGTGTAATCCAAAAAGTCTATCATGGGTACCCCCAGCAAACATTTCTCCCACTTTACTTTAAGGCCCGCCTCATTGCATTGCTGGAGCACTGCATGGAGGCGGAAAGCAAATTCTTCTTCTGTGGCCACAGCGATCAGCTCATTGTCAAAGAATGGCTGGACCCCGGGGATGCCTCTTAAATGTCCATTAAGTTCTGAAAGATCCCCGGGACCATGCTGACCTCGAACTGAAGGCGCTTGACTCAGAAAGCACCCCGGTGTGTGATGATGGTTTGAGCCTCCGCCGTGGTGACGTCCCTGGGGAGCTGCTGGTATGCTTGAGCCAAGTCCAGCTTGCCAAAAATTTTGGTGCCTGCTAAGGAAGCCAGGACATGGTTGATCACTGGGACCGGGTATGAGTGGTCCTGCAACGCCTTATTAATTGTGCATTTGTAGTCCACACAGCTGCGGACGCTGCCATTGGGCTTCATTGGTGTGATGATAGGGGTCTCCCATCATGTGTTGGTGACCGCTCCAAGACCCCTTGCTCCACAAGGCGATCTAGTTCCTCTACAATTTTAGGCTTCAGAGCGAAGGGTACTGGCTGGGTCTTCAGCTGTATGGGCTGCACATTGGGGTTAATTTGTAAGGACACAGGGAGTCGAGTTTTAATACCTAGAATACCATCAAATACTGATGGGAACTCTCTACTAGTGGGTGTGTTATGGATTCCCGTCACCTGGATTTCCAAGGGAGCAAACCAAGCCCAGCCTAATAAACCACTGAGATCCCACTCGGTCACCAACAAGGGAAGGGTCCCTGAGAATTTCCTGTATTTTACATTGACCACCCTGGTGCTTAGAATGCCAATCACCCATTTCTTGAAGTCCAGGATGATGACGGGGGATGGTTGCAACCACCACCACCACCACCCCGGCACAGTTTCTTAAGGGTCTGGGCTGAGATGATTGTATGGGTGGCCCCCAAGTCAATTTCCATTTTGCATGGAGTGCCCTCAATGAATACCATTGTTTTAAGCTTATCTGGGGATGGCATTGTAATTTTGCATACTTGTCCGACTGATGTGGTGAGGGCATAGACATCCTCCATGAGGGCGACCTTGTGGCATCGGCCATTCTTGTGCTGGGTTGCACTCTCTTTGGTTGGGCGAGTCGCCTTGGAGTGGCAGACTCACGCCAGTTGTCCCTTCTTTTAGTACTGGTGACAGACGGAGTCCCAGAACTTGCAAGAGTGGTGCTCATGTGGCTCCCCGCAGCTAGCACACTCCTGAACAGGCGTAGTCTTGGTCACACGTGGCAACTGGCACGTCAAAGCCTCATGGTGGAGCTTGTGAGCATCATCTCCCCTCAAGTCCTCTGAGTCCGACAATGAGGATGCAGCTTGATATGTGGAGGCCATTGCTTGCTCCTTCCGTGATTTCTCATACATCGTTGCCTCCTTGATTGCCTTGGCAAGGTCGGTGTCATCTTTACCAAGCAGCTTCCGCTGAAGCTTCTCATCCCACGACCCAAAGATGAACCAGTCCCTCAGAGCCTCAGCCAGCTGGGGAAAGTCACAGCAGAGCGACAACCGGTGCAGGGCAGAAACATAGTCCCCCACAGACTCGTTGGGTCACTGGTGACACTCGGAGAAATCGAAGCAGCAGGACAGGACCATTGGCTGTGGTGCAAAGTGGGTCATGAGAGTTAAAATGATGTCATCGAAGGCAGCTGCCTTGACCATGATGGGTGCCATTAGACTCTGTGCCAACTCCAAGGTGTTTATGCTGCAAGAGCTGAGCAGCAGCGCCTTCTTCTTGGGCCCCTCGACCTTGTAGTATTCAATGTAGTTCTCCAGATGCTCCAGCCAGGTCTCCCGTCACTCGGGGCTGGCGACATCAAACTCTGGAATCATTCCTGGTGTAGCAGCCATTTTGTCAGCGATGGCAGTGTGGGGCAGGAAGCTGGATGTGGATGCAGTGAGGCACGATGCGGTGCCAGGTGCTGGGCTCGCTCACCAGGATTCCATCCTCATCGCCACTATAATGTAATCGGTTCCATGCAATGAAGAGGTGAGGTGATAGTGAACATAGCTCTTTTATTAGTACAGCATAATATATTACTACCCTCAAAGACTGAAGACTGGGCCAACACACCAACTATATATACACTCAAGGTTCCCGTGCTAGCATGCTAATGGACCATTCAAACCAGCAGGGGGCCCATGATAGGAGCAGGATAGCAGGGATTTGAATTCTGCTGCCCATTGTTCCCAAGTCCGCAAGCTCAGTCTTCCAGGATCCAATGAGCCAAGCAAGAACTCCATATAATGAGCACAATTCTGATCACATATATAACATCCAGGGAGCCCTGTGGTGCAGAGTGGTAAAGCTGCAGTACTGCAGTCCTAAGCTCTGCTCACGACCTGAGTTCGATCCCAGTGGAAGCTGGGTTCAGGTAGCTGGCTCAAGGTTGACTCAGCCTTCCATCCTTCCAAGGTCGGTAATATGAGTACCCAGCTTGCTTGGGGGGAAAGTGTAGATGACTGGGGAAGGTCATGGCAAAACACCTTGTTAAAAAAAAGTCTGCCATCAAAACGTGAAAGCAATGTCACCTCAGAGTCAGAAATGACTGGTGCTTGCACAGGGGACTACCTTTACCTTTTTATATAACATCATGCTTTGGCCACAAAATACTGCTAAAAATAACATCCCCCTCCCTTGAAAGCAGGAGAATGTTTTTTGTTCCTCAGTACTTGAGATCTGCAGTAAATTGTGAACTATAAAATAGAACTACATTTTTTTTAAAACTCAGGGTTTCCCCACACACGCACAATAGCCATTTATTCCTGCTGTCAACAGCTGCTTACCACCACAGGGATAGTAAACTTTAAAAGTCCTTTTGAAAAATACAATGAAATCTGTGCTTAAACTTTGGGGCCATGCTTTTAAGAAGCCAATGTCACATGAGGTGCTCTTTCTCCATAATTTTGAAAACCTAAAAGCTGATCTCCAGCTGTTTTATAAGTCAAATGCTTTAAAGGCAGGTTTCCATTCGTGTATAGCAGATTCCTGTAGAAACAGCTTTCCAACATAAGTCTACTCAAATGCTTAGCTGAGGCAAAGGCAACCGTTTTTGATATATGTACTAGAAAACATCATCATCATCTAAAACGTCACATTTTGATCCATTACAGATTGCCCAATGCAGAAAACATCAGAAAATGAAAAACATTTCAAACATTAAAAATATTTCAAAACATGGGAAACAGTGTTTAAAACACAAATATATAAAAATTGTTTAAAAACCGGTGGGTGCCATAGAGCAGCCGCGGAGATTGACCACACCCCATTTCCTCAAATGAAACCACAAGGGGTTGAATGAGCCTATTCAGATATGGCGTGGGAGATCTAGCCAATCCGGGAGGTGACTGGCTGGCCAGGTAGGGCAGCAAACACCATTACCAAATCAATCTCTCCCGAAGCAAGCTTCCCACCCACCCACCCACCCTCTTGGTAAGACCATGTGAGATTAGCTAGTCACCAGTTATGGGACTGAGCAGGAATTTTTTGGGCCTCACTCTGATTGGTCAAAGAGGGGACCTTTTTTCACCTGCTCCACATGGTCAAAGGGGATGAGGCATAAATAGTCCTGGTGTCACTGGTTAGGCCCTGACTGGGAAGGCGGGAAAAGCATGGGTTAAAAGGATTTGGAACTGGCAAGCACCCTGAGATATCAGCTATGGAGGAGGGTCCTCAATTGGGCTACTTAGAGGCTTGGCAGTCCAGGTTGCTTGGTTGAGGGCCACTTTGGGGTTTGGGGGAGCAAACAACTGGCCCTAAGGCTTCACAGTTGTGGTCCGGGGGTATGTGTGCCCATCCCCTCTACACACTGGTGTGTGGGCTGTTATGGGTAGGGTCCAGAAGTTTCTGGACCTGCCCTGAGCCGGGGTGGATTTGCCCTGTCAGAAAGCTCGCTTTGCAAGCTCAAAGCAACCCGGGCTTTATGATGTATGTAATGGTGCAGATCAGCTTTTGTGTAAATAAAGTTCCAGTTTAACCCATAACTTGCGTGGTGTTTCATTTGAGGGGTGGGTGGGCAACAAATAGAACATGAACAAATAAAAACAAACAGGGAAAAAGACTAATAAGAGATAATGAGAGATTGCCAAACAAAACATTTTTTTTCACTTGCTTGCAGAAATGATAGAGAGCAACAGAGGAATCTCCTTGAGGAGGTAGTTCCAAAGTTTTGGAGCAGTGACAACAAAGGCACTTTCTTGGGATACCAACCATCTAGCCTCAGATGGCAAGAGGCACCTGAAGCAGGTCTTCTGAAGATGACCAAAATGAATGCGTAGTTTCATATGGAGGAGGTGGTCCATAGTTTATGCAGGCCTATTCCATATGTAGCTTTAAAAGTGAATACCTTGAACTGGGCCTGGAAGCAAATTGGGAGCCAGTAGAGGTGAAATAGGACTGGAATCATGTGGTCTCTGTGATCCGATCCAGTTGACATTCTGGCTACAGGATTCTGTACTAACTGTAGCCAAGGCTGGCACATAGGAGTAGGCCAGATAGGCAGCTGCCCAGGGTGCCACCTGGCCTACAGGGGCACTGCTGGGTGCTCCCTCCCCCCACCCTGCTGCTCTCACCTTCCCGGGTCTGCACAGACCTGGGAAGGTGAGAGTGGTGAAGCAGCACATCGGCCTGTGCTCTCCTCAGAGCCTGCCTTCCCTGTGCAGACCTGAGATGGCAAGAGTGGCGGGGTGGCACCTTCAGCAAGCTCTGAGGAGCACACAGGCCACCCCTTACCCACCCTTGCCTCCCCAGGTCAGCCCGGGGCAGGGGTGGGGGGGGACCTAGGGCTCCAAGAACTCTGGTGCCAGCCCTGACTATAGTTTCTGAACAGTCTTCAAGAGCCCTACATAGAACACATTGCTATAATCTAATCTGGATGTTACCAGGGCATGCACCACAGTGGCAAGAGCTTTTCTTCCCAGGAAGGGCTGTAGCTGGTTCACCAGATGAAGCTGGTAAAAAGCACTCCTGGCCACTGCTTCCACCTGCTTTTTTTCCAGCAGGAGGCATAAACCCAACAGCAGCCCCGGGTATTAATCTGATCCCTTGGGGCAGTGAGACCACATCCATAACAACTGGCATTCCAATTCCTGAGTCAAACCTTCCTCCCACCAGTAGCAATTCTGTTTTGTCAAGATTAAGTTTCAGCTTGTTGGCCTTCATCTCAGAACCAGTTCACAGTTTCCACAGACCTCTGTTATCTGCTGAAAGTGAGAGACACACAGCTGATTGTCAAGATGGGTAACTGCATTAGTCTGTCTGTAGCAGCAGAAAAGATTAAGTCCAGTGGCACCTTAAAGACTAACAAAATTTGTGGTACGGTATGAGGTTTTGTGAGTCACTGCTGACTTCTTCAGATACCTGAAAGTGAGTTTTATCTGCATATTGGTTGCAATTCACAGTATATCTCTAGATGACCTCTCCCAGCAGCTTCATATAGATGTAAAAAAGAATGGCAAGCAAGATAGAACCCTGGAGGACCCCAGAGGTCAGAGCCAAAGGCTCAAGCAGCGGTTTCCAAGCTCCACACTCTAAAAGCTACTTTTGAGGTAGGACCAAAACAACTGCAAAATACATCCTCCTAGTACCAACCCCAAAATCTGATAAAGAAGGATACCATAATCAGTGCTGCTGAAAACCACTGAGAGATCTAGAAGAATAGGGTTGCACTCCCACATTCATCTCTTGGCCCAGATCATCCACCAGGGTACCTATGGTGGTTTCTGTGCAATAACTAGGCCTGGAACCTGAAAATGCCACCATCTATTTACCCAGATAAGAGTCTGCTTCTCTTAACCACTATACCAAACTGGCTCTCAAGGGCATACTGGAGGAGCTGTTGCCATGTATATCAAGGAGGGCATAATGTCTAGGGCGTTTTCGCACTGACCTTAATCGGCAGCGACGTCCCTCTTCACCGCGCAGGATCTGGTGCGCGGATTTCGCACCAATTGCTGCGGAGCACCGGAACTGGTTTTTGGCGGTTTCCATTTGCGCCGCAAAAGCCGCGGGACTTTGCGGCTCTTCCGGGTGCTCCGCAGCAATTGGTGCGAAATCCACGCAGATCCTGCGCGGTGAAGAGGGTCGTTGCTGCCGATTAAGGTCAGTGCGAAAACGCCCCTAGAGAACTAGAAACCTTAGAAAGGGCTGACTTCTCCACAGAATTGCTGTTGGTGACGATGCTGGGTCCCAAAAGTAATTTAGTACTGGGGACATGCTATCAGCCCCCTGAACACTCAGAGTCATCTTGAAATGGAAAGTGAAATAAGGGAAGCATCCAAAGGAGAGGAAGTTGTAATAGTGGGTGTCTTTAACTGCCCTCATATTGACTGGATAAATGTGTGTTCACACCAAAGAGGTAAAATTTCTAGATGCTCTAAATGAATATGCCCTAAAACAGCTGGTCCTAGGGATACAACATTAAACCATTAAAATAATAATTAACACTATTAATAGCAGGAAACGAAAGCTTCAAAGAAATCCAGAATAGACTTAGCATCATATATTCACTCAAAGCCCATTAAAACAGAAAAGGACAGGCTCACAAATCATTCCACAGGATTAGAGCAATCACCATCATTATTTATTTAAAATGTTTTATGTCAGCTTTCCACCTGATCATGTTCCCAAGGCTATGAACAGGAAAAAATTAAAACATTTGAACAATTAAAAACATTTAAAATAATAAAATCATTTGATAAAAACATATAAATATATAGAACCAGGACAAGGGATGAAGCCAATAACTGCTATAATGTTGAAAGAGGCCAAAAGAAAAGTGATAGGTCAGGCAGAAGGAAAATAATTGGTGCACAGGTTTGTAACCCTCTTCTCCCTTGTGTAAATCAGCATTATACACTATGCCTGGGTACAGATGGCCAGCTTGGAGTGGCAGCCTCCCATCCCAGATGTAAACTGACAGAAAGAATGGGGATTGGCCATGCATGCCCTGGAGGAGTGGTCACACTCCTTGACCACTGAATCCCAGGTGCTCTGTGGCCATTCAGATGGCTAGGAAAGGTGCCCCAGATATGCCTCGCCAATTTGCTATCACTTCCTATGTGGTAGCTTTTTGAAGCAGCAGGATGATGGGTAAGGACAAGGTGAGCATGGGAGCATGGCAGAATCCAGATGTGCACCTTTGAATGCATTTTTTGGTCCAGTCGTGGGGCATCCTTGAAGCAGTTTATACTGGCCAACTGGACCCAGCCTGTATGTAGATAGCATATGTCAGTGCAAAAACAGCAAAAGAAAATGTATAACAAAGAAACTAAACATGAAGCATTCACTCATTCTTAACTTTGTAGTTCTGATGGCTTCATCGGTGCTGGTGGCTTTATTAGTTTTATTGTCTCAGGAATTTGTTGGAGGGTTTTACTTTGCTTGTTTAATGTTAAATAGATTGCATTTTATGCTTTTTATGATGGTTTGATTTTTATTTCTGAAACCTGCTGATGAGTTTTAAATGCAAAATCAATTAGTGTGAAATTTGAAGCTTTAATAAACAGTATATTTTAGCGGATACAGTTGTAGATCTCAGTTCAAAATCCCCATATGCAATACTTTCCTGTTAATTTATATTCTTGTCCAAAATGTAATAGCCTTTATCAGTTTTGCAGTTATCAGCTGCTAAAGGGTGCCTTGTTTCAGTTCTACCCTAAGAGAAGAATAGCAAAGGGCATCTTGAAAAAAGCAAGTGTAGCCATTTGCTTTGCCATGTGCAGTTTTTGATATGTCAGGACTCAGCAAATGGGAAATCAGATTCATATGGAGATGACTCTTCCTGGAGCAAGGTGATAATACTTTGGGGAGGAGGGGGAAATCAGCCCAGGGTGCATTAATTATACTTACAGGCTAATAGTAACATTTGTTTATATTTAAAAAGTGATCAAGAAATGATACACAACTCTTGATAAAAATAGTGTTATGCTGAGTTTCATCTTTATCTTTTCTTCACAAAAATAATCCATCATGTTGTCTTTCTACTTGTATGGCAAGGAGCCCAGATTGCCATGGAAACCAAAGCGTTCTGATTCTTTCATATTCTCCATACGCCATGATACCATCACTGCATGACATCTTTTTAAGTAAAATGATATGGCGTGGGTTGCATAATTTCTGCAATTATTTTTATATCTCTGGATATATATTTTGAGTCTTTCTCTGCAGCAAATATTTGAGGATCAGTAATCTGAATATTTCAAAGCCCAGTCCTACCATATTTTTATATTTATTTATTCAACACTATTTTAGTCAAGCTGAGAAGAAAAATAACAATTTAAGAAAGTAGAGGGCATTCTTGCAGTCAATGTGCCTGTGAAATAATTACAGAAGCTCTGAATACTGTTTAAAATTCTTCTAGCATATTTTAAAGAATATAGACCATTTCCACAAGCGCAAACCTTTACATTAGCATTCCTAAATAATCAAAGTTTGTAAAAGAGTCTGCACAACATTTTACCTTCCTGGGAATAGATCCAAACTCAGTGCTCCATTACCCTACATTTTCTGAACCTACTTTTTTCTGTGATTCCTCCCCCCCCCCCCCCGCCCTTGGGATCTGAACTCAGTTTTCCAGTGAAGAATTCCCAAATTTTGGGTTTTGTTTCCTGCTGCCCTTTTGTGTCATCAATGTTGCATGTTCACCCCACCTCCTTCCCCCTGCCCCCTCAAGTTGTGTTACAATGCAATTTTTTTTTTCATTTCATCATCCAATGACATTTCAGTCTTTTAGATATCTAAAAATAACGGACATATAATTTTTTTTTTATTTATTTTTTATTTATTTATTTGAGATTTATATCCAGCCCTTCCCACAAGTGGCTCAGATCATTGATTAACAAATAATTGATTTGATAATCATGGAAATTCAACATGGGCAGTGTTTCAATTTAGTGTGTTTCATAATTATTGAATATCCAGTTCCATGATCGTGGACAGCATGCTATTTTCATTAGGGTTTTGTGGGATTCTTTGCTGGCCATTTTTTTTAGTTGGTGACTAAGGAGAAGCAAAAGACCATTGAAATGGTGGCAACCATGCTGTTCCCCTTGATACATCCAGCCTTTTTTTATAATGTTATGGTGTTACTGAATATGCAGAAGTTCCTTCACTGATGAAGTACATGATGAGACATTTAGTGTGCTTCATAATTACTGGATAACACTGTTTTGAATTGGTGCATCCAGTTTGATGATAGCCAGCCATTTTCTTAGTTGTAGATTAAATGGTGCCAACCATGCTGTTACTCATGATACATCCAACGACTTTCATAATTTTATGATGTTATAATGTTACTGCATATGTGAAAAAAGGAGGTTCTGTCACTGGCTAAGTAAAAGACAACATGGCTGCACAATCCCTTTTCCAAGGAAGTGCAAGAGCAGTGATGTTACTTTTAATGGGTTTTCATTTATGAACATAACATCATCAGCAAATGCTCTATATGTATAGGAAAATCCCTTAAATTTCAGTCCCTCTATCTCTTTATCCTCCTGTATTTGCATCAGCAAAATTTCTAAAGTCATTATAAACAACAACAGAGATAGAGAGCAACCTTGTCTTGTTCCTTTGCTGATCATATACTCCGTTAAATCTGTATTAATACAAAGTCTTTTCCATTGTTCAGTGTATACTGCTCTTACCATTCTAATAAAATTCTCTCCAAATCTCAATTTCTCCATCACCGCAAACATAAAGTCCCAATTTAAATTATCAAAAGCTTTCTCTGCATCCACAAAGAATAGCACCACTTCTTTTTCAGGATGTCTTTCATAGTATTCTACAATATTTACAACAGTTCTAATATTATCTCTTATTTGTCTCCTTGGAAGAAACCTTGCTTGCTCTTCTTTAATAAACTTCATCAAAAATTGTTTAAGTCTTTCTGCTAGTATTCTCGTATATATTTTATAATCCACATTTAACAATGAAATTGGTCTATAATTTTTTACACCTGTGACATCTCTATCTTCCTTTGGAATCAAAGAAATCACTGCTTCTTTCCACGTATTTGGTACTTTCCCCTCCATTCTTATAATATTCATCAATTTGTGCATTGGGTATTAACCCTCTTCTGAGGACTTTATAAAATTTTACTGTAAATCCATCTGGACCGGGTGCTTTCCCCATTTTCATTACATTTATTGCTGCTTCAATTTCCATTTTTTCTATCAGATCATTTAAGACTTTTTCCATATTTTTTGTCAATGGAGCCACATTAATTCTTTGCAAATATACCTCCAACTTTTCTTTACTTATTTTCAATTTTTTAAACAATTTGGCGTAATATTTAAAAAAATCCCTTTTTATTCCTTCCTGATCTACAATTTCTTTTCCACCAACTTTTATTTTGCTTATAATTTTAGCTTCTCTTTTCTTTTTTTTCAATTGCCAAGCCAAATATTTACCAGGTTTATTTGCTCCTTCAAAGGCTTTCTGTTGCAGCCTTTTCAGGTTCCACTCTACTTCTTTATTCAACAAATTTATTTATTTATTTATTTATTTATTCCGTAACTTATATCCCGCCCTTCCCACAAGTGGCTCAGGGTGGCTTACAACAAATAATAAAACAATAAAATCGGAACAAATTAATACATTTAAATTCAAACATTTGTTTGTTTGACAATGTCCCAGTTGTGTCTGTAACATTGTAATCTCCCCAAAAATTTTCTTCTTCTCGCGTCTTTTCCTTAGTTCCATTTCCTTTTTCTTTTCTTTCATTTTGAATGTCTAGCATTTGTTTTTCTTTTCTTTTCTTTTTTATTTTTATTATTCAATGTAATTAAAATACCTTTCATCACTGCTTTATATGCATCCCATACTGTTTGAAATTCCATGTCCTCAGTTTCAATTATTTGAAAAAAAGGTTTAGTTTCTTTTTCTAGAGATATCCCTGTTCTTTATTTTGTAGTAAATCTTCATTTAACCTCCACCTTCTGGTTTTTTTAATCGACTTTAATGGGTTGTGGTCTGCTCTTACTTTAGGAAGAATCTCTATATTTTTAGTTATAAGTCCTAAGTCTTTTGTATACCAAATCATATCGATTCTTGAAAAAGTGTTATGTCTTGCTGAGAAAAAGGTATAGTCCCGTACCTCAGAGTTGAACTTCCTCCCTAAATCCTCCAAGTTTTCTTGTTTAACTAATTCAAAAAAAGATTTTGGCAGTTTCCCTTCCTTGTTGTTTTTTTCTTCCCCGATCTATCCAATGTATTTTAATTGTCCCATTAAAATTTCCCATTATCATAATTTGTTCATATGATACTTGATCAAGCTGTTGCATTATTTCTTTTAAAAAAAGAGTCTTTCGCACCATTTGGTGCATATAGTCCCAGCAGCAGTGGGGTTTTTTGTATTTAATGTTACTTCCACTGCTAAATATCTCCCATCATTATCTTTAAAAATTTCCTTTGGCTCCAATTTTTGTTTAATATAGAAAAGTACACCTCTATTTTTTTGTTTAGCCAAAGAATAAAATTCCAAACCCAATTGCTTATTTCATAAAAATTTATAATCCATTTGTTTAATATGAATTTCTTGTAGACAATTATGTTGCATTTTTATTTTGTAATCCACTGAAATGTTGCTTTTCTTTTTTGAGGTGAATTTAGTCCATTTACATTCCAAGATAATAATTTGTAATCCATTGTGTTTTCTTCTTTAAACTGTGTTGCCAAATTCTTTATGTTCCTCCAAAAATCTTCTCAGTTCTTATGCACTTGTAATTGTAATCCTTCTGCCCTGGAGTTCAAAGCTCAAACCTTCTGGTAGAATCCATCTATACCTTATATCATTGTCCCGTAATTTTCCTGTTAGTTTTCTATAGGCTTTTCTATCAGTCAGTACTTTCTTTGGCAGCTCTCTCATAATCCTCACTATGCTGCCTTCCACCACGAAATTCCTTTCAAAACTTTTAGCTATAATTCTTCCCACCATATTCCGTGTCACAAATTTTACTACCACATCTCTTGGTAGTTTATTTTTCTTAGCATAGAGAGAATTGACTCTATACACATAGTCATATTGGTATTTTGATGTTTCTAAGTCATCTTCTAAAAAGTCCACAATAATTTTTATTATATAATCCTTCAGATTTTGTTCATTCTCAGGTACTCCTCTCAGACGTACCAGGTTTTCCATCAGCTTACCGTCCTGCAATACAGCTTTCTCTTGCACACTTTTTAAGGTGAAATCATATTCTTTTACTTTTTTCTCCACGTCATCCACTTTTTTTGATGTTACCACAGTTTCATTTTTAAGATCTTCAATTTTTTTCTCTGTACTGTACTAACTTCAATGTCCTTTTTAATTTCTTTCTTAAGTTCCTTCATTCCTTTCATCAGCCTTGCTTCCATAGCCTCTAACTGCTCCTGCATCTTTTCCATTGACATGGCCCTTGTACGTATTGGCTTGTGACGTGACATTAAGAAAAACTCAAAAACTTGGTCTCAGCAAATTGGAAACTATATGTCAGATTTAAAAGAGCAAGCCTTGCTCTTTCCAATGAGCCTAAAATTGCCACTCCTGGGGCACCCCAAGCCTAGATATTAATATTTCAATTTTTAAAAAAATCAAAAATGGTGGTCACGACTTTTCTTACCCCTTTTTTCAAAAAAAATTCTTCCTTTTCAGGCCTTTATGATTGTTTCCAACAATATTGTCCAATAGTGTTGACTTTATAATGTCCAAATATGCCAATTCCACCAATTTTCGAAGTCCCAAACACTTTAAAATAATATTTTATTTTGCCCTTCCTTTAATGGCTGCTGATGTTTTTCTATGGTTTTTCAGTCCTAGAGTAGGCTGGCTGACTTGCAATTTGACCTTCTTCCAATGGTTACTTCCTGCTTTACTTGCCTCCAAATCCCATTCTCACTGGTAATCAAATCACGCGATGATACAGAACATCACTTCCTGTGGAATTATACTGACCAGCAATGCTGTGACGATGGGGGTGTTTTTCAGAAACCGCAAGTATTCAAAACTTTCTTGTTTTTTTCACTTTTAAACTTTTAAACTCTGTTCTTTAATATTAAATAGTCCCAAATTCACCCCTCCTCCTCTTCTTTATATGAGCATGATATAGTCTTTTTGCCACCCTTTAGTTATTTTTGTAAACCCTTATTTTAGTCCCAGAGTGAAAGATAAAAATCAATACCTTCAGCAGCAGCTATCCAAGTAGACACCGTCCTAGTTGTAATCCAGATGTTATTTGTAATATAGAGGTGCTGGATCCTGGTGAGTTTAAGTCAATTTAATGACTCTGGAGACCCTCTGCAGACGATGTAATGCACTCATCCTTTAAAGCTTCAAAGGAGCCCCCTCCGGAGCTCCCTTTTCGCCATAGTAAATCTCCTCCAAGTTTCCCAAGCATGTCTTGGACTATTCTCTACATGAGAAAAGTAGGTAGTAGGCGTTGAATTGCCTTCTCTACCCCCACATAGAGGTTCCAGCTGCCTCCCTTGTGAAAGGCAGTTCAGCTCTCCATTTTCCAGCCCCCGGAAGTCCAGTATCTAGTGGTTCTTACTCCCAGATAAGTATACTTAGAACTGCAGCCTTCAAAATCAAAATCACAAAAAGCTCAAAGTTTAAGTCCAGTGACACCTTTAAGACCAACAAAGTTTTATTCTGGATACAAGCTTTCATGCGCAGACACACTTTTTTCAGTTGTGAAAGCTTATACCCAGAATAAAACTTTGTTGAACTCAAACTCTGTTCTGCTGCTTCAGACCCACCTGAACCAAAAATAAAATAGACATAAAATGGAGTTTTCCCCTTAACAATTCGCAGCAAATTCACCATATACCTGCTTCAGACTGACTTCTAAATAAAATACCTGTTTTAGTCGGGCTCTTGCAAGCCTGCAATTTCATGTGAGTTCCATAATTTTAGGATTATCCAATAATCTCATGAACAATAAGAAGGGATAAAGAATGGGTGCTTATTCATCTTCTTCTAAGGAAGATACAGAATTGCTGCCTATTACCACCAGCAGGAAAAGCCATATTAGTTAAGAACAAGTTCATCTTCAGACATTAAAATATTAATTATTTAAAGAAGTTCTTCAATAATTACTTATTTTATCAAGAATTTGAGACTACCATTCCTTTTCTAAAGTGAACTAATCCTCCTCCAGGTGTGGGTTTACAGGAGAACGCCTGTTTTTAATTTTACATAACTCATCTCTGGGCATACCTTTGGGGATATTGTCTATCTCTAACACCACAGAAGAAAGATTTATTTCTATTTGAAATAGCTAATGAAATCTTTATTATTCTCTTGAAGAAAGAGCATTAACATTAGTAACTTGGGTGATTTTAGTAACTGGGGGGAAAAACAGAGTAGCATTAGTAACTGGGGAAAACATCTCCCCCTACTCTGAAACTTCAGCACCTTGCCCAAATGCATTTTTTGCCATCAAAGCTGAAAATCAACGAGGTATGAAAAAGGAAGAATCTGAATATGTTCTCACATGCCATATAGCAAGCATCAAAATCAGATTATAGGTTTACATTGCTAGATATGACAATATAATTTCACAGCTGTGTGATAAACTTGCTCAAACCTGACTTGTAGTCATTAAACATGGACTTGTGCCAACATGTTGGATAAAGGTGTTTTGAAAGTTGAAATTATAGACTCTATAGATTCATTGAGGTTTTAAAGACAAAATATTTCATAATATGTTCTTTATTCCTTATTACAGAGCTTGGGAAATATTTTTGTCATACAAATACATGATCATAATTCTTATGATAGATGCAGATTGTTAATGGGCTCTATTGGATTATTATGCATTGTTGCTTCACCATAAAACAGAGTCAGATTAGGATGTGTTCATCAGCGATGCATGAGGGCTGAATTCATGAGGGCTGAATTCTGAACCAAAGTTATACTGGCATGAACATGAACCTGGCTTGCTGCCAGACTTACATGTTTACCTCACTCAAACCTAGGGATAGACCCATCACAAACTTCAGTTTGCGAACCATGAAAATGGCAAAATTTGGGATGAACTTTGCTTCATGGTTTGGGTCATGCCCATCTCTGCTCATATCTCCTTGCATGGCACATAATGAACAAATCTGGTTACAAACAAACTTCAGCTGCCTATGGCATATGAACATAGGTGTGCAGATGGAGTGGAATCAGTCCCCCCACACCAGCAAGGTTCTAAGCTAGAATTTAATGAAGGCTTGGAAGCCAGGTTTTCTGAGGTCTTCAACTCCAGTGAACCTGCACACCTTCGTTCAGAGGTCACCAAAATTAATTTCTAACTGAAATTCTCTCCATGAAGCAAAGAGAAAGTAATGCAAAACAGAAAGGGACACACATGAGAACAGTACCACACTAGATTTGAACACAATATTCATTAAAAGTGTTGGATATTCAGCAGCAGAGTAATGTAAAAGAAGCATGTTCATTTTGATTTTTTTTTAAAAAAAAAAACTTTACTAAAAGATCAAGGATACATGGATTTAATATAACAAAGCATAAACAGACTAGTAACTCCCCCTGAACTAAATGACATGATGGCTAAAGACTTGTGCTCTCTAGAACAAAGAAACAGAAAGTTTCAAAAATGCCTAAATAACCAAAAGGCATGTAAAAAGCCAGGTTTAATTTCCCCATTCCTCCACATGCAGCAGCTGGGTGACCTTGGAAGCACATCATTTGTGTACAAATAGGGATTTCTATAGAAAATAACTTGCAGATTGTGAGAAGATATGGAAACTTTGACTTGCTGAATAATAGTTTCCAGATTTCTTCCCTTATTCTACCTCTTCCTCCCCAAAAGTTGATTGTAAATATAGATCACAAATTCATAGCTGAAAAGCAAAAAGAATTCCAGAATTATCTCAGTGTGATTACTTCCAACCACACACTGTCCAACTGTGAACTGGTGAAGAAATTTTTGGATCCAAACAAGTACTCTGTAAACTATGTTAAAATTGCCTTACAGCATGGTTCAATTGCATGTAATAGCTCTGATAAAACTGTTTAGCTAATAGAGAAACTTAGACTTCTAAATCCTATGCTAATCAATTGCTAACTATAAACACAAACAACAGATTAACTCTTTCATGACACAAGTGGGGACACTTCCATATATTCCAATACTCATTCTTAAGTGTCACACACTGAAGTCAGTTTCAGTTCAGGCTCAGTTTCTTGTGCAGATATTCAAACTTCCCTTTTGGAAAAGGCTTGGTGAGGATGTCAGCAACCCTCTCTTCTGAAGGACAGTACTTGAGTCCAATCAGTCCTTGTTACATCTCTCTCATAAAATGATATTTGACAGCGAAGTGCTTGTTTCTCACCTTGCTGCTTTCCCTGTTTGGTAAGGCTATGCAGATTTGATGGCCCTCAAACCAAGATATTGATGTAGGCTCATCAACACTAAAATGTTTCATTAGACAGATGATCCATTCAAGTTCATGGCAGGCATTTGAGGCAGATAAGTATTCAGCTTCAGCTGCTGATTTTGCAACTAGAGTTTGCTTTTAACTAGTCCAGCTGATCAGGCTATTTCCATAGAGCAGGTAGCCACTTGTGATTTTGAAGTCAGATTTGTCTTCACTCCAGTCAGCATCCATGTATCCAGTCTTGGGTTGTCACAAGCTGAGATCTTTAATTTCAAGTCAGCTGTTCCTTTCAGATATTTAACCAGTCTCCTTATTGTGTTCCAGTCATAATGATTTGGTAAACTGATCTTTCTCAGTTCTTTCAATTTGCATTCCAAGATAGTGGTTCACTTTGCCCAGACATTTCACTTCCACCTCCTTGTTTAAGTTCTCAGCAATTTCTTGCATATCCTCCTCATTTTGGAAGCATAAAATCAGCCTCAGCATACTGATATTATCCATCTTTAAGCCTTGAGAATAGGCAGGATTCTGCCTTCCCTTGTTAAAAGCTTTGACTTCATAGCACTTCAAAGAAGTCTCTATTGAAGAATGCTGCTTTAATGTCCAGATATTCAACATGCATCCCTCTTGATGCCGCTAAAGTCTTGGAGGTAGCATGCTTGACATTAGGTGCAGGTTGCTCAATTTTATTTTATTGCAGCTTGCGAGTTCACTTAAATGTTGTACATTTCATGAAAAAAACTCACAGTAGTGATACTCCTAAATTGTTTCTCTGTGAGTGACTCACAACAGTCTGTCTCCCCTCTGGTCTAGCTTCCTCTGCCTCCCCTTCTGATTTCGTTGCCTGTCCTGTTGAATAATGAAATAATATCAGAACCAAATGGCAGCTTACATGTTAAGATTTCAAAATATGCCAGAAGATAAATCGGAAGATTTTTACAACATATTGACTGAGGCTCTTGCAGAAGCACTTCAAGTTGAACCATCAAAAATAGAAGACATTGATCAAGCTTATCGTGTTTCTCCAAGTTTTGCCTAGAAAAACAGTCTTCCAAGGGAGATAAATGTCATGTTCACCAAAAAAAAAGTGGGGGATTCCGTTCTTAAACAAATAAGAGATAAAATAGTTACAATAGCAGGATCAAATATGAGAATTCTGAAAGAGGTGCCATGGCCCATCAGGCAGGAGAGGAGAGAATACCAAAACTTAACATCCTCCAATCTTTATACATAGTTCTACAAGACGCTGCTGTTAATTACCTTCCATATAAGCACTGAAGGCATTCACCAACAGTTAATCACATTACAGTAATGATACTGATACTGTAATGTGATTAACTGTTGGTGGATGCCTTCAGTGCTGATATGGAAGGTAATTAACAGCAGCGTCTTGTAAGACTATGTATAAAGATTAGAGGAAGCCTGGATTTATTTATTTATTTCTGCCAGTTTGTAGTTCACCCTTTCCCATGGTGGGCTCAGGGCAGATTCCAACATAGTAAACCATTAAAACTAGCAATAAGCAATCTAACAGATAAACAGTAAAACAATCAAACAATTAAAACAGATTAAAAGATTAAAAATAAAACAGTTAAGTCGCAACTCAGAGTTAGTTCAAGGCAGCATGGATGGTGATTCAGTCATGGAAGGTGTGGACATATCAATTGAGGCATACTTGTCCCAGCCTAGTTGTCCAAAAATGTCAGCTGTATCAGCCCGATTTTAAGCAATCAGTGCAGGGAGGCCAATTTAGATGGAATAATAAGATAAGGACGTCCGCTTGTCTCAGCCATAGGCCTGGTGGAACAGCTCTGTCTTACAGGCCCTCCAGGATTGCAACAAATCCGGTAGGGCCCATGCCTCCATAGGGAGCAGATTCCACCAGGTTAGGGCCAGGGCCAAAAAAGCCCTGGCCCTTGTCGAGGCAAGCCGGACATTCCTTGGGCCAAGGATGGTCAGGAGATGTTGACTGGTCGACCATAACAACCTCTGGGGCTCATATGGGGAGATACAGTCCCACATGTATGCCGGTCCCAGGCCATGTGAGGCTTTCAATATCAATACTAAAGCCTTGAAGCGGATCTGGTACTCGATTGGTAGCCAGTGTAAACTGTGCAGCATCGGCCGACTGCTTGCCCATACAGACAATTCAGTCAGTAACCATGCTGCCACATTCTGCACCAGCTGGAGCTTCCAGATCACCCTCAAGAGCAAGCCTGCATAGAGCAAGTTACAGTAGTCCAACCTGGAAGTGACTGTTGCATGGATTACTGTAACTAAGTCCCGAGTGACCAGATAGGGTGCTAGTTGTTTGGCCTGCTGAAGATGGTAAAAGGCAGATCGTGCAACAGCTGTGACCTGGGCCTCCATAGAAAGGGAGGCATCCAGTATCACACCCAAGCTCCTCACCTTCTGAGCTGGCACAAGAGATGCACCATCCAGAGTGGGGAGCCGGATGCCGAATCTTAGCTCCCCACGACTCATGTACAGGACCTCTGTCTTGATTGGATTAAGCTTCAGCTGGCTCAGTTGCAACCAACCAGTCACTGCTTCCAGCACCCTGGTTAGATGGTCTGGGGTAGAGTCTGGGAGGCCGTCCATCAACAGATAGAGCTGGGTGTCATCTGCATACTGGTGACAACCCAGCCCAAAACCTCTGGCAATCTGGGCAAGGGGGCACATATAGACATTAAAAACCATTGGCAAGAGAATAGCTCCCTGCGGTACACCACACTCCAGTGGATGACGCAGGGAGGACTGCTCGCCGATCGCCACCCTTTGTTCCCAACTACGGAGAAAGGAGGAAAACCACTGTAAGGCAGTCCCCTGGACTCCAATGTCAGCAAGGTGGTGGGTCATTAGATCATAGTCTACTGTGTCAAACGCTGCTGAGAGATCTAAAAGTAGTAGCAGCACTGGCCCGCCTTGATCCAGATGCCTTCTAAGGTCATCTGTGAGGGTGACCAGAGCAGTCTCCATCCCGTGACCAGGACAGAAGCCAGACTGGAAGGGATCAAGGAGAGATGCATCTTCCAGGAAAGTTTAATATAGAGGATCAATATAGAGGATCGTCACAATGAATTCTAGCACTACTGGACCAACTGAAAATTGTTAAATATGTAAAAGTTTCCAAGAAGGATTTTATATCTGAAATGGTTTCCATAATTGGACCGACCTGCCGTTGGACTATCCGCAAGAATACATATGAGACTTTGGCATTTTTGCCTTATGTGGACAGTAACTGACATGGCTTTCCTTTTGTATTTTTTCCATTATTATGTTCTATGATGATACATGGTGACAATGTTATATTTGAGACCTTAGTGGTATTTAAATATATTTCTATTCAATTGTTGGTACATAGAGAGTTGGTTATGCATTTATGAATTTTGAGATGTATGAATAATCTTTGAATGCCTTGTACTAGCAAGCAATCCTAAGCATAGGCCATATAATACTGGACATGGAAATGTGCAGATTAAATGCAGAAGTACATTGCAATCTACATAAGAATTCCAGACTGTGTTAACAGGAAGCATCGTCCCATTTGTTCTTTAAACATGGCTGTCAATGAGCATCCACACTAAGAGGTTCTCATTTATATTTTTTTTTAAACAAAGATCAATGGCTGAACAGTATATCTGAACAGAATTATTTAAAAGATATTCAAGTGAAAATGAATTTAGCATTAGAAATTAAATTTATAGTCTCCATAGTTTTGAATGCCATTTCTCTTCTAAACATTGTGGCCAATTCTGCTGTTCACTCTCCCATCCTTCTACTGACTAAGTTTCCAGCAGGGTTGATGACCACTACCATGAGTACCTAGACAAAAGTTCCAACTTCTCACTATTCCCCTCATACCACCCAGACCAATCCCAAACATCATATGAAAGTCACATGACTTGCCCCATTCCATCAGCCCCAGGAAAGATGAGGTCCTTGGAATTTTTTACCCTTCTCAGGAGCCTTAGTGATAACACCTAGACTGATTCCCTACTAACCTTATGCTGCTCTCACTCTTCTTTTCTCCGCGGGGCTTCTGTCAGATTTCACACTATCTGCCCCGGGGTTGCAACTAGCTCTGCCTCTTTCATGAAGTAAACAAGATCCTCTAAAACCAGTTTCTGTTTGCCGTGCAAAAAAGGCAAAGCAAGTTGCAGTCCCGGGGCAGATAATGTGAAATCCGACTGAAGCCCCAGAGAGAAGAGGAACATGAGAGCTGCATAAGGCTAGTGGGGAATTGGCCATACTGTTTATTAAATTTCTTCTCAAGTTTGATTTTATTTCTGCTATTTTAACTTTATCAGCATTTTGGTTGTATCTACCCCTTTTTACTCTGCCCTATGCATTTTTCAAATATGTAGTTGTACAGGCTGTTTTTATCAGGTGAGAAGATCCACACAGGTTCCTATTTTTGGGGAATTATGTTTGTTTTAAATCATAAACCTTCCCTCAGGTGCCAGATGTTCTAAAGGTAGTAATGTATAGGCTTTTTCCCCACTACTATGAGGTAAGTTTTGTGGTGATCATACAGAATATCGAGATCACCAAGGCAGAATTTTTATATAAACAATAAAGATTTATTTATTTACAGGTTGGTTTCAAAGAATAGATAAACAGCACAGGTCTCCAGGTAGACAAAGGAAAATTTGGCTGAGGTATGTTAATTTAAACTTGTTAAAGCTTCAGGGAGTAGTTTGAGTTTTCTTTCATGTTTTCAGGCATAAACAGGATTTTACTGACTAGTCACTAGGTTGCATCTTCTCACATACACCAGATTTCATCCACACTAGTTTGCCCTCTCCAAAGAGTCGTGTCAAATGGTACAAGGTCTGTTCATTACAGAGACAGGCCTAATCATTGAATACTCTAGTCTATTCTATCCCAGAGGTAGAGCTAAACTACTCTACCATGCTACCAGGCAGAGCTACCCTTCATTCTGTCTAGACATGAGCTCTTCTTGAGACAGACTTGAACTAAACTCCTGCTGTGCTTCCCTCCAGCATTCCATCTCCTTCTGAAAGATGATTGGATGCTGGAGCAGTACTCCCATAGATTCAACTGTGTGACTGTTTTTTTCTATTCAGAGGCAGGGCAGCCTCTAATCTGTCACAATGTTCTTGTAGGGTTATCAGCTCTGAGACTGGAAATTCCTGGAGATTTGAGGATGGAGCCTGGGAAGGAGAGGGAACTCAGAAGGCATGTGATGCCATTGAGTGTACCCCCTAAAGGAGCCATATTCTGCAAAGTATGAGATCAGCTCTATAGTATGGAGATCAGCTGAAATTCTGGGAGAATTCCATGCCCCACCTGAAATCACTAATTCACTCTTACATAGCCATGAGATGTGTCAGAATGTATTAATATAGTATATATAATATAAAGAGCTGCCTCAGACAAGTTAGCCATCATTCTTTTTCTGAGTGACATCTTTTCAAAAGGACTCTAGGGAAAGGCTCTCAGCTCTTAGCTCATGAATTACAGCCCATAGTCTTGGCCAGATGGATTAACCTGGTAGACAATAACAGGGGTAGTCTTAGTGATTAGTGAGACCCTGGGCCAAGATTCAACATGGGGTCCCAGAATCACTGCTACTCCATCTCTGGATCTGTGCTAGGGACAAATGAAGAATGACCATGCAATGTGGGCACAGGAGCCATCATCACTGCTGAAGCCAGACATGGTGGGTGTAAGTAACACACACTCCTTTGAGGGGTTGGAACTGTGGGTGGTAGGGTCCTCTCCCAGCATGGGGTGCAGGATAGCTGTCCCTGTTGTCTATTGCCTAGATTATTTCTGGACATCAACCTAAAATGTTTTGTTTGCTTTTTGTTTTGCTTTTTTTAATACTGTGTTTTATCTAAATTTGTTTTTAAATTTTTTTTGTAAGCTTCTTTGGGTCCCAATTGGGGAGCAAAGCAGGATAAAAATACATTAAATAAGACTCTAGGCCAAATGTATGTCTATCTGAGACCCTTTAAAAGAATTCCCAAAGACTGAAGCAATGCAATTCCATTTTTGGTGCCGTGAACTCCTGCGTCAATTTCTCATATTGTTCTATATCCTAAAAGCCCAGGTTGGTGTGTTAATAGTATACATGAAGCCATACTGATGCACTCAATATTCACAGAAGGCTTAGACTTGATAGTCCATGACACCCAAGAACTATTGCCCCATCTCTTGTCCAAACAAACACTATGTGCATCTGCTCAGCTGTGCTCTTCATACATATTCTGTCTGCCTTAATGGTTTTGTCTTTAAGACTTATGGAGCCTTTAAAGAAGCCTATCTCAAAATGCATATATATTTACTGAATGGAACAATATGCAAGCCCACTGTCACAAACCAACATGGGGTTTTGTGTATTCAATTTTACTGATTTTTAAATGAGTTTAGGGGCACAACTCTGTGTTGGATTATGGGCCATTTGTTTTAATTTTAGGAATCAGATAAATTCTACAGTGTATTTAGGGTTGGTCCTCCCACAGTAATATATTTAGGTTCCTTCTTTTTTGTTTCTGAGCTGTCACCACATGGTATCCTTGTGCAGTTGTCAAGAACTCTTTATTCTACATTTGGATGCTGAGAGGAATGCAGCTACAAATTTACTGCTTGATTCGGCAGAACTCCCACTCAGAGAACTCCCTGTAAGTTCAATTTAGGTAGCACAGAAAATCTTTCCACTCCCCTGCACTATATCTTAATTTCAAATGTAAGACAAGGGAGTTGAACCGTGGGAAAGAGGGAAAGCATTCAATAATACCAGCACAAGTAGTTCAGTAAATTGCCATGTCTTCTATTTGTTTCTATGTCTAAATCTTTCCCTTTGTCTTTCATTTCCTAGATCTCCCTCTGGGTCACTGGATGTCAGAATTCATGATATCTAGGAACTGAAGGTAAATTAAGCCTTCTCCAGTAATACATTTTTTTCTAGTGAGCTGAATGAGCGTTTAGAGTGATAGAACAGCTTCCTGCCCCAGTGCAAAATGCAGTTAGATACCTCACAACCACCAGGGCATTTTCCTGGTCTGTTACTGTAGCCTTCTACAGCCAAAATAATGATGAACTTTGTGGCATGCTAAAGACTTAAAAAATTATTATGGCATGAGCTTTCATGAGTCAGAGTCGCCTTCATAAGATGCACACACATCTGATGAAATGGGATTAGACTCACAGAAGTTTATGTCACAACAAATTCATTGTCCTTAAAAGTGTCAAAAATTGTTGTTTTTACTGCTTTGGTAACAAGTTCAACAACAATTCTAGCTATCTGAAGGTAGTCCAGTGCATATATTGAATTATTTTTTTGGAGAGACACTTCAATCAGCACTATTCAGTAGAGGCTCATAGTTGTAGTATAAAGTTTAAAACATTTTTTTTTTTTTAGATATAGGGGGAAAGGACGTATCACTCCCATAAGGCAGTGCAAGAACATGCACATGCAGAGTTATGTGACTCTGGACAATAAAGCAGCCAGTGATTAAGCATTCCTGTTTACAGTTAGATATATACCTAAAAGTTAAATGTATGAAGTCAACGTGTAAAACTATTATATTTGTAATTATACTCAGCACATAGCCAACTCAATACAACCTTCCTACTCTACAATCAAGACAACAGGTTGGAGAACCTTCAACACACTTTTGTAATCAAAAGTGATGTCCATTCATTTCCCTGGCCTTTGGGGTATAGTTCAGGCGCGCCCAACATTATTAATGTGCTCAGTTAATCAGATACTTAAGGCCAATCAGAAGCCCTGATTGGCAAGAGTTCCATCTGGCTCTGCCTACATTAAAGCCCCTTAGCAGGTGTCAGGAAAGGTGTCTGTAAGCACCTTGGCACCATAGATGCCATGTTAGAGATCCCTGGTATAGATGATCATAAAGGTTCCAATACAATGCATTTAAATATTTCTACCCCACTCTCTCCTTCATTCATTAATAGAATTAATTCATAAAATAATGGCTTTACTGTCTTTGCAAAAAAACTGATTCCATAGTGCTGTGTTAAGTCCATCCCTAAGCATTGGTGCAGCTACAGAAAAGGCCCAAGACTATCCATAGCTGTCCTGGCTCCCCAAAGGTGAAGACATAACATGGCACCAAGGGTGGAATTCTAGCAGGAGCTGCTTTGTATATTAGGCCCACACCCCTGATGTAGCGAATCCTCCAAGAGCTTACAAGGGTCTTTTTTGTAAGCTCTTGGAGGATTTGCTACATCAGGGGTGTGAGGTCTAATATGCAAAGGAGCTCCTGTTAGAATTCCACCCCTGCATAGCACACAGATTCATGCAGGCAGAAGCAAGTGGAATAGTGAATGTGCAGCCAATACAGCTTCTGTCCTTTGAAATGGTGAGCAAACCTCATTCCCACCCAACAACTGAACTCAATTAAAGCTGGGAGAGCAGTGGGGAATTATAGGGGATAATTTGTTATCCCCCCAGAATCCCCCAGACTTCTCAACAACCCGTATCTCCAGGAGCATTTTGATTCTTTGACAGACTGGGGAGGGAAGTTGAGTGTCTTTTTGTTAATTTAGACAAAACCTATTTCCCTGGAAATCTAGGGAGTCACTGAGAATGTAGATCCCCCTGCCTTGTCTGGTTTTGTTTTTGATTATTGTGGGGCCAGCTACATTATTAAGGGTGATTCCTTCAAAGATTTATTGGAGGACAGGGTCATTTTTCCAAAGCAAGGATATTTTTCTCTTGTTATATCCAGTGATATATAAACTACTTCTTCGTATTTGTATGCAAATGTCACATGCATTAAACATGCATAAATCATTTTGAGAATGAAACTCCACTGGGTTACATTAGCAAACACAGTGCAAACAAACAACGTATGCTCTTATGTCGTTAAGCAAAGCAAGACAAACTACATTCCAGAACCTCTGCCAAATGTCACAGAATGTTATAAATAGTTGAAAGGGAAAACTAGAGAAGACCTTATAGATTACTTGGCATCCTTGTTTATCTTGTACTTCCTTAAATTCTAAATAGGCCATCAGTACCTTGGCATGAAGTAATTTGGCAGGGGGAAAGGGGGAGAGGGGTGAAATCGTATGTTCTCCCTCACACCACCCTACTCTGACAGGCTAAACAGAATTCACACTCTAGTAATAATGCACTGGGGTGAATCTAAAGTTCATTTTCTGCTAGCATAAAGCATGTTACCCCCGCCCCCCACTCCCCAAGCAGGGTGGTGTTATTCGTATAACGTAACAATCCATCAGTCCTGTGAGAAATTATGAAGTCTTTAAAGTGGCCCTGGACTCTGGTTTTAGAAAGCATTTTTACCAATCAAAGAATGGAGCCATTGTTGCAGACTCATCTTCCTCTATGCTCCCTAGCTCTGTCCCCTCAGCTATTCCTAAGGTTCTGCCAAGATCAACATTTTAAGAACATCAGGGAGGGGTCAGTATTAGCTGGAGAGGCAGGACAAAACTCTAGCAGCAACATTGGCTGTATCCCTGTGAATTAATTAATTAATTAATTAATTAATGGCAAATACTTTTTAAACATGGGTGGACTGGCCACTTAACTCACAGGAAATGTTGCCTAGAGACCTGCTTGGTAGGCAGGAGCAAGTAGAACCAAGTCCCAGGAACTCTGCCAATGCCTCTGGGTTGACTTGGCTCAGACTTCTCATCAGCAATAACAATTGGTGTCAGCTCACAAATTGTTTCATCCTGCACAGCTGCCAGTTTGAAGGAGAATGCAATCAGTAAGCCCACACCCACTGTTGGTCCATTCTTCATAAATCCATCATGTGCATCATTCTACCCAGTGGCGACACATTTACAATATTATCTCTACATCTCATCAGATTTTTTTTAAAAAGGTTGTATAATCCAATCATCTTCAACACTTGTCAAAACAATAGGGTACATGCAGATCATGCTGAGTTAAGATTAGTCATACTGATCATTTGTAGGTGAATGCAGACGACCATTTACAAATTGGTAACTTAAGCATAGGTCGCATTGAGCCATTTGGTCAGCCAAGCATCCAAGGAGGATAGTGCCACATTGATGCATCTGGACAAAACTGACATTCCTCTTGTCTTCACAGGATGAAGCAGATGGCACGCTATGCATGCCATGGCAAGTTGCAATGTGTCTGTGTTCACCTAGTGTTCAGTTGCACCTCTGTTCAGTTCCGCAGTTTAATCGAGTACTGCTTCAATTCAAAGCATTGCATGGAATGTAAACATTGAACAAATGGAATTTTACAAGGATTAACTTTCTAACAGCCAAATGAAACACTATTTATATTACATTTACATCCATCATTGGTCGTATCTGTGGGGATTTTGGAAACCTGAAACATTAGCTGCAGGGCACTCATTTTATGTCCTTAGCTACATGTTTCCCCCCTAAAGACACTTTTGCAAAGTTGGTAAATGCACTAAAATCCCAAAATAAAACCCCAAAAGTAGCCTTGGTGTGCCTCTTTTTTTCCTTGCATAATTAGCAACACCTCCACATTTGCAAAACAATCAATTCAACAAGTGTGGTTTCTTCACTACATTGCTAAAAGCTGTCAAATTAAAGAAGGAATAACTGATGCTTGGAGAAGACAAGAGGGACATTGGTTATCTTTTGCCCTCCTGAACTACAGAAGGCACAGTTCAACACAAGCAGACAGAATAAAAAGATGAATTAAGAACATATGCTGAACCTATCAACATACAGTGTATGACAAGCAGGGACCAACAAGACTCATGCAGAGGGGATTCCATCCTCCCTCACCCACTTTTCCTGGTATGGCCATCCACCAGCCTCTGCCATTTCCTTTGACATCAGTGGTTTGGGCTCCAGATCTACTGCAGTGGACAGGAGATGGAGAATCTCACTCATCTCCTCTTCTCCAATGCTCAGTCTGCCTGCTTTCCTGCAGCCTAATTTCCCTCACAGGGCTGATGTGAGGCTAAAATGAGGAAGGGAAAACCATGTATGCCACCCTAAGATCCCAGGTGTACAGACAGGATAAAAATACATTCAATGAATAAATATTGTGGTGTTACCATAAGGAGCCTGTTAGTCTTTCAGAAGAAAAGCAAGATCACGCAAAAAAAGAGCACCAATGAAATTTAATGGTTAGAATCAACTTGGGAACACCTGGTGTTCAAATCCCCACTCAGCTGTGAAATTCTTTGGGAGATCCTTCATTTATTCTCTTCCACATCTCTCTCCTTGTCTCCAACTCACCTACCTCTAGCATGTTATTAACACAACAGGGGCGAGGAAAATCTCAGAAGCCACTATTTTCAGGAAGGGAGACTGAGTCAAATTGAGGTGACAAGAGATAAATGTGAGATAGTTATTTTACACACCTATATATATAACCTATCACTAAATTCAGCTGATGTACTGGAAGACCAGATAGTAGCAAGCATAAACATATTTTTTAAAAGGGATCCAAAGAGGAACCAGGAAATTACAGGCCAGTCAGCCTAACATCTGTCTGTCCCAGGAAAATTAGTAGAATCAAATACAGAATGATTAGGCACATAGAAGAACAAAGCTTAATGAGGGAAAATCAGCATGGCTTCTGCAAAGGGCAGTCCTACCTCACCAACCTTTTGGAGTTCTTTGAGAAAGTGCATAAGCGTTTAGACAACAGTGAACCAGTAGACATTATACACTTGGATTTTCAAAAGGCTTTTGACAAGGTACTTCACCAAAAATTCATGGGTAAACTTAGCAGTCATGGGATAAGAAGATTTTTTTAATGGATTAAAAATTGGTTAAATAACAGGAAGCAGGAAGCAAAGAGTAGAAATCAATGGACAGTTCTCACAATGGAGGGAAGCAGTGGGGTCCCACAAGGATCAGTATTGGGGCTAGTACTATTTGATTTATTCATAAACAATCTGGAACTAGGGGTGAGTAGAGGCCAAGTTTGCAGATGACATAAAATTATTCAGGATGGTGAAAACCAAGGCTGACTGTGAGGAGCTCCAAGAGGGTCTCCACAAACTGGGTAAGTGGACAACAATTTGGCAAATGAAGTTCAGTGTTGGTAAGTGTAAGGTGATGCACAAAAAAAATCCAAACTTCAAGTATAGGCAAATTAGGCCTCAACTTGCTGAGACCAAAAGGGAAAAAGATCTTGGGGTTGTAGTCAATGTTGCCTCTAAGCTGCAGATTCTTGTGAGCAAAAATTCTACTTTGTGAGCTACTGGCATTAAAGTTGTGAGCTACTGCATAAATTATTGTGCTCTGGGGTCATCCTTCCGGAGCTAAGACAAAAATGTGTGAGCTGGAGGCTAAAAATCTGTGAGCTAGCTCATGCTAACTCAGCTTAGAGGGAACACTGGTTGTAGTGTATAGCATGATGGAAGTATCAACCCAGTGTGCTGCAGCAGTGAAAAAAGGCAAACTCTGTGTTAGGGATTATTTCGCTTTCCTGAGTATAAAACAGCTGATATTACAATGCCTGTGTATAATTCTATGATGTGGCCTCATTTGGAATAGTGTACAGTACTGGTCACCATATCTCAAACATGGCAGAGCTAGAGACAGTACAGAAGAGGGCAACCAAGTTTAGGGGGATGAGAGCACCTTCCCTATGAGGAAAGGCTGAAGAATCTGAGACATTTTAGTTTAGAAAAGAGACAACTATTGGGGGGGGGGGACAAGACTAGAGGTTTATAATATTATGCATGGGGTGAAGAGTATTGACAAAGAGAATTTTTTCTGCCTCTCCCAAAATACTAGAACTCAAGGGCATACAATGAAACTGATGAGCAGTAGATTCAGGACAGACAAAAGAACATATTTCTTTACACAGTGAGTGATTAAAATGTACAATTCGCTGCCAAAGGATAGTCACAGGAATAACTTTAAAAGGGGATTAGATAAATTCATGGAAGATAGGGCTATCAGTGGCTTCTAGCCATGTTGACTGAGGCAAGGAGACCTTCACATTCAGTGCCTCTGAATCACAGAGCCTGGAGGCAACATCATGAGATGGGCTCAGCCTCTGTGCCCTGTTGCTTGCCTTCCAGAAGAACTAGTTGGCCACTGTGTGAGACAGTGTGCTGGACTAGATGGACTGATCCAGCATGATCCAGGGCTGGTGCCAGACTTTTTGGTGCCCTAGGCGAGGCTATCTACTGGCACCCCCCCCCCCCCCAGCACTGCCACCAAGCGCTCCTCAGTGCACCTGCCCTCTCCCCCCTCCACTGGCCCATGGTACTTCTGAAATGGACACCAGATAAACTCAGCCACTGTCAACCTAGATCATATGTTGCTGTAACGCCCACCGGACATGGCCCTTTAGACATGCTGAATGCTTGCACATACCCCTCTTAATGGCAGCCTATTGTTTGTTGTCTCTAAAACTGTCTAGACTCAAACATGACCAACTGCATCAGGCCCAACCCAGAAAGAAGTCAGTGTTTACAGCAGGGAAGCCAAATGCAGGGCAGAAATGAGTCCAAGAGGCAGGCCTCTGCCCTGTGAAGCTCACATTCTCAAGTTGGACCTGAGGGAGACAGTGGAGGCAGGAAGGCGCCCTCTTTCCTGTTGCTTTATGCCTACTCAGGAGGGAAGGAGAGCTCAGTGGTTAAGTCAAAGGAAAGCAGGATTCCGAAAAAGGGAAATGTGGCTGTAGCAGAAACATTTGCCTCACTGAGTCCAGAACGGGGTGAGAGATAGTGTGAAGGTGTGCTTTCTTGGTGCCTAGCTTCCCCCTGTCTTCTCCACTCTCTCCTGCAGTAGCCCATCCCTAGGCAGCTGCCTGCTTCACTGTCTCCTTAGCACTGGCCCTGCCAGCATGGCTCTTCTTATGTTCTTATGAGTTTTAAGTACCTTCTTGGAGGAAAAGTGGGATAAAAAATGACTGAGATTGATGGAAAGGCTGAAGTCCGCCCCGCCCCCCTCTGATTTCCTATTGTAAAGATCTTACAACCTCCCTCTTATCTTTCCCTTTGATTTAGAGGTCAATAGAAGCATCTGGAATATTCAGGTTGAGGGCAGAATCTCATGTACCCAATTGTCCTCCTCAATGCCATAAAAAGAGCAGGTGATAGCTGCAGGTGGTGGCCAGGCTGTCACTCTGCTGAAGGAACCCAGCTGCCCTCCCAGTCCTGCAAACTGAGACTACTGCTGCTGTAGGAGCTCACCAGGGAATGGAGCCTGGGACCGGAGTGCTGAGCGTGCTGCCTGCTGCTGCCTTGGCTAAAGCAGCCCGGTTGAGCTGCTGTGGAGCAATGGTGAGTAAGACTATCCCTTTTACTGCTCATCCCATTGCTCATCCCAACCTTGCATTCCATTAGCAGTGTATAGAGGAAACCAGCCCAGAAGAAATTAGCATGTCCAAAGCAGCAGCATCCTAGCCCAGAGAGGGGCTGCTTTACAAGGCTAGCAAGCCTGGATATGAGTAGGATACATGCCTTTTAATAGCATTTAACAACATAGTGACAGCTGCAGCCAGGTGGATGATGAAGGAGCATTGCAACATTGTCTGCAGTTGTACTCCTACTTTTCTTTTGGAGAATTTTAAGTGAGCCTGAGGGGACCTCCAAGTTTGTAGAAAAATCTATCTCTCTCCATGACCCTGTGTGTTGCCCTGGGTGACTCCATCTTTGCTAGTTGCTCTGAGTCTCTTTGGAGAGGACAGTATGAGCAACTCTCAGGGGAACATTTTCACTCTCATACTTGTTAGCAGAGCCTTATCTTCAAGGCCTAGGTCTTTTCTCCCCATCACCACCACTAGAAGCCAGGTGCAGGATATCCTGGCTCATCCAAGTGTTTAGGGTAGCTTCATTAATCCCTTTCTGACATTCTGCCAGGATTTTGAGTATAAAATGCCTAGTCGTAGTTATGCTCTTACTCAGGGCTGGATCTAGGGGGGGCAGAGGGGGGGTGCTTGCCCCGGGCGCCGACAGACAGGGGGCGCCAAATTGGATATGGAGTCAATTGTATTCTATGGGACCATAAGACAGAATGGCCCATAAGGGGGTGCCATTTTTTAATTTTGCCCCTCCTCAAAAAACATGTAGATCTGGTCCTGCTCTTACTCTCAAGGGTTGGGCTAAGCTCCACTGTGTGTGTGTATGCATCTTGAGGCCCAGCTGATTGGAGCTCAGCTCTGCATCTGTTTTGATAACTTTGATGGGTTTTTAAAAATAAGAAGATAGCAAGGGATCTTAGAGCATGTTTTATGGCTCTTGTAAAGCACCAATTATGTTGTAAAGTTTTATGCTCCCCTAGGTCATATATAAGGTAGGAAAGCTATGGCAGAACAAGCCTGCTCTGGCCTACAAGCCCTATTCCACCCTCCCCTCCAAGGTATTTCCAACACCTGGAGAGACTTTTTTCTCTCTCTCTCTGGTAACCTGCCACCACCACTTGACCTGTATAGGAATTGACAGATTTAGGATTCCCAGATTCTCTTCCAAGATCAGAGGTCTTGCCTCTGGGTCTCCTACTGCCCACTTGGTCACCATGGGGACAATTTACTGCCTTGTGTGTGTGGAGGAATAGCCACTTGCCAACTGCCAGCCTTCCCCCTGGTGCGCCTTTTAAAATGGCATGCCTACGACAGTGACGGTCTATGTGGTGCGAGAACCACAATCAGCATCAAGTTATGAAGTAGTTATTAAAAAGAAAATGTCTACAAGCATACTTTTTGCACAGCACCAGATTAAGCAAGGAATTCAAAAGAAATGAGTAAAATACAAATTCTCTGTCCCTCTCTCTATACATGCCCTATCAGTTGCTAAAATATAGGACAGGCTCCTTAGCTTATGAAGTTACAGATCTCTGTAGAGTTATCTTTACCTAGAAGTTTTCTGTAAACTCTCCATATCAACACATGGTCAATGGCTTCCTGCTGCAGACCTCAGCTAAGAGTTTGATCTGCTCAGCACCAAAGAGACCTCTCTCCTTGCTCCCAGAAGTTTTATCTTCTTTTCCCCTCTCCTACCACTGGCCAAGTTAGACAGGCTTTTCCTGAAGTTTCCAGAAATTCCCTTCTTGAAGTTTCTCTACTATTTAATTAATCCAAATTTCTGTTCCTTTTTTTCCCCAGATCTCTCTTGGGGAAGGGGGAGAGTTTGCCCCACCAACTCTATTAGCATTTGTATGAAAGTGGGTTGAGGTGAGTCAGGAAAGCAATTGAACTGATCTGCCCCTTCCCATCTGCTCTCTGCCTAGAGAGAAAAAAACCTTTCAAAGCTCAGTGAAGGTTTTGCTCATTTCAAATATCCAAAGAAAAAAAATGCATTTCTTCTTAAGAGCCATATGTTGCACAAGTGACATATGTTACACAGGCCTCCTCTTGTTGGAAGAAGAGGTATGTTCTGTTTATCAACTTCTTCTGGAATCATTCTTCACTTGATGTCTGTCTCCAAGGCAGATACCAATAGTATGTGTAAACATGTCGAATGAGGCATTAATAAACCCAAATGAATGCGAAAAGTCTTCTCTCTTTACCTCTTTCCTGCCCTTTCCTTTCACCCTATCCAGCATGTGTGGTGATGCAGGAACAGGAAAATGGCCAGATGTCTGCTTTTCACATGTGACAGGAGAGGAAGTCTACATAGGGCTGCCAAGCTCCCAAGAGGGGTGGGGGGTTCTCCTGCTTTGGAGGTCCCCAACTCGCCAGCCCACAGCAAGTCATGCGCTGGCTGCTCTAGGAGCTTCTGGGAAAACTCTATGGTTTCCCCAGACACTATAGCAATTTGGGAGAAACTTAGCAACCCAAAGTCTATGAATGGTAGTAAGATGTCTGAACATTACCATTTTCCAGCAACTTAAATCCCAACTTCTTCCTGTATTGCAGTAGTTATCATATTACTAAAACATTATTTTTCTTTTAACAAACTGGAACTCCTACTCTCCAGTTTTTAGGCTGACAGGGTTTTGTAAAGAATTATAATGAGCGTTGGAAAAACATAATGAAAATAAAAAATATTTTTGCACTAAAGGAACCCACAGCTACTAATTATGCGAAAAATGGCCCTCTCAAAAAGTCAACAGGTTGTCATATTTTGCTGCTGTTTTCTGAGAAATGATTTGTTCTTTTAATGATTAAAAATATAATTGGGGGGGGGGGGTTAGCCCTTTTATGTAAACTGAAAGGAAATAAACACGAGGCAAAAATAACCCTCTGAGGGGTTTTTGTGATGGTTTTTAATGCACAAGTCCATGTGCAGTTGTTATAATAAAGGTGTGACACAAACTAATGCCTGTATGGGTTCTATAATTACTTCTTGCCTTATGTACACAGATGCAAAGAAACAGGTCTATGAGCAACCAATGTAATTATCCCATGACAAGGTGAAACAATGCACCCATTAATATGGCTATTATCCCACATTCCATTCTTCTTTGTCTATCGCAGATATTTTAAATATAGAATCAAATAAATTAAATATGTATCCTCTTCATACTGATCAGAAATTGGCAGTGATGGATTAAGGGAGTTTGATTTACCTTACTCCTATATATCTGTAGACCCATAATGGATTGCACAACTGAATGATTTTCCCTGTGCATTTCTACTGGCCCAGCCATTAAAATAAATTATATCACACCTTATATAATCAGGGGTGGAGAATTATTTTGTTCGTATTAAATTCTGGTGACTTTAACTGTAACTTGGAAGCCATCAAGATTCAAGGTGGCTTATAACTTATAATTAAAAACATCACAATTTAATACCAACAAAATAGCCCGCCCTCCCCCAGCCCCCATGCCTGCAATTCATACCCTTTTAAATGCCCTTGAAATAAAATAGCCCAGAAACAGCTCTATATTTCTACAGATGGCAGGATCTCTGAGAAGATAAGGGGAGCACCATCTTTATAAATTGTTAGCAAATGCCACAAGGCCATTTTATTTGACCAAGTGGGAGCTACAATGGAAAAGGCATAAGCTCTGGTTGATGCCAGATAGTAAGGAAACAGACAGTAAGTAGCAGTCTGAGGACATAGTTGGCACATGGAGACATGTAGGAGGAGATGATTCTTTAGATATGTGGGAGGGTACCACTAGGTTTATTAGTACCTTTTTAAGGTCATAACCAGCATCTTGAATTGGATTTAGAAACAAACTGGCAGCCAAAAAAAGCAGTTTTAAAACTGGCATGATATTTTTCTGTCACCTGATCCCTGAAAGTAATCAGACTACCATATTTTAAACCAGCACAGCTTGTTTGTCTTCTAGGATAGCACAATGTAGAGCATATTACAGTATTCCAGCTATGAAGTTACAAAAATACGGATCAGCTTGGACACATCCTCTAAGCCTGGCCAAGAAAATTGCCAATCCAAATGCAACTGATAGAGGGCATTCCTGTCCACTGAGCCAGTTTGCTTTTAAAACAGCCAAGTTGGTTCCACAAGGCATCCCCAGTACTACTAACTTGCTCTGTAAACACCAGCTCCCCTTCATCCACTACAAGTGGATCCAATCCCTGTAAAACATATTAGCCACAATTCTAAAGACTACTGAGAGTCACAGCAAATGAAGGAAGGGGAGCAGATGATTTAATATGGTGAATAACATTTATATAGCATTCTGGAGGTTCAAAAGGGTTTGGATACATTATCACAGTAATCCTACAACAGGCCTGAGAGATAGCTCAAGTTTTATTCCCATATTGTTAATAGGTGCCAGGACTGAGAGAGAGAAAGAGAAATCTTCATAAGGCTACTTTTAGATACATATTGCATTTTGTATAGCTGAAGAACCCAAGCAAGATGCTTAATTTTTATCATCAGGGTCCAGATGGAAAAAGCAATCAATAGTTCCCCCCCCCCCATACTCACAGGATGACCAACATTACAATCTGCCATAGCAACTTGGTAAGAAAAGGGCTAGAACTGGCAACCTTCAAATCTGTGGGATGCTGCCCTGTTGGACACATCACCAGGGCTGCAGATAAGATAGCTCCCTAAATATTGATTGTAAGCCTACTGTGAGCCCATTTTGGCCTCCTGAAAGCACTGGTATTTTTGCCAGGGCAACATCACTGTCTATTGCATATGGTTCCCAGGTACAGGCTCAGTTACTGCTTAAGGCACACATGGTAATGTTTTACTCTAAGCTGTGAAAATCTTCACCTGCAGATCCCAGCATGTCAAGTTACAACTGAAAGTCCAAGAGGATAGCAAGTTTTTTCCTGGTAGTTCTACACTGGCCTATATATTGATAAATTTCATATTCATCTAGTTAAAAGATGACATTCGTTTTCATTTCCATGGTTCACCTTATTTTACTGTTGTGAAGGTATCACAAACATAGATAATTAATTTCGAGCAGCATGTTGCCTATGCTTACATCCCTCACACACAGTGGTTCTCAGCATGAGCTATACTGTATCCTGGGTAACTGAACACAAGCACATGCAATGCAGCTGTCTCCATAATCAACTATAATTGAAGCTTAGATAAATTTTAATTCATACTTAGGGCTGGAAGGATCAGATTTTTATTACCAAATGTCAATAAACACCTTTTGCATTGCATGCATTAAAACCAATGAATAAATAATAATTCCCTTCCAATAGTAGTGAACATCCAAGGAACAATTTCCTTAGAATGCATATTAGGACCAAAGACTATCAGCCCAGATGTGCATGCTCTTTTGTTTTCTTTTTTCTTCTTTCTTTTCATGCATTTTCTTTTTCTTTATGTATTATTTCTTGTTAATATTTAAATACTCCCACCTATCTATATATCCATAATTTTTACATAATCCAAAGGTTTTACATAAAAATGACACT
Source organism: Heteronotia binoei (assembly GCF_032191835.1). Lineage (NCBI taxonomy): Eukaryota > Metazoa > Chordata > Lepidosauria > Squamata > Gekkonidae > Heteronotia > Heteronotia binoei. Next base: position 53,118,477 of record NC_083228.1, on the reverse strand, counting down.
ATCACCACAATAAAACATAAGAGCTAATGTAAAAATGCGCAAACCTTAAACAACAACCAGCAGATATGAGATTAAAATGCTCAGGACACTTTATAAAGTGATCAAAATCTGATAAAAGGCCAGATGAAACAGCTGCAGCTTTACAAACTTCCTAAAAACTGGCAAAGAGGAAACCTGGTAGCCATCAGAGGTTAGTCTGGGTTGCCAACTCCAAAGAAGTCCCGCCATACATTGCTTTCTGAAAACAGGGTAGTGGTTAGCCAAGAAGGACCTCACTAGCTGCATGTCTGGGCAATTTTATGACCATCCCAGATTCCTGAAAGATTTAAAGGTCAACCCTTTGAACTCTTCCTGGGAACAATTGGTAGCAATGTAAAATCAATCAAAATGTATGGATGGAATCTTGGCAGTTGGCTCTGAACAACAATTGGATTGCCACATACTGGACAATTGATATTTGCTTTTAGGGATGGCACAAACCAAATTATGAACCAAAGTTCATAATGAAGTGGACCTGATTCATGGTTTGTGAACCTTGGTTCATGCCATCCTGCCCTCACAAACCACATGAACCTCCCATGAACCAACCAGTTGGGTTCATGTGGTTTGTGCCAACAGCCACACTGAGCCCAGCAGTGGAGCTTGGAGAAGCCATTTAAAGATACTTTGGTCTCTTTAAATGCCTTCTCCAAGCTGTAGCACCATGCAAAAACAATTTAAAGGAATCCCTTTAAATGTTTTTTGCAAGCTGCCCTGCCACTACCACCACTGTGGCTATGCAATTCACAAGTGAATTGAGAAGGCATTTAAATGCCTTCCAGTTGGAAGCAATTTCAGTGATCCCTTTTACTCTCCCCCTTCTTAGAACCGGGGGGGGGGGAGTGAAAGGGTCTCTGAAATGGCTTGCAAAAGCCATTTAAAGGGAATAATCCCTTTAGATGGCTTTTGCAAGATCTTTCTTCCTTTCCATTCTGCTGGCCTCAGGAATCTCCCACCAACAGCAATGAGGGAGGAAAGATCCATGAACCTCACAAATCCAGAGGTGGGAGAGGTTTGTCTCATTTCACGGTTCATGAGATTTCATGAACCACAAACTGGAATGAACCTCCATTCTCCCGGTTTGTGCCCATCCCTATTCGTTCCCATACACCCCCCCCCCCAAAAAAAAGGTAGCTTCAAATATAGTGCATTAGTCTAGTCTGGTTGTTACGAGACCAACATAACTGACCACATCAGACTTTTTTCAGGATTAATTTCATTCCATAGCATTATTATTATTATTATTATTATTATTATTATTATTATTATTATTATTATTATTATTATTATTATTATTATTATTTTAATTGCTTTAATGATAAAGGGTCATTTTAATGGCTTTAAAATATGATTTTATCATGTACGTTTTGATTTGTTACCCTTATGGGGGCAGAAAGGTGGGATTTAAATTCTGTAAAATGAACTATAAATAGTTTCCAAGTGCTCTGTAAAACAGCCTCCAGCACAGATCATTTATTACAGTTAAATAGTCGGGCCTACAAAACACTACATAATAACCAGAACCAATATAGAACCAACTCAAAGCCTCAAAGGTGCAATAGCACCTCCCACTGGTAGGGATGGACATATAGCTATTACCGTATTAACAGTATGTCAACTTTTTGAGGCTCTAGCAACATGATGTTGGAGTAATCTAGACAGAAGACAGTTAATAAGTTAGTGAACCCTCTTGCATAGAGGTTCCTCCTTCACACAGAGTACAATTTTGGAATAAGAACAGAATGAAGAGGCATAAGTCTGCTTACAGACAGGCCGCTCACAGCAGGGTCTTTTCAGTAATGGCATTGCAGCTGTAGAATGCTTCACCTAAGAGCAGCTTCTGGCAGCTTCCTTATTATAAATTTATAAAACAAGGAAACCACCCCCACACTTAGTCTTGAGGAAAATCTGCTTTTGCTTACCATCTGAATATTTTTATTTATTGTTGTATTTAAAGTTGGGGGGGGTTACTTGTAAATTGGGTGAACTTATTGTTGCACACAACCTTGAGTCAAAAGGTGGTCAAAATGTGCAGAAATTAATAAATATAATAGTGTCATTCCTGTCAGATTTTTTAATGTATGTATTTTTATATGTATTCCAGGAAGGAAGGAAAGAAGGAAGGAAGGTTGTTTATTCATTTCAGAAAATGGTGCACTTCACTTTCTAACATGCTGATCTTCCACTGAACATTCCACTGAACTTGGTTGCGAAAATGTATTTTAGATGAATCAATGCTGGAATGACAATGTAATTAAAAACGTGAACAAATATCTTTCAAATTAAAGCCTCAGTTTGATCTGCTTCTTCTTGCCAAATGTAATTCATAGAACATGAGGTAAGTGATCATAAATATAATCCAGATGTTTTTGGTCTCAATTGATGGAGGATTAATTTTGAACTTTTCTGTAGGATTCTCCACTTTCCAGTCACAATCTATGGCCTGGAATTAAGTGCTGGCGAAGAATAGACTCTTCTGTTTGCACTTCTCTGACAGAATCCAAACATGTTGATAGGTAGGAAATAATAAATGCAGTGGTGGCTGATGATACTTTCCACAATAGAAAATGCTATACAGCAGTGAAGATTGTTATGTGGATATTTATGGCATACCCATTTTATTCTAATAAAATGTGAAGTTCTGCAGTAAGAATAGTCTCTTAAAATATGTGAAGGCTAGGCAGCGGTTATGCAGGGACAAAATGCTATGTAGAAGATCAGCAGCAAAGCTAGAATAATAGCTTCATAGCAGGAAGTTATTACTTCTCCCACCCCAAAATTATGTAATTTTTGCAAATAAGGCTTGGGAAGAATGTATTCTGTTCGCAATTCTTATTTCCTCTGAAACCAAGCACTTCATGTGATTGCACTGATGACCGTTAACAATTCCAACTAGTGTTAAATTGTGGCAGCATTCTGCATGATAGTTAGCTGGATAGCCTCTGCTTACATTCACTTACAACTTACTGGCTTATTTAAGGTTCAGGATCATCTTTGATAATGAAGGAATATTAGATTAGCAAATGCTCAAGGCACATAACACAGCAGAGTCTACCTGGTTTGTGTGTGCTGCTAAGAAAGAAAGTTACACACGGAATCTTTCTATCTTTGCAAAACTAATATGAGTCCTTTATTGTAAGGAATTCCATTCTAGGCAGGATAGAGAAGAGACAGGATTCTAATCTACTCTTAACTAGCTAGGATGGATAGAAATTCAGGAGGCATGTCCTTCCCACATGCTGCCAAAATGGAGGTGAGAGAAGGTGTCAGTGAAAGTAAGGAAGATTCCCTGAGAGTAGCAATCTACATACCAAAGAGATAACATCAGAGCAGTAGAAAGGAAGGATAATCAGGGTTCCCTCAAGGTCCAGGTGGCTCAAGGTCCCCTTCCTTCCTTTCTCTCTGACTCTCTATAGTCCCCCTCTGAAGTCTGAGGTTAAGAGACACTGCAAAGTCCTTCATTTCCAACATATAAGACTGTCATAATTTGAAATCAACTCCATTCAGGGTGCTTTTGCTTCTGCACAGGTGACTTGTTTTATCAGGTGTTCATTTGTACATGCTCAGATCTTAGTGAACTAAAATACAGTTTCCAGCTGGCAAAGCAAGAATGCATCAAGTATTTTTGATCCAATTAAGTTCATAGTGGAGTTCACACAAAAAATCCGCTGCTTTGGGAGGCAGGCAAGAATACAAAGAAATAAACTATGCAACTCCCTCTACCAAAACAAAGTATGCTTCAGACAACCAAAGACAACTCCTTTTTTGTTTACATGATTTTTGTTCTCCCCCCCCCCCCCAGAGGCTTTGACAGATGGGGAAGGGAAGCTGTAGACAATTAGTGTGAAAATACTTCTGAGCAAAACATTTTCAACAATTTATAATATAATTTAGAGCAATTTCAAATATTCAGAGAAAGCAAACTGTTTAGAGGACACCACTTAAAATATGAACAAAAGGATGTCAACTCCACAGCTGTTTCTATACAATCCCTATTCCTATCCCCCTTTGCTAATGTTCCCCTCCCTCCACTTGGCAAGTAAACAGGTTCAAGAATCCATTTAAAGGATATAAGAGAGGTTTTTTCCATTCCAATCAATTGAATGGCAGGTTACATGCAGTCAGTTTTTCAACAGGGCTTATATTTTTGCTTAGGATGTATAAAAATAATCCTAGCAAATGTTCTTAAAGTACAATATGTTCAGTGGAAGGCCTTCAGATGCTGCTGTGCATTTTGCCATATGACTGACATTCCTTCTCCTATCCATGTTCACAAACCATATAAATCTGGACCAGTGTTCATTAGTCATACTTGCATTTTCTTTCATAACCAACAAGACTGGAGTATCTGTAAAGAAAAAGAGCAGCATCTTTAATTGTTCCTTTTCAACTGTCCAAGAAGCCCACTTAATTCTCTACAACCCTTTAATATATTGCCCAATCTTATGAAAAGTTAGCCTGTGAGGTAAAGCACCCTGTTTCCTCCCCCAAGAGTAAATGTGAATTTTAGTGGACCTACTCCAGCTCTGCAGATGTCTGGCCAGAGATGAGGATGTAGTAATTAAATCTTACAATGTCCATAAGATTGGAGTGGGGAGCAGGAGTGTTGTTGTAATATTCCAGAGCAAACTTTTTTTCCTGTGGCCCGGTTATTTTTACACTTCTCCTTTGTGGCCCACTAAAATTTAGGGGTGGAGCCAGGAGCGCGGAATTATGTCACAGAGATGGGGGGGAGGAAGGAGGGAAGGAAAATGGAGCACAGGCTTTGCAGCCTGTGTCAGTCTTCAAGGCTTACTTTTCTCTGCACAACAGAGAGACGGAGGAAGGCAGGAAGCAGAGCAGAGCTCATGCTTTGCTGGGGGCAGGGCTAGCTTTGGCTTTTCTTGTGACCCGGTATTGAAGTTTCTGAGGCCCAGTGCCAGGTCACGACCCTGTGAATGGGAAACACTGTTCCAGAGCATTCCTGTGATAGTGTGCCCTGACTGGATTAAGAACATCATCTGATACCAGGGCAATAGGGTATAATTAAGCTATAGACCAAGGAAGGGCAGGCTGACTTGGTGATTTTACAAGACAGAGGTGGACTACGCTGAACTGTAGAGAATGCTTGAACTTCTACCTTGAACTCTGAAACTTTATGACTGTGCCATCTAATATCAGGTATCGATGAATTAGACAGGAAGTTTAGCTTTTATTGTTTTGTGCTATTTAATCATGTAGATGGTGATGCCTAATGGTATTCCCTTTTTCTTTTTGTCATTCAATAAACCTTTTCCTATTTCTTTAAAGAAAAGGTCTGGTTTCTTGTGTGCATGCAACTTCAAAGACCCACAGGTCTGACCCACAGGTCAGAGGGGCTGTGGTTCAGGGGGACCCAAGTCTAGGACTTGACTAGATATACCTAAGCCTATTCTGCTTCACTCTGCATAGGAGGCCTTGTTGTCATTTTCAACAAAATCTAACAAACAATGTTTTCAGAACATGAGAAACTGAGCTATTTAAATTGTACCGTTGTCTTCACTACTAAGTTGCCTCCAGTTAGCTTTTTGCCAGGGCTCTGTGATGGTGTACTAACATTGGAAAAGGCCTTTCTCTTTCTGAGACCCTAAAAGTGCTATCAGTCACAATAGTACCAAATTAAGGTATTCCCATTGAAGGAGAAAAAGATGATGAAGAATACCTCAGTATCAGATTATGTATCTCAGTATCAACAGTTTTTTCAAGTTATACAAAATTTTGAATTCTTCAGGTATTGGTGCAGAGATTTGTTAACGGTTTTCTTCAGATTGTTGAGGTGTTGAGGAAATCACACAAAGGGGAAAAAACCCTTAGTCTTATACACACTTTTAGAAGAATCCTCACTACAGTTTATCTGTGTGTGAGGACTGCATAAAATAGCAAATGTAATGCTAAATATACTGGACACAATCTATTCCTTCATTTTAAAAGTCAAATTGTGACTATGATCTTGTTAAAAGAACAAAGAATCATTAGTAATTAAACGATGTCATGGTATTTGATCTTAGTTACCCTGTGCTTCTTTCTTTATACTATTTAATAATGAATTGACTTTCTTTTGTGATCAGAGAAACTACAGAGCCCTATTCAGGGGTAGCTTTTTGATCAGCTGCCTGTCCTATTACTTGGCGCAGCAAACAGAGAGAGAGAAATCAGCAATGGATCAGTAGAACAGAACAGAATTGAGGTCAGAGACAGACCAGAAGCTAGGATCTATAGAAAGTGTGGTCAAGTTTAGACCACAAGGCAATCAGAATTGAGTAGGTTGTCCTAAGGACGAAATTTAAAAAAGCAGAAATAAAAAAAAAAGTAGGATCACCAGAGTTAACACTTCACTTTATCTACAAGCTACTTATTTTAAAAAATTTCTGTGCCAATTTTCCAATACCACAACACCAAGTCAATAAGATAAATATGCAGTAGCATAAATTTATTCAAAATTGGTTGAAGTTGGATCAAATTGTACCAAAATTGTACCAAATGTGCATGCAGTTCATGCCTCCATGGCTGGATCTCTAGCAAGCCCAAACAGGCCTCACTTACCCAGGGCTCTCCTTTCTTGTGTTGGGTTGCTGGTGGGGGGGGGGCATAAGCTAATGAGCTCCACCACCTATTTTTCTACAAAATGACCCCTGGTACACTGTCTATGAAATGGGCCCTCCTTGCTGTTAATTTTTTAAGAAGGCTGTGAAAAGGATCATCTTATCTATGGCAGTGGTTGCAATTCTGTCACAGCTGAATGCCATTTTCTCAGTGGCGTGGGGAGGGGGGGGGGCGGGGAGGGCGCATCGCCCCAGGTCTGGGGGGTCTGGGGGGCCCCTTGGCAATGCCAAGGGGCCCCTCAGAAGCCGGCTGCCTGGCGTCCCCGCCGCCGCCACTCACGCTGGCGATCATAACGTAGAGTGAACCTTTGCAAGGACTCGGAGACCGATCGATCTACTTGGCACTCGTGCCGTTCTGTCTAGCTTGAAAGAGAGAATGAGGCAGCGTCCCTACTGTCGGAAGCGTCTTTCAGTGCGAGCCCAGGACTCTCGGTCTCGGTCGTGTGGACTCCGCCTCTTGCAATGCTGCGCTGGCTGATAGGAGGGGGGTGTGAGCCGCAAGGATTGGCCGAGGTAAAAGCGTTTTCAGTCGTGTTGGTGTGTGCGGCTGCCCTCCCGCGCCGGTTGGCGGGGAGAGAGATTTGCTTTCAGGGTGAAGAAAACGTCGCTTCCGTCAGGAAGAAGCTGAAGTGCCCGGGTTTCTTATTTGCGAGATCTTTGCTGTGGAAGCGCTAGGCAGGCACGGCTTTGATCGCCTGATGCGCCTCTGGCGGGTTACATTTTGACATAATGATAAATACACGCATAGCAGCAGCGATAGAGATGAACAGCTGTCAAGGGGTGCGTGTGTGTGTGTTTTTAAGAGGAACTTTGTTTTTAACTTTGAAGCTTCTGCTTCTATAATGAAACCGAGACTCCAGTCAGATGAGACGATGTGACATACCAGAATGGCTGTTCCGGAGCATCATTTTTTTAAGGGCGGGATCTTTCTCTGGAGCCACTGCAAAGCCTGTTGCCAGCTGTGTCAAGTGACCCAAAAGGATACAATGCTGGGTTGATAGTTTTGAAAACATTCGAGGGGCCAGGAAAAACAAAACTTGAGCATACATAGGCTGTCTTTTTGTATAGATCAGTGCAACTAGTACAGTACCCCCCTCAAGACTAAACACTGGATTGGAATGAGTCCAGAAAATCAGCCTTTTCCAAAAGAACCTGGAGCTATCCCACTCCCCACTGGCACTAGTACTTTATCCAAGAAGTTATATATTCAAAAGCTGGCAGTTTTCTAGGTACAGAGAGTTAAGGGGGGGGGTTGTTTTTTTATTTTTTGCAGCATGTTGACCATGGCCTATTTCAGAGGCTCAGTAACTACTTCTTTGCTCAAAGAGATCTCAACCAGTTTCTCCCAGCTCAGGCAGGAAGAGCTAGTCACACTTCTCGAAGGACTTATTTAGATTCCCAGGCAACAGCAAATGAAATGTGCCATAACAAAAGTGTTAAGACAATTTTGAGGGCATCTCAGATAAAGATTTTATCTGGATTGGATGTGACAGCACTAAGCAGATGAAATGGTGGTAGAAAACACAATTATTTATCATCACTCCATGGAGCAGACTATAGAATCCAAATCTGTCCTGAACCTTTTTTTACTTGTACTCTGGCCTTCATCTGCACTATTATTTTGATGCTGCTTCTTATTATACTAAAAAGCAAAATGGGCTGCAACTAGAGGGAGAGCTCTTTTTTTAAAAAAAGGTAAAGGTAGTCCCCTGTGCAAGCACCATTTTTAAACTGATATTTTAATGAAGGCATAAATATTATTATTACAGTTTTTTTTCAAGAGACCAAACCAAACAACAGAGAGACAGCAATATTTCAATATAGGGGATCATATAACAGGAGTGGCCAAACTTACTTCATGTAAGAGCCACACAGAATAAACAGATGTCTGAGAGCCACAAGACATGAACATCAGATGTTTGAGGAGCCACAAGACAGGAAGGAAGGAAGGAAGGCAAATCGATGGAGAGAGGGAGGGAGAAGTGGAAAGAAAACAACTTTCACTTTGGATGAATTCTCCCAAGTCCAAGCTGCCTGCTGGCTTGGCTTGGAGATGTGATTTAAAGAGACAAATGCCTTCTCCAAGCCAGCCAATAGGTCAGTGGGGGCTTTGAGAGCCACACAATATGTGTGAATGAGACACGTGGCTCCTGAGCCGCAGTTAAGCCACCCCTGCCATGGCCATAGAAATCTCTCTCCAGGTCCTTCCCAATGAGGAGCTGTTAACACTGCATGGGCGGAGAGGAAGGAGCATGTTGAAAACCACATCAGTATGCCTGTTTTTGTTTTCCTTGTTTTTCTTGTCAGCTTGCTTAATATAGAAGTCCCACAAGTTCAGGGCACAAGGGGAACACCTGGGCCAGCAGGCTGCTTGTGGCATTTCTCCCTGTCACATGGTGTGGTGGGGTAATCAGGTTATCAATCACATGACCTAGATCGCACCAGCAGTGCCATCTTGGGGGGGGGTGCCGCCCCCAAAGTGACACCACTTCCTGTTTCCCCCCCCAAAAGTGGTGGCCATTTGGGGGAAGTTACATCACTTCCTGTTTCCAGCAGGGCTCCCTCGCAAGTGGTGGCCATCTTGCGGAAGTGACATCACCGGAAGTGACATCATATCCTGTTTCTGGCGGCGTGCACACACGTAGGGGGGCCCACATAAATCTTGGGCCCCGGGCCCCCAAAGCCCTAGCTACGCCCCTGCATTTTCTCTCACCTCTTTTCAACCCAAAATGTCAGAGTGAGATTCTCCCCAATGTTTTAGGTTCATAACAATGCCATAGTCAAAGAGCTTTCGCCATGTGAGGACTTTTGAAGCTAAAAGAATGTGAAGAGGACAATGTTTCCTACCCTCAGCCTGGGATTTGGGGTTAATTAATATAAAATGGCATTTTTGAGTCAGAAAAATTCCATACTGACTTTCAGCTCAGTCCTCTCAGGGACTAATGGTGCCTTCTAGTAACAAAAGGAAACAATATTACCTGTAATGTGCTCATTTTCACCACCTGCTCCAGAAATACCAGTCATGGATTTATTGCCAAGTTTACCAAACAAGAAGGCCAGGGATGATAAATCTATTTTTATATCAAAATTAACTCTGCCTCTTGTGTGGTATAACTATTACATCATAAGTCCTATAGCAGAGACATTTCCCCCATTCTATAAAGAGAAGCAACTTGTTAAAAGCTGAGATAGGATCTGGTTTGGAGGGCACTACGTATTTCTCCAGTTTACACCCAGTTGGAGACTCCGGCTTTACAGCAGAACTCTGTTCCAAAGGCAACATTGTATGCAAATAGAATTAAATGTAATATAAAAACAAGGCAGGGACCATTTATTTCATTAGACTGAATTTATCCTTTTGAACCCTGGACATATGAGGGTGTTTGAATACAAGGTCATCTTGGCAAACTTTCTGTCTCCATACATTAAAAGAGAACTTATTGCTTTTTGAACTTGCTATCAAAAGGCCCATTGTCTTTTTGGTTTCATTGGCCACAGTTCAGATGTCGACATATTTTAAAAATATCACTCTCAATGTGTCTGTGGAAACAATCAGCTATTAAAATTGCACTCTGTTGCAATTGCTTAAACGGCTTGTAGTGGAAGTCCAAAATTGCTATGATGATACATTATTTAGAAGTCAAAATGAAAATTACTTGATATACCCAGTGACTGGTGAGATGTCTGGAGAGGGATTATGAAGACAATAAAGAAAAGGCCAGAGCGTGGAGGGTTTGCCAAGATGATTTTGGAATGAAGATGCATCCCAGAGAATCCAGAAATTAAATTAGCAGGAACAACATGGTACCTAAACCTGTGGAAAACCAGAGAGGCCAGCCTGAGGTTTCCTTGTAGGATTTTAGGCAGCTGGCCAAGATTTTGAGTCTCTTCACTCTGACTTCAAGGAAATGTATTGTGCTCTGCAGTATCACTTTTTATTTTATTGCTTTTTAAAATTCACTTTATCCTGGTTTTTGTTTGATAGTTGATTTAAATGATCTGTGACAAATTTGTCTCAGAAAGACAATTAATATCATTTAAATAAATATATGTCATGTGACTGGAGTCAGAAAATATGGCGTATGTTCAAAGCCTCTGAGGCAGAGCTCTGTCTGTGATCCTGCACAGTTTTTCCTGTGCAATGGAGGGAGCCACTGCATTGTGATGGTGGCATTTTGTCTTTTGAAACAACCAGGGAAGTACTGAAGCATTCCTGCACCATAATCAGTTCTTTGTACACTCCTAAAGTTCCTGCTTGCTCAGATTAAGAGGTTCAAATTTCTCATTCCTGCTGTATCAGTTCCAAAAATTTCCTTTTCAATTTTTCCATGATTCTTTTTTTTTTTCACAGCATTTTCCGTTTCTTAACTCTGATTTCCCCCCTCATAAAATGAACACATTTTTCAGCATTACTGGCACTATTGGTCAATAAATAAGCGCTATGAATTATATGTATACTTAACATATAAATAATGCATATATTTCATATAGAATCATACAACGTTAATATAAACAAAAGAGCAGATCATAAAGTGCTGGCACAAATATTTAAAAATGTAATAGAGGATGTATACTTGTCTCTAGCTATGCTAAACACACACAAGGTGATAGAGAAGCCATTTTTGCCAGATATATTCAATCCGCCATGCTGTGACCAAATGACACAATCTAGTGTGTCATGTTTAATTAAATCCTACTGGAACTTTTGAAAGGTCTTTCTCTCACATCATTGAATTGCCTGCAACAGTAAATCTCAGCCTATTTTGTTTTGTTATTTTTTTAAATCTGCCACTCTAATTCATTTATACTCCTCCCCATTCTCTCTCTCCCTCTCTCTCTCTCTCTCTCTCTTCCCTTTTGTATTATCTTCCCATCCCAGTTGTGTTAAGGGGCTTGTGCTCCTTTACTATTTACATCAAAGGCACCTCTGGCAATCCATCTGTGCTGACAGCTCACCCAAGAATACCTTTTGTTCCAGTTCCTTTCTGACAAACAACACACAAGGTGGAGGGAAATCTCCAGAATTACAGGAGATACCTTCCTCGTCCTTCTGGGAATCAATATTTTTAAATGTCAGCTATGGTTAGCTGTGTAGCAACTCTAGCATAAAGAAGTCTCTGAAATGTTCAGAATAAAGATCAGGAAGGGAGCAGTTTTGCACAAACCATTCCTAGTTGCAAAGTGGGTGGTTCCTTGAAGCCATGGATTCCAGTCCATCTTACATTTCAACATGCATGCCAATGTGCATTGCAGTGAAAGCAACAGCAATATGGATAGACTGTATTCACAACTGAATATGTATTTGCATGCACATCTGCTTTGTACCTGACCATGGAAATCATGTGCACTATGGGTGTATAGTAGAACATAACTAGGGTAATAGAGAATTGCATACCAACATATAATCAATAGTGCTCATTCTATTCCCAGACATAAAAGTATATTCGCCTGGATGATCGCCATAGAATGCCCCATTTAGGATATGGAACTCTCTTCTTCCTGCTAATTTAGCTAAACATAGGCCGGCAAAGTTTGCCTTACAATCTTTAAAATCTCTTGTGAAGGGAAGTCCATTCTGGCCTTGTTTCTGCTCATTTAGTAGGGAATTAAATTTATTTGCTAAGAAGGCATCATTCATTCCCATACGGGCATTGAAATCCCCTGCCAGTAAGATTTGAGCTTCCGGGTGTTCCAGGGAAAGATTTATTATAAATTGGTCTAGTGACGCCCAGTTTTCTTCTATAGATGTCTGTTTTGTTAGAGGTGGGAGGTATACATTTATAATAATCAGGATTCCCCTATCCCATCTCACCAATATAGCCATAGCTAAATGGGACAGCGAGGGTTTCAACACGCATTGAACCTTAGGGCATTGGAAATAAAAATGCCCAAGCCTCCTCTTAACCTCCCTGGACCTTTTCCTGGAACTGCTGGTAAACTATAGGAGGAATTACATTTCAACATGCATGCCAATGTGCATTGCAGTGAAAGCAACAGCAATATGGATAGACTGTATTCACAACTGAATATGTATTTGCATGCACATCTGCTTTGTACCTGACCATGGAAATCATGTGCACTATGGGTGTATAGTAGAACATAACTAGGGATGGGTGTGAACTGGGAAAATGTTGTTTGATTTGTGGTGTGCCCAGTTTGAAAACCACAAACCATCATGAATTTTTAAAAGCCAAACAAACTGGTTTTATTTGTGAGGTTTGTGGTCTGGTCGAATGCTCCCCCAGGCACTAAACTCTCAGGGGATCTCTGGCTGACTCGCCTCTACTTGCCCTCCAAGATTGGTGAGGATTGGATTTACAGGGTCCAAGTTATGCCCCCAGCAAAGAGGTGGGAAAACAATCCCTCAAAAGTAAGGGCAATAGAACCCTAGCAGAGCAGAATCAAAGTCCCAGAGAAACTCTGCAGCACAAACTGGTGGTGGGGCGGGGGGCATTTTTGCAAGCCCAGCAGAACCAGTGCCATTTTGGCAATGCAAACCCAACAAGATTAAAGTCAAACCAGAGAATCTCTGCAGAAAAAACTGAAGGGGGCATTTTGTAAGCCCAGCAGAACCAGTGCAATGTACAGAGTGCCCAGCAGTACCAGTGCAGTCACAGAGTGCTCAGCAGAACCCAGCACCACTGGCATTGCAAGCTTAAGAAGACTGAATTCAAAGCACAGAATCATAAATCCAAGTAAGTGGGCGAGATTTTGCAAGTGCTATGCAAGATAGGAAGGCTGGCAAAGGGAGGGGGGGACTCGTGAAACTGACATGACTAGTCTGAAACTGACAACAGTGTTTTCAAGGCTGGAGAACTCCACACCCACCCACCCTCGATTGCTTTGAAGTTTAGTAAACATGTTGTTTGAGTGAAGACTGTATGTAAACATGTCCATTCACAGATTGGTATGAACCTCCATTAACAGCCTGCTGATTGACCTGCCACCAACTTCACTTTGTGAACCGTGAACTAGCCAAAATTCATCACAACCTTTAGTGAAAAAAACACAGATATTATTAAAAAGTTAATCTACGCTTGTGCACAATGATTGAGATCATCTATGTTAGAAAATGAAAACTTCCCATTCAAATCAGACTAATAGGCACCTGAGAGTATATGTAATCATTGCTTTTCTGAAGATGTCTTATTAAGCGGCATGAGCTAAGTAAAACTGCATATTTGCAGAGACGAACTGACTGTAAAAAGATTTGACTTGAATCATTCATGCTGTCTGAGTGATTAAAATTCTCCAGATTCATCTGCAAAATAAAAAGGTCAGATAATTAGATCCCCTTTTAGAAATACATTCTTTCTTGAGGGTGTGGATGAATGTCCTTATAGATGCCTGATCTCTCTCTCTCTGACGTACTCGCACAAACATACCATTTTTACATAGATCATTTTTTTGATTTCCAGATATTTTATGACACTGGTGTTGTCTTTTTGCCTGTGATATGCGGTGTTGTTATAAAAGTGCTGGAAAGTTAAGATTGTTTATTTATTTTAAATTATGTACCTTTCCACTCAGTCAGGGTCTGGAAGGTGGCAAAAATAAAAACATTTTAAAAATTAAAACATATAAAATGCAATTAAAGATGCAAAAACAAACAACACTGGAAGGAGGGCCAAAAACCATTATTGGGAGAATGCTAGATGAAAAAAAAAAGATGTTAATTGAAGAAGACAGATAAATCTCCCAAGGAAGGGAGTTCTAAAATTGTGGTGCCAAACTGCCAATACAGAGGAAGGTCCTTTCTCAGGTCATTATCTGTTTTGCCTCAGATGGGGGGAAGGGGGGCAATCAAGCAGGGTCTCCAAGGATGACCTGAATAAGCAAGTAGTTTTGTACTGGAGAAGGTGATTCTTAAAGTATGTTGGTTGCAAGCCATATAAAGCTTTAAAGGTCAATATCAGCATCTTGAATTGAGTCTGGAAGCAAACTGGAAATCAGTGTTAGTGGAACAAGACTGAAGTGATAAGCTCCCTGCCACCATTCCAGTAAACATTCTGACCACTGCATTCTGTACCATCTGTAAATTCTGGACAGTCTTTAAGGGTAATCTAATGTAGAGAGCATTGCAGTAATCTAATCTAGATGTTTCCAGGGCATGCATCACAGTGGCAAGATCTTTTTCTGCTTTGGAAGGGCAGTTTGAAATGCACACCCTTTTTTCAGATTTAGCTGTTGATTCCCCTTATTCTCTTGTAAAAAGAAGGATTTCTTTTGCAACCAGCCAGCCCCTTTGTTTGTTTTATGTTACATACCATAGGATGGTGCTCTAGCAGGAGGACAAGAAGATCTGGAAAGATATTTCCTGCCTCTGAGCATCTACAGAGTGAAATTTTGCAGATCCTGCCTTCCTTCCCCTTCTCTCTTTGAATTTCTGTTTGATCAAAACAGAATTGATAAATGTGATAGAAGTAGACTGATAAGGGAATCCACTTGTCTAGGGCCAGGAGGTTCACATCCTTAGGGAAGCCCAAATTTAGCCCATCCTGGATAACTTTTCCTTGGCAGCCATGTTAGGAGCTAACAATGCCTTGCTTAGCAGAAGATGAAATCAAGGCTCTTCTCAGGTTATGCTAATGAGCGGCCAAGTTAGAAATAAGAAAACTTACTATATTAATAAAATTCCCATAGTTTGTATTGCCAGTAGATTATTGTTGGAGAAGAGAGGTCATGATGAGAATTAGTGTGATTGATAGCGGGTAAGAAATTAATTTAGTTTTAGTTTTGTCCCCAGAAGGATGGGCCCAATTAAAGAGTAATGCAATCTCTGGGTGAACAGGAATTTTACATCAAGTAATTACATAGATTTGATGAAATATCTGAGTCCAAAAAGAATGAATTTGTGGACAATGCCACCAACAGTGCATAAAATTGGCTACTGAACCACATTTTTTCCAGCAGGTTGGTGTATTAGAAGGGGAGATGTGAGGATCTATATGAGAGCAAAGTTGGCATCTTGGTTTGTTGCAGGCCTTGGTACCAGAGTCCATGCTACTATTAAGTAGTTTCTCATTGAGGGTGATAAATTGTTTTAGGTTAGCAGGCAGCCTGAAAGCAAGAAAAGGTTGTGTTCCCCCCACCCCAGTGCATGTGTGAGGGAAGTGTCACTATCCAGCATGGATTATAGATTGTTAATAATAGATTGAACTGGCTTGAGTATGTAACTACCAGTGGTGTTCTGTCATCATTTTCTTTGGGCTTTGTAGCAAGCTGTCCCTGGGTATCATTCTGACCTTTCCAGTCATCTTCCAAACATATCTGGAGTATACTGTAGTTGCAAAAATGTCCTTCATGTGAGTATCTTGGTCTGAGGGGTTGGAGCAGAAGTTTATTTCTTGTGTATAGTAATTCATAGTTAGATTAATGGTGGGTTGGAAGCTGTTGGAAGCCTGGTGAAATCTCTTGAGGGGTTCTTTGCCAAGGGTTTGAAAAACTAAAATGTCATCAGTGTATCTCAAGTAAAGGAGAGGTGTCAATGGAGTTCAGGAAATGTTGTTCTATTGAGAATGTTGGCACACTGTGGAACTATGTGGGTGCCTGTGACTGAGACATTGATTTGAAGGTTTAAGTTCTCATCAAACCTGAAGTACCGGTAGTTGTGGGTGAAAACAAACATGCAGAGTTCAGTGGCAATATTTGTTGTGGCTGTTGTCAGGGATGATGTTTCTAATGGCTTGTAGTCCATCCTTATGGGGGATGGACTACAAGCCATTGTAGTTGGTCTAAAATTGGGGAGATGAGAGTTCAAATCCCTACAGAGCCATGAAGCATACTATGTGACCTTGGGCCAGTCACACACTCAGTCTGAGTTGTAAGTAAGGAAAAGGGGGGAAATATTTCATTCATGAATTAAATATTTACTCAAATTGTCTTAGTGAAGATCATGGCATCTTTTCTCTCTTGTTACAAAATCCTCTTTCTTTGACTGAGATTCAGAGTATTATGAGTAAAAAAAATGAGTAAAAAAACCATATTATTGCCCCCCCAGTCGGAAGAATGAGACAGACACAGGTTTGGACTAAAGGGTCACTTTATTCAGCTTAACATAATGGCAAGGACAAACCATGGGTCAAGTCAAGTCAGGGGTCGTTACCAGACCACCTCCTTGACCTGGAACTGGGCAAGCACTGAAGCCCCAGGTGTGAGCCGTCATACCGGCTCAGTGTGGATGCGCCTGTGCTTAGTGAGGGTGGTCTTTAGTGATGCAAAGAATGAAGGCTTGCACACAGCAGTGATAAAACCACTATATACAATTTATTTACACCTCCACTCTACAAACCGACAGAATGCTCCGCTGCAACTCCACCATACATATCCCACACACAGTAAAGTGTCTTTGTACATTTATACACACCATCCACCCAGGTAACCAATCAGCTTCCTGCTGAGTCATGCTGACATTGTCCAGGCTGATGCAATCTGGCAACCAGCCACCTTCTGTCACTTAGATGATCTACCTGGCAGTTCTGTTACTTTCACTTTCCCAGCATGTGCATAGAAACTGCTTGGCTTTGAATACAATGACACTCAGATCCCAAGGCCACTCAATCCCTGGTCACCTGAGTTCCACCCTCCCCCAAACCTTACAGCCTGGGATGTGGATGACTCTCCATGTGATGGGATCCTAAGGCCCCCTGGATTTGGCCCTGGGTCATAGAGCTTAACGGTCACTCCAGGAAGACCATACACCACAACAGTGAGGTGCCATGGATGCTCACCAATCCCCAATAAAACAGGTGCCCAACAGTAAACAGCCATAATCAGGGCCAAGCTTCAGCTTAGGCCACTATGCCAATACCCCCTTCCAGGGCCTGCAACAGCCCTTGCCGTATGTCAGTCAGAAATACCTCGTTGCCCTTTGCCAAGAGATGCACCCCATCCTGTCTATACAATTCCCTGAGACTGGCCAGAGTAGACGGGTGCAGAACATAGGTTCCTAGGCCCCTCTCAAGGGCTAATTGCAAGGCCCTGCTGGGTCCCAAACTGCCCACCATACCCGGTGTGGCAGCATGGCCGACCACAGGATGTGCACACCCAGCCTCTTTTCACCAATCAAGGTAAGATCCGCCTGGGCCTGCAATGAAAGGGCCTTCCCTTTCATCAGGCCCAAGTCATTCTCCCCCAGGTGTATCACTAAAATATGAGGTGGAGGATCCCTCCTACCCTCAAAAAGAAGGGGAAGGAGCCCCGGCCACAGCATGCCCCTGCATCCTTGCCATTCAATGATGGCCCGCTCACTCAGGCCCAGCTGCGAGCCCACTGGCATCCTCTGGGCCTGATGCGCTGCTCCTTCTCAGCCGCTTGTCGGCCCCTTTTGGCTTGGCCCTGTTGCAAGCAGTGAATGCATGAGACCCTCCGCACAACGGGCACTCGTGCTTGTACTTGCAAGTTTTTCTGGCACACACACCCTGGGAGGTAAACTCCCAACAAAGCAGTTGTGGCTGAACCGACTGCTCTGCAGGCATGTGGGTGCCAGAAGGGTGCGCTGTCTTGTGGACTAGATGGCTGCTGTCAGATCTGTCCCCCATGTTGGGCTTAGCTGGCACCATAAACTGAAGCCAGAGCTAATCTGATCCCATGGTAGGCCTGGGTTAACTGCCGCTCACATCCAAAATTCCTCATCATACCAAAGCCACACCCCTCCAGTAAAATTGGTATTAGCCCAATATATAATGTCACAATACTGGAAAAGGGGGGCGGCCCGCCAAGGCTGAGCCCTAGCGATGACCCTAGCATAGATGAAGAATCCCGGCAGCCAGTTAGCCCATGTCCTGTCTACCTTCCTTCTCTTCAGCTTCTCTTTGTCCTTCTTGTCCAGTTCCTCCTTGGGCTTTTTCTCCAATTCCCTGTACAAGAGACTGAACACATCCACATACTCCCCTTTTAAAATCTTATCCCTGGTCGGCACCGTAAGGTGATTGCCCAGTGGCATGGCTGGGTCCCCAAATGGCAGTGTGTGAAAAGGCACCATCCCATAAAGGACTGGGCGATGAGGTGGAAATCCCCAACCACCCCAATGTGCTGTGGACCAGGTCTGGGGCATGGAGGTGGCCTGTTGCCAACCCCACGGCAACCCCCAAACTGATGTTGGGTGCACGCCTGACCCCACACTTCCCCCTGGCCTCCAGCTACAGAAGCCGAGTGCCATGGTGACCAAGCACCTCCAGTGCACTGGGCTAGAAAGTGACGGCCCATCTGGGTGGGCAGGACGCTAGGGAGCACCTGCTGACTCGTGGAGGGCCCTGACCCACAGTATGCTGAAAAAGTAGCAGCAGGCCCCACTGCTGGCCCTGCTGAGCCTGTACCCATACTGGTGCCCCATGGACTCCAAGGCCAAACCATCCCCTGCTGAGTTGCAGGCGACGTACCATCCACCTCCGTTGGCACCACCGCAACTGCCTCCAGCTTCTCTCACAGATCCCCTTCCATTGTGCCTATGTCTCCAGCGCCACTGCCCTCCTCACCAGCACCCTGTAGGGCAGAAAGACATGCAAGCACCTTCTTTTCCCAGAACCCTTCATGCCAACGAATCATCGCAACATGCTGCCTACTCCCCTGGCCTCCTTGAGAGCTGCCAATGGTTCCATAATAGCCCGCCTTGTCTGGATATCCTCCCCCTCATCCACTGGGGGTTCCTAAGAAAGAGGCCTCTTAGGGAGCCTCTTGGCTGGCTGCTTGCCCTTGGGTATGCCTTGGCCCTTCTTCGGCACCATACTGCCCACTACAAAGGAGCCGCTGCCACCTAGAAAACATCGCTCCGAGCCCCAGCGAAGGTCGACACCCACCATTTCAAGCTGCCGAGGGCCGCAGCTACCATTTCCCGGCTGAGAGTGGCTAGCGATCTGCACCACAGGAGGTGGGGCCAGCCTTATAAGTCCACTCCTCACCCCTGCAAGCACCCAAATGAGCCGGGCAATTCCATTGTTGAAAGACCTGAGTCAGATTGAGGTGACAAGAAAGGAGGTCCTACAACTGATAGACAAATGAAAATCTAATAAGTCACCAGGTCCGGATGGCATACATCCAAGAGTTCTGACAGAACTGAAAGTTGAACTTGTGGATCTCCTAACAAAAATATGTAATCTTTCATTGAAATCTGCCTCCATTCCTGAGGACTGGAAGATGGCAAATGTTACCCCCATCTTTAAAAAGGGTTCCAGAGGAGATCCGGGAAATTACAGGCCAGTCAGTCTGACTTCAATAACGGGAAAGTTGGTAGAAAACATTATCAAGGACAGAATTTATTTTTTATTTATTTATTTTATGATTTATAGCCCGCCCTTCCCAACAAGTGGCTCAGGGCGGCTCACAACATAAGAATTTGACATAAATAGAATTTAAGCATAAAAACAGTTAAAATAATTAATACATTTAAAATTTTAAGACATTTAAAACATTAGGGACAGCAGACATCTAGTGTAACTACACTCAGTTTCTTGTACCAGCTAGTCATAGGCCAGCCGGAAGAGGGTTGTCTTACAGGCCCTGCGGAACTGGGCGAGGTCCCGCAGGGCCCTCACCTCTTCCAGCAGCTGGTTCCACCAGGAGGGGGCCGTAACAGAAAAGGCCCGGTCCCTTGTAGATTTTAAGCGGGCTTCTTTTGGCCCGGGGATAACTAGGAGATTTTGAGTTCCCGATTTCAGTACTCTCTGGGGAACATGTAGGGAGAGACGGTCCTTCAGGTAGGCAGGTCCTAGGCCATATAGGGCTTTAAAGGTAATAACCAGCACCTTGTACCGGACTCGGTAAGCTATTGGCAGCCAGTGCAGATCCCGGAGCCCTGGCCGGATGTGCTCCCTTCTTGGGAGTCCTAACAGCAGCCGGGCCACGGCATTCTGCACTAGCTGCAGCTTTTGAGTTCGGCACAAAGGCAGCCCCATGTAGAGAGCATTGCAGTAGTCCAACCTTGAGGTGACCGTGGCATGGATCACTGTTGCTAGATCGTCGCGCTCCAGGAAGGGGGCCAACTGCCTTGCCCGTCTAAGACGAAAAAATGCGGACTTGGCAATGTGAGTAGGCACATTGATGAACACGAGTTATTGAGGAATTCTCAGCATGGGTTCTGTAAGGGAAGATCTTGCCTCACTAACCTTTTACATTTCTTTGAGGGGGTGAACAAACATGTGGACAAAGGAGACCCAATAGACGTTGTTTACCTTGACTTCCAGAAAGCTTTTGATAAAGTTCCTCATCAAAGGCTCCTTAGTAAGCTCAAGCGTCATGAAGTAAAAGGACAGGTCCTCTTGTGGATCAAAAACTGGCTAATTAATAGGAAGCAGAGAGTGAGTATAAATGGGCAGTTTTCACAGTGGAGGACGATAAGCAGTGGGGTGCCGCAGGGCTCAGTAATGGGCCCCATGCTCTTTAACTTGTTCATAAATGATTTGGAGTTGGGAGTAAGCAGTGAAGTGGCCAAGTTTGCAGATGACACTAAATTGTTCAGGGTGGTGAGAACCAGAGAGGATTGTGAGGCACGCCAAAGGGTTCTGTTGAGGCTGGGTGAGTGGGCGTCAACATGGCAGATGAGGTTCAATGTGGCAAAGTAATGCACATTGCGGCCAAGAATCCCAGTTACAAATACAAGTTGATGGGGTGTGAACTGGCAGAGACTGACCAAGAGAGAGATCTTGGGGTCGTGGTACATAACTCACTGAAAATGTCAAGACAGTGTGTGATTGCAATAAAAAAGGCCAATGCCATGCTGGGAATTATTAGGAAGGGAATTGAAAACAAATCGGCCAGTATCATAATGCCCCTGTATAAATCGATGGTGCAGTCTCATTTGGAATACTGTGTACAATTCTGGTCACCACACCTCAAAAAGGATATTATAGCATTGGAAAAAGTGCAGAAAAGGGCAACTAGTATAATTAAAGGTTTGGAACACTTTCCCTATGAAGAAAGGTTAAAACGCTTGGGGCTCTTTAGCCTGGAGAAACGTCGACTGCAGGGTGACATGATAGAGGTTTACAAGATAATGCATGGGATGGAGAAAGTAGAGAAAGAAGTACTTTTCTCCCTTTCTCACAATACAAGAACTCATGGGCACTCAATGAAATTGCTGAGCAATCAGGTTAAAATGGATAGATGGAAGTACTTCTTCACCCAAAGGGTGATTAACATGTGGAATTCACTGCCACAAGAGGTGGTGGTGGCTACAAGCATAGCCAGCTTCAAGAGGGGGTTAGATAAAAATATGAAGCAGAGGTCCATCAGTGGCTATTAGCCACAGTGTGTGTGTGTGTGTGTGCGTGTGTATATATATATATATATATTGCCACTGTGTGACACAGAGTGTTGGACTGGATGGGCCATTGGCCTGATCCAACATGGCTTCTCTTGTGTTCTTATGTTCTAAACTGGAATTAAGATTGCCGGGGAAAACATCAACAACCTCAGATATGCAGATAACACTATATATATTGCCACTGTGTGACACAGAGTGTTGGACTGGATGGGCCACTGGCCTGATTCAACATGGCTTCTCTTATGTTCTAAACCAGAATTAAGATTGCCGGGAAAAACATCAACAACCTCAGATATGCAGATGACACTACTCTAATGGCAGAAAGTGAGGAGGAGCTAAAGAACCTCTTGTTGAGGATGAAAGAGGAGAGCACAAAAGTAGACTTGAAACTCAACATCAAAAAAACTAAGATCATGGCATCTGGCCCCATCACACCTTGGCAAATAGAAGGGGAAGACATGGAAATAGTAGCCAGTATCATAATGCCCCTGTATAAATCGATGGTGTAGCCTCATTCAGAATACTGTGTACAGTTCTGGTCACCGTACCTCAAAAAAAGTATTATAGCATTGGGAAAAGTGCAGAAAAGGGCCGTTAGAATGATTAAAGGGTTGGAACACTTTCTCTATGAAGAAAGGTTTAAATGCTTGGGGCTCTTTAGCTTGGAGAAATGTCAACTGAGGGGTGACATGATAGAGGTTTACAAGATTATGCATGGGACAGAGAAGACAGAGAAAGAACTACTTTTCTCCCTTTCTCACAATACAAGAACTTGTGGACACTCAATGAAATTGCTGAACAGTTGGGTTAGAACAGATAAAAGAAAGTACTTCTTCACCCAAAGTGTGATTAGCACATGGAATTCACTGCCACAGGAGGTGGTGGCAGCTGCAAGCATAGACAGCTTCAAGAGGGGATTGGATAAACATATGGAGCAGAGGTCCATCAGTGGCTATTAGCCACAGTGAATTACTAGAACTTTCTGTCTGGGGCAAGTGATGCTCTGTATTCTTGGAGCTTGAGGGGGAGGGCACAGTGGGAGGGCTTCTAGTATCCTGGCCCCATTGATAGACCTCCTGATGGCACCTGGGTTGGACTGTGTGGGCCATTGGCCTGATCCAACATGATTTCTCTTATGTTCTTATGAATGAAGAAGTTGGACTTATATCCTGAGATAATGCCTGCATACTTCACAGGCAAGTCTCCTTTCCAGAACACAGAGTCCTTGAACCTAGCAGCTCCTTTTTACTAGGTTTTCTTCTTGTTATTCTACTCTTCTTTCAAGAAACTCACAGAGACATGCATGGTCTTTCCCCCACCTTTTATCCTCACAGCAATCCTTTGAGGCAAGTTAAACTGAGAGATGGTGTCTGGCCCAGGGTCATCATTAAGTTCATAAATACGAACTCAGGTCTCTAGGCTATATGTGACATGCTAACCACTATAACACAATGGGTCCCATCATTCCAGTCTGTATACATGTACAAACAGGAATATCTGTCTCCTATAGAACACTGTTTAGCATATTTCAATTCTACCTGTGAAGCAGCTGACTACCTTTTCACCTTCAAAAGTACAAAGGCAGTTTTATTCCTCTGCAATATCCACATGAACAAGAAGCATCCATCTTCTGCCATTCCCTATGAAAGAAGTTAAAATCATTTGCAGCTGATCATCTGCACTGGATAAACCCTTTCATCCTTTTGAAATGTGCTTCTAAATTCTACACAGAAGCTGGAGAGGAGACTGAGTTCTTTGGTCAAACTCACAGTTTTTTAAATTGAAAACATATTTCAGAGCCTCTATAAAATCTGCGAGTCTGTTGTTCAGCATATGAGAATCTGTTTTAGAAAAGAGCCAAGCTGGATCGCTGTAAACTGTGAAAATCTCCTATTTTTTGTTTACATTTCTAAAACAAATAATGAACTGGATTTGTCCTAGTTATGTCTGACAGCATAAATATGAATTTAGGTCTCTAGGCTGTGTTTGCAATAACTTTGATTAGTGATTCTGAAGACTGATCTGTCATCTTGTAGAATGATTTGCTATATTTTTTAGCTGCAGGTTAATTCTTTTGGTTGAATTAGGGTTGCCAGCTTCAGACTGGCAACCAGTGGGAAACTTATATCGGGATGGCAGCCCTTACTGGTCTCCAACTCCCCCACCACGTTTTCCTTCACATTGCTCAGTAGGAGGGGGGGAATTCTGGGGAAAATGAGGCTGTTGTTAAATAATTTTATTTCACCATTAAGAATTTAGCAAGATTGCTACAGCATAGACTGTCTCCAGATTTTGATGCAATAACTCAGAGCAAGAGGTGTCAATTATCAGAAATATTGTGCTAATCTTTTAAGCATGTTTTATTTTAAGTTTAAAAAAACCTTTGTTTGTCTGTGTCCTTTATCAGTTTATACATTTGCTACCTAGCATTACATTTTAAGACAATATGACAACATAGCCTAGTCCAAAGAGGTCTCATTTATGTCAGACCCAGCCCTCATAACAAATGAGTTCAACACCCCTGGTATAAAGTTTGTTTTCTTTATGCACCTCTTAGTAATGTGGAATGTAAACAGAGGGTAGGATGAATTATGTTTAAGAACAGAATGGTTGAACCTTCCCCCCTCCTCCAAATACCAGACTCTAGTCTGTTGCCTGTCTTATCTTATATGGGAAGAACTTTGAATCTTGTTCAGTATACCAGCTTGGTAAGGAGACCTGAGCACTATCTTGAGTTCGCACAAATAATTATCATTCTTAGTGAAATTGTATGCTCTGTCAGCCAAAGACTTGAATGACTTTCTCTCTCCCAGACTGATCTCAAAGCGGGGGTGGGGGGGGGGGTGGAAGGCTGGGTTTTAGCAAACTCCCCTACAGAGATGAATAGAACAACACCACAGAGTCATTTCCAGTGTAACCTAGCGGTGATGTAATCACGAAGGGTGTGTGACAGTATGGTGTCAGTATACCACTGATCACCTTCCTATTTGTACCACACAGCTGAGCAATATGGGAAAAGTTGGTTAGTGACAAGCGGTATCCCAATGGGGCATAATCAGGGTTGGGGGAGCAAATATATGGGCATAATAAATATGTTTTTGAAAGACAGACTATCTAAATTGTAGATAAGAACATAAGAGAAGCCATATTCAATCAGGCCAATGGCCCATCCAGTCCAACACTCTGTGTCACACAGTGGCCAAATATATATATATATATATATATATATATATATATATATATATATATACACACATACACACACACACACTGTGTAGATATTAAGAATTACATTGAGGCAGTATTATCCAAACTTCACCTTCCCCAAATCCATGTAGCTAATGAGTTACATGAACAGAACTGCTCAATATCTGAGGATATAGGCATTTTACAAGTAATTTGAAGTTGCCTTTTACTATCAGGGCCTTAGCTTAGCAATTACAGCACTCTGTACCAGCAATGCCATTAAATTAAGAATGGGGAAATGATTCACTGTATGAATTTCCCAACTCATAATGCTTGGCAATATTCCAAGTCATGTTTCATCCCTCAAAATCCTCCAATTCAACTCAGAAGCAGAGCTATGGAAGGACTGCCTGATCCCTCACATGTTCCCCTCTGCCATGCATCCCACCCACATTCTAGGTTTGTCAAAGCCCAGAAATGCCCTGGAGATTTCCTCAAATTGCAAGTGGTCTCCAAATGACAGGGATTGGTTTTATTTATTTATTTATTTTTGTTAATTTGCATTCCGCCCTTTCCCACTAGTGGGAGAGGCAGCTTTGGAGGATGAATTTATGGCATTATACCCCACTGAAGTCCCTTCCCTCCAGCCCCATAGCCAGGATTTGAAGAATTGGGGGGCCCTGATTTTTTCAGGGGGCACAAAGTGGCCCCAACCTCCGTGGCCTTCTCTCCTACCACCGCCGAGGAGGAAAGCTGCCAGCTTGCTGTCATACAGCCTCCCCCCCCCTCCCCACAGCTGCCCCAAGGTGATCCCTTTCCACTCCTCTTCCAGCAGCTCTGGTGGGGAGCCACTCAGAAGTTTAGATATGTGCTGCACAGTCTCCTGCCCTTACCTGTAGCATGACCCAGCTAGGCAAGCCCGGGGGGACAAGGGGGGTGGTGGAAGGCGCCACCAAGTCACAACTGACTTCTGGGGCTACAAGACCTCCAATTCAGATTTCTTCCTGTCAGAGGGCGAGCCGAGGCTGCCCAAGCGCAGCTCCCACCCTCGCTCGGGTGGCCAGCGAGACCAGGCCAGAAAACCCCTGCAGGCGAACATCACCTCTCCACTGATCCCCAGCCCCGAACTGCAGCCGGAACCTCCACTTGTGTGCGCCAGCCTACCCTACCCTGCCCTGTCTGCAATGGAGTCATCTGTCCCCTACCCCTGCCATCCCACTTGAGGGCCAGAACGACCTCTTCTTGCAGGCACCCTCTAGCCCAACATCAGCCCAACATGGAGCTTAATTTATGACATAATGTTTTGAAGAGGCAATAAAAACATCTGTCAGGGATGCTTTAGTCTAGGAGTTCTGTCACTGGTGCATGAGGCTGGAGTTTATGAATCAAAGATTCTTCCTCCCCCCTCTCAGTTCTTCATAGTGCAATCCTGTGAAGAGCTCCTTCAGTCTAAAACCATTTATTCCAGCAGTCTTGAGTGTGGAGTAACTGTGCATGGATTGAACTGCTAATCTTTTAAAATACTTAGTTGGGAAGTTACATGGACCAGAAGTAAAAGCTCAGGGTAGCATTCCAGTACACAATTCCCTACCATATTCGATTTGCAGTCAAACATTTCAACTGGCTTTATTGGAGGGCCAAACTACTTAACTATGGGCTGGAAGGTATAGACAAACTCCCAACGTACAATTTGGCTCCCAGAACTGGCCCTTATCTATCCTCCATTTCTATTTGGGCTAAAGGTGCTGCAGGAAATGTTAACCCTTCCTTCTCTCACTGCATTCCTGATTTATATCAGACCCTATGAAGTTTTTTTTTTTCTATAGGGAGCTGGCAATCCTATCACATCCACTTGCCAAGCCTGTACAAGGGAAGTCCATCAAGGTGGGTGGTTGTATGTGTGTGTGTTTGTCTGTCTGTCTGTATTTATTTATTGTATTTATAGTCCGCCCTCCTCTGTACAATAGAGTTCAAAGCAAGTAACAACAATATTCATAAACTCTATAATTCTTAGAACATCACTGATAGCTAATAAAATGGCACATGAAGCACAACCTGGTGCCCCTTTTCCAGAGGAGGAGAATAAGTAGCCTACAATTAGCTAAATAGGAAATAGCAGACACAAAAGGGCAGGGGGAGGGGGGGGAAAGGAAGGAAAGGGAACCAGTATAGAATAGAAACCATTGGTGCCCTCAACCATAAGCCTGGCAGAACATCTCTGTCTTGCAAACCCTGCAGAACTGCAACAAGTCCCACAACAAGTCCCACAAGACCTGGATCTTACTTGGTAGAGCATTCTGCCAGGTCATAGCCAGGGCCAAAAAAAGCCCTGGTTCTGGTTGAGGACAGCCAGATGCTTTTGGGGCCAGGGATCACCAGTAAGTTGTCATTCATTGAACATAATGTTCTTTGGGGGATGTACCAGGAGAAGTGATCCTGGAGATATGCAGTAGCAGTAGAAAACAGCAAAAGTCCAGTAGATTCAGTTTGTTGTAGTGGTTAAGTGTGCTGATTCTTATTTGAGAGAACTGAGTTTGATTCCCTACTTCTCCACATGCACCTGCTGATGTGACCTTGAGTCAGTCACAAACTCTCACAAAGCTGTTCCTCTCAAGAGCAGTTTCTCTCTCAGCTCCACCTACCTCACAGGGTGTCTGTTGTAGAGAGGGGAAGGGAAAAGAGATTGTGAAGGGTGGGATATAAATCCAATCTCCTCTTCTTCCTCCTCCTCCTCTTCTTCTTCTTCTTCTTCTTCTTCTTCAAAAACGTAATTTGTGGCAGGGTGTGATTTTTCATGACTCAACGATCACTTCTTCAGATACAGCTAGAATGTGAATCCATCCAGTGACAGAAGAGGCAAGTAAAAAAAAGCAGCTTTCTTATTTTTCATCAAAGCAACGCATTTTACCAAGCTAAATTCAGTCATTGTTGTTGGCACAAGCAATGACTGCAGTCACACTACAGGCTTGATGTGATCTGGCTGCACCTCTACACCATTTTATTTTGTAACAGGAAGTTTTGATCAGACATCCAACTCTGAACCAGCCTCACTTCTCACTCACTTCATGGTTGATTGTTCAGATTGTTGCAGCATCTTTTTTTCCCTTGTTTGTCTTTTACCCATGTGCATAAGCATGTATCCAAAGCTCCTTTTTTACAGCGCCACATTTCTTCTGCCAAGTACTCCAGCCCTTCTCAGCCTCCTTTCCCTTCACCTCTCTTCTTTGGAAAACATGATGGGTAACATGCAGATTTACATGAGAGCAGTCCCATTGACTTATTTATTTGTTTGTTTACCTTAAATTTCTATCCTGCCCTCCCCACAAGCGGATTCAGGGCGGCTAACAACATTTATATTTACGAATTAAAAACCAATAAAATACAGTTACAATTTAAAACCATTATGTGGTGCTGTACCACATCAATATAAGTGAGTTCTTTTTTTGATGGTGATCATGTAGTATCGTAGCTCTATAATGATGTGGGGCAGCAATCCTCTCCCAGTTAGATATTAAAGGCCTGTTGGAATAGTTCAGTTTTGCAGGCCCTGCGGAAAGTAGAGAGATCCCGCAGGGCCCTTATGGCCTCCAGGAGAGCATTCCACATTTCTGGTGCTACCATTGAGAAGGCCCTAGCCCATGTAGAGCATAGCTTAGCCTCCTTTGGTTCAGGGATGGACAGTAGATTTTGTGTCCCTGAACGCAGTGCTCTCTGGGGAACATATGGAGAAAGGCAGTCCCATAGATAGGCAGGTCCCTGACCATAAAGGACTTTAAAGGTCAATACCAACACCTTGAAATGGACTTGGAACACAATAGGTAGCCAGTGCAGTTCTTTCAGCACTGACTGAATGTGCTCCCATCGAGGGAGCCCCATTTACAGTCGTGCCACACCGTTCTGCACTAGCTGTAGTTTTTGAGTCAGGGTCAAGGGTAGCCCCATGTAGAAAGCATTACAGTGATCTATTCTTGAGGTGACTGTAGCATGGATTACCATTGCTAAGCCGTCATGCTCCAGGAAAGGGGCCAACTGCCGAAGATGAAAAAAGGCAAATCTAGTAGTGGCTGCTGCCTGGGCCTCCATTGTAAGAGAGGACTCCAGGAGCACACCTAAGCTCTTGACCTTAAGGGCCAGTATCAGCGGCACCCCGTCAAGAGCTGGCAGAGGGATCTCCCCCCTTGGACCACCCCGGCTCAGATAAAGAACCTCCATCTTCGTCAGATTCAGCTTCAACCGACTCAGCCTGAGCCAAGATGCTATGGCTTGAAGAGCCAGGTCTAAATTTTCTGGGGTACAATTGGACTGGTCACCCATCAATAGATAGATCTGGGTGTTGTCTGAATACTGGTGACATCCCAGCCCATACCTCCTGACAATCTGGGCAAGGGGGTGTATATAGATGTTAAATAACATTGGGGAAGAACCGCAGCCTGTGGGATGATTCCTCCCCTATCACCACCCTTTGTCCCTGACCATGGAGAAAGGAGGCCAACCACTGTAAGGTGGACCCCTGAATCCCCTCGTCGGCAAGGCAGCTAGTCAGTAGCTGATGGTCAACCGTATCAAATGCAGCTGACAGATCTAATAATAACAGCACCGCTGAGCCACCCTGATCCAAATGTCGCATGAGATCATCTATGAGGGCAACCAGAACCGTTTCCATCCCGTGACCTGGTCGAAAGCCGGACTGGAATGGATCCAGTGTGGAAATGTCATCCAGGAATCCCTGTAGCTGAGTTGCCAACCGCCCGCTCTGTAACCTTATTGAGGAAGGGAAGGTTTGATACGGGCCGATAATTTGCCAATACGGCTGGATCTGCAGATGGCTTTTTCAAGAAGGGACGGACCACAGCCTCTTTAAGAGGTGTGGGAAAGATCCCTTCTACGAGGGATCTGTTGACAATACTCTATAGTGGCTTATGTAGCAATGCCTGGCTAGCTTTTATAAGCCAAGACAGGCACGGTCCAATCCACAGGTCGTAGGGCGTACAACAAAAAGGATCCTGTTGACCTCCTCCAGGCTGAGTGGAATGAATGAATCTAGAAATGGACCAGAAAACATGTTCGGTGCCTCGGGTTCTTTCACTGTATCAATTATGGTGGGAAGGTCGTGTTGGAACGACAAGACCTTATCTGCGAAAAAACTCACAAAAGCCTCACAGCCGATTTCCAATTCTCTAACATTTGGTTTACCTTGCAGTAAGATTGTTAGTGACCAAACTATACTAAATAATTGTGCTGGGCACGAGGTTGCAGACACAATCAGGGACGTAAAGTAAGTCTTCTTTGTGGCCTGGATTGCCATCTCATAGATCCGCATAAATGATCTATAAGATGTTCTCATAGCTTTGTCACAAGCATGTTGCCATTGTTTCTCTAGTCATCTTAATCACCGTTTCATTGATCGCAGCTCCGGGATATATCACAGAGCGGATCGTGAACGAGGATGAAGAGGACATCAGGGAGTGATCTCATTGATGACTGTAGAGAGCTGGCTATTCCAGATCTCCACCAGCTCATCCAACGAGTCACCAGAGGGTCCATCTGGCTTCATGGGCAAGCCAAAACACCACATAAACAGGGTAAGGGTGGAGTATCCATATGGGTCTTCAGGGCATAGTAGTCAGATCATGGCACGGCCTCGGCAGAAATCTGATCCACTACAACTCCTGCCACAAAGATCAGGTCCAACATGTGCCCGGCCCGATGTGTGGTCATTGTTATATATTGGGAGAGTCCCAGTGCTGCCATGGAAGACACTAGGTCCGTCGCCTGAGTGAAAGCTGCGTCCTCGGCATGGACATTGAAGTCACCCAGGACTGTAAGCCGAGGATGCTCCAATGCCCAGCCTGTTACAGCCTCCATCAGGGATGGTAAGACACTGGCTGGTGCCTTAGGTTGATGGTACACCAGCCAGATTGCCAAACTCTCCCCAGCATCCCACATCAGGCCAGCACACTCTATGCCCATGATTTTTGGAGACGGAAGTGCCCTGAAGGAGCAATCCTCTCATATGAAAAAGGCCACTCCTCCCCACCGCCCGCTAGTCCTTGCCTGGTGAAGAATAGAGAACCCAGGTGGGGCTACTTGGGAGAGAGCCCATACCTAGGTCTCCATCACGCCAAGTCCATATCCTGCCTAATTAGGAAATCCTGTAGGATTGAGGTTTTGTTATTTATGGACCTGGCATTGCATAATACCAGGGGTGGAGGCAAGTATTTCCACTTGGCCCCCATACCCGCTATCCTTGGGATGGGATGCAGGCTGGAAGGGGAGTGAGCTCTCCTGTGTCTCAGTCTCCTTCTGTTCCAACTTTGCTTGCTGCCACCACTGTACTTTCCCCTTCCCAGGGGCACTGGAATTCCCTGACCAGACATCTCTTGATGATGGTCTTCACAGAGTCTCAGATCACCACAGTATGCACATCAACATATCCTGCTCCTCCCACCCACTCAACCCAGCACTCTATCAGCTAATATTTTCTGTGACCTAGCTAAAAACTTATTCCTACTACTAATAGTTTTGCCCTAGCCAATTAACTTAAACACCCTCTCCACCCCACAATCTATCTAATTAATTGGCAAAATTTATGTTGATTTATTTAGCAGATAAAATTTCCAATTAGGTCCAAATACAATCAACTTCAGTACATTAACTCTTGTCAATCATGAGATGCTCTCCAACATCAACTCTGATGCAGAAACAGAAGAGAGGGGGGTTTTTTGTGGGGGGGGGAGTGATTTATCACTAAAAACAACTCCCGGTCCAGAATGCTCAGTCATACAAGTAATGACTAACAACGCCAGGAGCAATCATGCACTTAGGCACAAATCACTACCTGGGGTTTTTTTGGGGGGAGGGGGAAATGGAAGGGAAAGTTCAGACTTCCCAAACCACTTGACTTCACAACAGTGGAGTTCAGACAGCTGGAAATGTGGGGTAAAAGCGCAGACATCCATAAAGACTGGACTTTCCCTGAGGCCTAATAACTCTGCTTCAAAGGCAGGTCAGAAGAGGGTGCCAATGACTTGGGAATGGGAGGCAGATGTTTATATGATCATGCAGTTTAAATCCGGAAGGAAACAGCAAAGATATTGGATAATACTGCTCGTGTGACCACAGCCAATATCCTTCAAGAGTTCAATGTATGGTATTTTTTGATACTACTTTAGGCATTTTTAAGGCATCAATGAGGAGCGCTCCAAAACATGTTAAGAGTCTATTTTAAGGAGAGAAATGTGTATTAAGTGGGAAAGAAGAAGATCCCTAAAATTATGAGACAGACAGACAGCGAGAACTCTCTTTTGCTAACTTCATTTCAGCAAAACTACTAAATGCAACATGTCACTGAAGTTTCTAAGCCATTTTTGGTTGAGTTTTGTTTCTTGACAATACAGTATGTGTTTCAGGGGGTGCTAACTGTCATCATTGGGTTCTTTAAGAGAGCAAAATGCTGAGTAATAGTTATGTAACTCCAGCTATACAGGCTAATGCATGTCACGAGAGTAGCATGTGCAGCTAGTTTACTAATCAATTATTGTGATTGGCTAGCTGTACTATAATAGCAGAGGTCTAACTCTCAGCCAGTGTGGGTGATACGAGGAGAGGAGGACGGTGTGTGAGAGAGGAGCAATATCTAGAAATCAGACTGTTACTCTGAAGGATTGGATAAGACTGGATATGATGTATGGACTGGTATGTTGACTACTCTACTGGATACTGATTTTGTACTGTTGCCTTGACTGGACTGACTATCTGTGTATGAACCTTTGGACTGCCTATAACTGCCTCTGCCGCCTTTACCCAAATATATCTGTTTGAACGGCTGTTTGGAGTTTGTCTTTTTAGCACAGCAGCTGCAGCTGCACTTATCAGGGTACTCAAACCGAAGAACTTCCCACGCACACTGTCTCTCATTCCTCATAGCACCAGGAAAAGCTAAAGGCACTCAGCACCCAAGGGAGTCTTACAAACTGATTTCATATAATTTCCAACCCATAGGCAGATTCTGTCTGTTTGTCAGCCTATCCATATGGGAATAAACTCCAATTATTAGTAAGTATGATGACCTCATGTACTACCTTGGGAACTCCTGAAGAGGCAGCCAGTGTGGCAATGCAGTTCTTGTGACTGAAGTTTCGTTTTGCTTTATATCTGCTGGCTGTATGCCCATGGTAGCCCATAACACAGCTATATTACTGATTTCAATGATAAAATAAACCATTCGTATGATAAAAATCAAGGATCTCCCTTTCCACAGAGGGGTGGAGTGGGGTTGAATTTGCTATATTTCCGAGACACTTGGTGCTTTGGAAGCAGGACATCCGTTCCAAGCTAGATGTCATTCCCTCATTCTCTATTGGTCCCGAGCCATGTTACAGTCAAAAACCACTAGAAAGCCAAGACTAATAGAAAATAGACTTATGTTATGGATTGCCAGGGATTACATAAAATCCTGTTGGATTTTTACACCTATTCTTTTGAGCGTGCTCATATCCTCTGACCATGTTCTGTATGGACAGCAGATGCTGTCATACTAACTAAATGCTCTTTTATACTGGCAGAATTTGCAATTTAAGGGGAAAACAGTGTCCAAAAATAAGTATGAGTGTCATCCCTTTTTTGTCCACCTTTATCAAACATTTCCCAAAATACTGGAAAATTAATATGTGTGGACATTTTGTGGAAATTCATTCCAATAAAATCAGGGAACAATGAGTGTAAGATACAATTCACAACTGCAAAATTCAAAGGAGAAAAGATATAACAATTTTGTTTCCTCCCCTCCCCACAATCCTCTTTCTCCTTTCCTATCGGCAATGAACCCAAAATTTGTGTTAGAAGTTTGCAGAACCTGAATTTAGGAGTCTGAAGAATCATGACATGCAAATAAACCACACAGAAATACGAAAGACCGATCAAAGTCTATTCGTACAATCCTTGGAACCCAGTATTAGCCTGACTTTTGGCAATGCCATGATCCCCTTTGCTGACTGCTGAATCAGCAGAGGTCTGGCATTCATTGGCCAGGGCAATGTTTGTGCCACTGTTTTTGGTGCCAAAAGCCCATCAGTGTCAAGTTCAACACATGCTCTCAGCAATCAGCTAATTTACTCAGCTTGGAGAAATATGGTTTAAAGACAGCACAGGTTGATAAAAAGAAAGCCCATGGTCCCAGGCTCAGAGTTGTACAAACAGGACCTAATGCTTTAAAGAATTGGTGATACTTTCCTCTTTGATAGAAGAAACATGTGCATTTCCCTTATACCCTTTTACAGTTATGTATGTATGTGTTCATTTTGGCAGAATGAAAAGTTTCACTTGAAATTATAGAAGCCAGCAATTTGTGTGGATTTTTTTTTCTAAATGCCGAACATTCCTCATTTCTTATGTTTATATCTAGTGGTTGAACAAGAAATAGAGCAACAAGTTTGTTGCTGGAAGGAATTCTGCAAGAGAAAAATTAGAAAAATCCCCCAGGTACCTCTGTGACAAATGGACAAATGTCTCAGAAATAAAAGTTTCATTCTAGGATGCAGCTAATAATAATTACAGTCCAGAGTGAACAAGAGATCAAGAGGAGGCTACCAGAACAGGAATAATAACCAAGACATCTTGAGAAGGCCCAACATGAAGCAACCAAAACCAGATTAAAATTCAAGTGACTTGATCTAACCTAAAGATTTTTCTCCCATTTGTCTTGAAGTGCCAGAAGCATCTCAAATCCATTAGAGCAAAAACAGACTTGAGTTGCCCTTGAGGGACCCAAAGTTTTTCTCAGTAATGAAGCAGAGCAAAGAAAAAAAAAATGTTCACTGGCAACATATTGAAACTTCTCTCATCCATTTTTCATGAAACCAGATGAGCCTCATCATGACAGAATGTATAAATTTCTACCTTGCTCGTCCTCCTTTGGAGCTTTCCCTCAGTTCCTTACTTTCTTCTGTTCTGTATCACCACAGTGAATCTATGTGTTAGTTTCACTCTCCCTTTCTATCCTTTAAACCAACTTGGCATATCTGTGCTTATTTATTACATTTATTTTACACTTCTTATTCATATATCATGAGCCCCATGGTGCAGAGTGGTAAGCTGCAGTATTGTCATCGGAACCCTCTGCTCACGACCTGAGTTCGATTCCAGCAGAAGCTGGTTCAGGTAGCCAGCTCGAGGTTGACTCAGCCTTCCATCCTTCCGAGGTCGGTAAAATAAGTAGTCAGCTTGCTGGGGGGAAAGTGTAATGACCGGGGAAGGCAATGGCAAACCACCCCGTAAAAAGTTCTGCTGTGAAAACGTTGTGAAAGCAGCATCACCCCAGAGTCGAAAACAACTGGTGCTTGCACAGGGGACCTTTCCTTTCCTCTTATCTAAATGTCCTACATGTATATATACACCAATTATAGGAGCATCCCTCTTTTTGTTTCCGAAGCCTATAAGCAATTAGTATTAGGGTTAATCTGCTAGGTGTATACCAGGTTCCATGGGGTCCAGGGAACTGGGCAAAGGAAGCTCTGGCTCTTTCCTTCCTTCCTCAGGGGACCAGGAGGGGGAGGAACCTCAGTCAATAGAAGGAAAGACAGTTGGCTCAGCAGCTCTGCTGTGTGATTGAGAGAGCCTGGCAAAGCAAGCTCTGCCTCCCACCCTCCTGCCTAAGGGAGGAGCCTCATCCAATGGAGACAATAGAGGCTTTGCTCTGTAGCTCCTGTGTGATTGAAAAAGCCTTGCAATGCAAGCTGTTATGCAGAAGGAAGCAGGAAAGAGGGAGAAGGGAACAGACAACAGTCAGTTGCTCCTGATAGGAGCCCTCCAGGGGCCTGATTCGGCCCCTGGGCCACATGCTTGACACCCTTGGGATAGCATATGTAATGAGATAAGAAACCAATATCCCTGTTGAGAACTAGGGAGGTGTTTGTTCTAAGTTTTGTAATAACTTGTAATTCAGCAGCTTCCTTTCCATTCTGTGATGCTCCTTTGATGATGATGATGATGATGATGATGATGATGATGATGATGATGATGATGATGATGATGATGATGATGATGATGATGATGATGATGATATTGGATTTATATCCTGCCCTCCACTCCAAAGAGTCTCAGAGCGGCTCACAATCTCCTTTACCTTCCTCCCCCACAACAGTTTTTGCAATAAAACAGCTACTTTGAGGTCACCCACTGAATGTCCTAGAAGGTTGAAGTGTTCTCCTACAATGTATGTGGTATGTGGCAGCAAAGTGATAATTCAGATACTGAACAGGCTCAGCCCTGCATAGCTGCACCAAGTCTACTGCATCATGTGCTTACTAACCATACCCTTAGCAAGCCCTTAGCAAGCCCATAGCCAGATATATTTCTTTACACCTTAAGAGTAATTGTGTGGGACCTGATAATGAGCATGGAGTTCAGGCCACCATATATTTATCTTTCCTCCTCAGTGTTATCCTCATAATGATCCTGTGAGGTAGATTCAGGTGGAAGGGAGTGACTGGGCCACAAGGTCATCCAGTGCATTTCACACCACTCTGGGGACTAAATCTCATTCTTGCAAGTCCAGGTCTGACACTTCAACCACTAGACCAAGCTGGCTGTATGAGGATGGGCCTGGTGATGTTATATTGAATACTTCTTTTTTAATACTTGATTTAATATTCTTGATTTGATATTTGCATTCTTCTCTGAAGAGGTGTTGTAGAGTAGAAAGGATTCAAAATTGTCTTGGAAAGGGTGGGGGAGAGTGGAAGGAGCAATTAACCAATACCTTAATTACTGGAAGGGGAAATTCCGAAGTTACACTTACTTGCAAATCACTCTCTCCACCCCTAGAAATTGTCCTTAATTCCACTCAGGTAGATAATATTTGCATTCTCAGCATTCAGAGAAAGGATTACTCATGACTCAGATCTATTTAGATCTTCCTGAAGGCCATGGTTTTCTGTACTGAGCAACGGTGGGACTTAAGGCTGAATGGGTATTATGACCCTTCAACCCTTTGGCCATTGTAGGGAAGAATTTGTTTTTGTAGAGACAGATTCTGGAATTTAAATCTACAAGTTTTCTTCCCAGTGTTCTCACTTGTCACTGCAGGCATTAAAAGAGGGCAGGAACTATTGCACAGTGTAGCAGAAACAAAACTCAGCTTCTTCTAACTAAGTGGTTCATTCAGGGGAGACATCTTGACTTTAAGGGGGAAATATAACAAATAAATTTTTTGTCATCAAGACATAGCCAACTGGTGACTCTAGGGTTTTCAAGGCAAGAGCCATTGCCTGCCTCTGTGTAGCAACCCTTATATTCCTTGGTGGTCTCCCATCCAAATGGTGACTAGGGCCAATCCCACTTTGCTTCTGAGATCTGACAAATTACCTAGGACCAGGGCTTTTTTGAGCAAGAACATACAGGAACGCAGTTCCAGCTGACTTAGTGTCAGGGGATGTGGCTTAATATGCAAATGAGCGCCTACTGGACTTTTCTACAAAAAAGCCCTGTGTGAAACAATGGTGATTTCAGGGGGTGTGACCTAATATGCAAATGAGTTCCTGCTGGGCTTTTTCTACAAAATAAAAAAAACCCTGCCTAGGACTAAGTCAGAGCAACAAATACTTAAGAGCAACAAATACTTTTTCTGGTACCTGTTTATCTAGGCTCAAGACTATGTAACAGGTAACAATAGTTGTTGAAGCATACATTAATTTCTAAATTTGGTTTAGTGAAATGTACGCAATGTTTGAAACCTGTCACTGGAGGATCATGTGGTATTTATAACCTAGAATGGAAGACTAAGGAAGACTTTATGTAGAATTGGGGGAAAAGATGTTTGCCTGTTAGGAAAATACAGTTGTGTTTATCTCACCTACACCAGGCTGGATTAATTCATCTAGGATACAAATTTGCAGATAAACAGGACAAAAAAATCCTGTAAAAGTTAAAAATTTAAATTCATTGAATTCAAATGAAGAAGAGCTAATCAGAAGCTCCAAATCTATATTTTGAGGCCAAATAGAATCATTTTATTCTGACATTATAGGGTGTTAACAGACTGTGAAATTTTATACCTGTTCAGTGCCACAAGCAAGAGATTTGTCTTACTTTAAAAGTAACTACCACATCAGTAAAGCTATAATTATTAGAAGAAAGCATAACGGTAATCCCTACAGACATCTTCAGCTTTCCATGGTCATATTTTTATAACCTGAATCTACAGAGCTATTTGTCATACTAGCTATAAAGTTTGTAATAAAGTGAAAACAAGGAAACAAGGGAGAGCATATATGTGTGTTTCTGTGTTTGTTCGCAGCCTTAATTTCTTACAATAAACTTACTGCAATTGAAATTATTTTCTGTGATGAAATGCTGGACCTAGATCCTAACAAGTTTTACAAACTACAGATAAACCTTTTTTATTTATATGGATATTCTTGGGTGTGTCTCACTAAAATCTATGGGACTGGAGTGCATAACGGTGCCCTATTTCAGTGTATTATTGTGGTCTGTTTCTAGGAGAAAGTCACAAAAAATTCAAGGTATAAATAGACATGTAACTTCTACGGGTTGCTGCCAATGTGCTTTGCTTCTTAAAGAAGTCTTAGCTATCCATAATTTTCCAAATATGATAAAAGCAGTATTTAGTATTTATATAGCCTTTCTGATAATTTCTAGTGCTACATAAAATAACCTTGTAAGATAGGGTGGTATTGTCCATATTGTGCAGAAAGAACACTGTTAGAAGACTGGGGCTTGCCTAAAACTAATCTAGTGGGTTCAAGGGGAAACAAAAATCAATGTGGGGATTTCCTGATATCACCCCTAATAGTGATTCACAAAAAGTTACTTAAATTCATATGATTGACTTATGAAGTTGTTTGCCACTCACAATAGGAAGCTCAAACTGATCCCCTATCCACTAGTGATTAATGTACAAGGCTAAAGACTGAGATCTCCTTGAGCATAGCTCTAGCAGTTCTTCTGCATGCGTGGACAGGCCAGATCCCTTCAGAAGACCTATATTAATATTTTCACATCTTTTCCAGATCAGGAATATAGGTAAAAACAACTGAATTCAGACCTCAGCCAGCTGTTGTAACAGTAGACTATTGTATGGCAACATTTCACACAGGTTCTCATGCAAAACAATCCACTCTCTCTTAATGTCAGAAATTCCTATTGAGAGTTTATAATTATTTTTTTAAAAAAGGCCATGGGGGAAATAATCTGCATATCAGTATCCTTTGTAGTACAGATGCAAATCATTTCTACCATCTCTTACAGATTTATATCTGGTGTCCTAACTCTGTTCTTGCAGCATCTCAAAACATATACAAATATGCACTAAAATTATACAATTATATAAAAGCCAAATGGTACAAAAACACAAAAGCAGACTCAGTATAACTATTCTATTAAAGGACTAGATTTTCAGCTCAATTTAAAAATAGTATGGAAACAGTTAAAATACCAGCATGAAAATTAGGAAAGAAAATGTCTCTCCTGAACATGACATTTTTTGCCATCCTTCTGAAAG